>NC_086446.1:496900481-497254981 GCF_028390025.1 Pseudophryne corroboree | reverse complement strand
ATCTATTCAGTATCCGCTATTTGGTGACAGCACAGAGTTCATCCTCAAATCTCTTCCGAATTTCTACTCAGCATCAATCATTACACCAGTAGTATCCCTGACTCCTTCACATGTGCAGAAACTTAGCAGACCAGCTAGTATTCTGCACACAGTTTCACCACCAACTTCAAGTTCAGTCCCTAGTCCGGTAACACAAACAAACCTAGTTCCACTTGTGACAATATGGCAGAAAGATTTTGGGTATTCTTGAACTGAAGAAAATGTTCTGCAGTATGCATTGAACTTATGTAACTGCTTACATGGTCAGCTAGCCTGGGTGAATTTTGGTGAATGAGATTTCAGTCTGAAACTAGACATGGAAAACAAAAAAATGGAAAGAGAAGAATTGTATCAGTTATTTGTACATCTTGTTTTAGGTGATGTTGATTTTAGCCATCTGCTGAAGGGAGTGTAAGTGTCAAAGTAGCATGTTTATTTTGAGCCATACCTCTCCAAAGACAAAAGCCATCAACGGTCATGGTTCACCAAAGGCCTTATAGGCTACAGTACTTAAAACTGAGGAGTCCATTTGATATGGCCCCATAATTGTTGTCCTGAAAACAGATAGATCACTACAGAATAATTAGTGTCTTTAGGTTTGATGTCCCTTTTTTCATATGGATATGCTCCTTGACTGTCTACTGTAGTCCCTTTTGGGTCATACATTCTGTGATATTAACTACAATATTGCACTGGGATGCAGTCAAAACACCATCTATCGGGATCTCGGCATTCAGGAGACCAACACCAGAATACTGACAGCTGGTGAAATACCGACAGCTGGAATCCCGACCACCGCCTGGTATTCCCACTTGGTTGGTGGGTCCACACCACCAACTGAGTGGGAATAAAATCTGTTGCGAGCGAAGCGAACCAATCGAGCCTGAAGTGTGGTGAGCGCGGTGAGCCCACGAGGAGACTAGCTGCCTCTCTGGCGGATTCTGACAGATGGGTTGCCACTGTTGGTATACTGGCAGCCAGCATCCCGTCTGTCGGTAATACATATGTATTCCATTGCACTGTGTATGTTAACGTTAATGTAATTAAACAGATGGTCATATAGTCAAATGTGATCATAAGCAGTACCTAGAGGAGTATAAGAGAGATCTAGACTTAATTGATACAGTTCTAGTTGTCTCTTCAATTTTGTTGATTATTTGAAACAAGTAGTGAATTTATTAGGATTTGTAATATATGTGCTTCCTGTCAAGTAATGCCAAACTTTTAATGCCGAGTCTTTGCAGAATTGTAGCTACTTTTATTACAGATAAGAGACTGATCCTTTTTGATTCCTACTAAGATCCTTTTAAGGCTTTGAGCTTAGTGTGTGATATGAATTACAAGTTAACTGAAGAAACAAATGACTTCAAAGAACATGTCTGCTTACATTTAATTCTTTGATTTGCTTTTCAAGAATATTGAGTGAACAGAGGGAATATGAGATATTAGCAATCTTATTTTGTGTATAATTTTTCAGTGTTTTTGACTAGTATCTGTGCCCAGTTTTGTGACAAATATTTATCTTGTTGTGTCACTAGATTTGAAGTTGTCCGAAATAAATCTACTGACCTGTAGCCATCAGATAATTACAGTGTTGACTGCAGCTATTTGGAGTTTAAAAGATGATTTTATAACATATTATTAATTTTCCTCCTTCAAGCATGCTCTCATTATACCATCATTGAAGAACCCTCTCTTGACCAAGATTATCTATACCACCCTATCTCTTGACTTTCCTTTGCCTCAAAACTTTCCTCTACTCTCAGCAGTGGAACTAGCGGCAGTGTAACCGGTTCATTGTGCTGGGGCCCTCTGCTATTAAGGGGCCCACAGCTGGAAGCTTAACATTGTGTCAAACAGACTCATTAGTTTGCTGCTGGGCAATGCCTAAAAGGTTCCAGTGGATGTGTTCTGGACAGAGATCAAGAGTAGGAGCGTACCCTTTCATCCCCAGCTTCTCCCCTATGCCTTATGATGACTGGCTGGCTGGTGCTGATAGAGGAGGCATTGCCATCAGGGATGATGATCGTGGCCAGGTAGATATGACGAACAGCTGAGCTCTGCCCCTGCCTGCAGAGAGAGCCAGCCCACCTCACAGACTGATGAGCCACTCAAGTCACACTGATATGAGGTGGGACCAGGCCCTGGACCCGTCCCTAGAAGTGCTGTAAGTAAACCTATGAATGTCACTGCCTGCAGCCATCTCATTGCCTTCTCCCAGCCACCTCTTTTTTTCACCCACTGACTCCCCAGTTACCACCTGTCTCTCCCATTGGCACCCACTGCATTTCCAACTTAATTTGTGTGAAACTGAACTCATTGTATTACCCCCATCTAGGACCACCCACCTTCCCTACTGTTGACAGCACCACACCATCCTCACTCTAGACAGTTAGTCTATATTACAGTGTTGCTCTTCATTTTTCTTTATCACTATAATCAGCCCATTACTCACCATGGATGCCATAAAAACTCATCCCTGCACTTTTCATTTTCCACATACAGGGGACTGCAATCTTCTCTCTGGCCTTCCTTTAATCTAGAGGTTCTAAAACACAGTCCTCAAGGCACCCCCAATGGTCCAAGTTTCAAGTTTATCCATGATTAGCTACAGGTGACTTAATTAGTACCTCAGTCAATTTGATTTAAGGATCTGTGCTGAAAATTAAATATACTGTACCTAAAACCTGGGCTGTTGGGGTGCCTTGAGTACTGCATTTAAGAACCTCTGCTCTAACCCTTCTCTCCCTACTGCAGTATAACATTTTCCTCTCTTGCTGCTCTGTGTTGTATCTCCTAGCTTTGCAAAATGATTCCCTGGTAGCCCACCACCACAGAGTACAATTCCTCACTTAAAATGTGGGCAGCACACTGGCAAAACACTAACTGGGGTATTCAATTTGGCCCGGGGTACCGGGTAATAAGTATCGGCCGGCGGGGGCTATTTAATGGGCCATGATAAGCCGACGCGTGCCGCGGCTTATCGGGGGTTTTGCTTCACCTGCCTCCGGCGGGCGAAGCAAAATGCCTGATAACAGCCCCATTTTCAACCAAAAACGGGGCTATTTCAGCCAAAAACACACAGGTTTCACTGAACCTGTGTGTTTTCGGGCGTAAGAAGACTTGTTACCGGCCGAGCAAATTAAATAGCCCGACCGCAGCACCCGAAGAAACATCTGGGTTTTTTTACGCCCGATGTCTCTTTGGGCCAAATTGAATATCCCCCTTAGTATTATTGCCTCAAAGCACAGAACTCATGAGTGAGTACACCATTTGCTAACAAACACTGGAAAACTGACAAATATGGTCATTCAGACAAACTGGTTATCAGTGTAATTTAACCAATTTGTCTGAATGACCATTTTTGTCTGTTTATGCCATTTTGTGGCATTTCGGAGCAAATGGTTAATTGTCATTTGCTCTCATGTGTACCAGATTTTCATTCCAATCAGCCAGATTGGAGAGATCATCTTAAAGTATATATGTCCCTGACTTCTTCATACAAGCCTATGAACCCTCATACTCTTTACTCAGCTAACCCCTTGACTGCCTTTGGTGTTATCATTTTTTTATGGTTATCATCATATGTATTTATGTGAAATTCATATATTTGTGTTATCAATGTCCAGCGCTTCAGTCGCCTTATAAATAAAATGTAATAATAATGACAATAATAATAAAAACAATAATTAAAAATATAAAAACAGACTTTGGACAGACCAATGATGTCATCTCACGGTGAGGTCTATGGCAATCCACCTTTTATCATATGAACCTTTTCTGACTCACAAATTAGCTTCTCCTTTTTCCAGACCTAGGATGGGATGTAATGAAGTTCGAGGACGGGTGCCGTGCAGGATGGGGTAATCATTTACAAGGCATGGATTAGCCTTGTAAATGATTGCCCCTTTAAAAAAACATCTGACCGGCGTCCCACACGACCGCAGAACTTGGACTTCATGACATCCCGCCCCAAATCCCCTCTTTTGGTAATTTCGTACAAGGCATGTGAGATCTTTGCATTTGTATGAAAAACTATCTTAGATTCTGCAATGATTACATGCCTGATAATAGCTATGGAAAAAGTGATTTTTCCTTAAATTATTCAGCTTCTAAAAAAGTGCTTTAATTTAGTGAACCCCTTTTATTTTAGCAGGCATTTCCATCAACCGTGCAACCCAGTGGGGTTAATTCTCATGCACAGCAGTCATTCTTACTCAACACAAAATGATTTCTATTGAATCCAATGACTTATCCTTATTGTTAAACTCCTTTTTCTTTGTAATATTTTCCGTTTCTACTCCTACACACTGTAGGTGAGGTGGCATTGTACCTGTAATTATACTTAAGTGGGGTTAATAGGTTTCTATGGCAACTGAACTTGCTGGGAATTCCATATGACAGTTGTAAAAATACTTATTAACTGGGGAGTACTTTTTCTTTTATTTTGTTCCAGTCATCAATAGAGTAGACCCCAACTTGATAAAAAATCTAACACTGTACACTAAGCCAGAGACTTTCTATGGTATGTGTCTGTACCCAACTGCGATTGCAATCTAATTTTAGCACCTGTATCACAGGGATTAATTAGAGTCTTGTTCTTTCTTGCCTCTGTGTCCACAAGAAATTAAGAAGGCACTAGCCCATAAAAATACTGTGTGTTCAACATATTTACAAACATATACTTACGGAGAAAAAAAATAACACTAAATTCTACTCCGCTCTGTAATAATACCTATTGTTAGGGATACAGAGGTGCTAATTAAGAAAACATTTAGTCATGTGTTTGAAAATAATAAGAAATTAATTAAATTATCCTTCCTTTTACTAATTTGTCTAATGTTGCATCTTTTTCCTCCCAAATTTGGAGGTAATCAGTGTTGAAATAGTCGTAAAGAGATAACGATTAATTTTATTTTTTTTTAAATAAAAAAGTCACATGGACATAAATATTGATAAATAACAATGTGATCTGGCACTATTTGGAACTTTGGTGCAGACATCAAAGAATAGCAATGTGTAAGGAACAATATATTAATTGGGCCTTGAAATAAATATCAGACATTACAATAAGATATGCAATGTCTTAACAATAAAAGGACTCAGTAATTACTAATCTCCTCTGCATATGGCGAAAAGAGCTTGTGGAATATTACTACTATAAAGATTATTCAATTTATAGCAGATATACTGCATCAAGGAGCTGCAATAATATGACTTAATGAGCAACTCCTACTTATTAGTAATTCATGCCTGCGTTTGTTTTTTACATTAAATGTTTATCTCTAGTGCTCTGAAGTGTCCCACATTCATTACATATATGTGCCTGACTTTGGGCATAACTCAGCAATGGCAGCGTTCACATGCTGATGCCCTGTGAAGTGTGCTCACGCACATAATCCGCACTGTGCGTGTACACACTGTAAAATACGACGGCATCTCACATGTGCGAACACCTCTGCCTGATTGGCAGTCAGAGGCATTCGTGGGGTGGGAGGGGGCGTCACTGTGGCGTCACGCTGGCGTTTAAGGGAAATCACGGTGGTGTTGGTGGCATGTCCAGACCATTTGCAGGCATGTCCAGACCATTTGTGGGGTGGGCTGCGTCAGCTGTGTGATGTCACATGCAGCTGCTGAGACCCGAAACATGGTGGGTAGGCACCTGCCTTCGCAGCTAGGCTGCGTAGGCAGAGGGCTACCACAAACATACGAAATAATTGCCACTATGCAATGTTTTTGCATGTGTGTGGGGAGGCTGGATCCAGCATGTGGGGCGGACTTGTCCTGTGCTGGGTGTCCCCACGCATGTCAGAGTAAAGGATAGTAAATGTGCGATTTTTCGCACATCTACGATCCATGCTGAGTTAGGCTCTTTGATCCTATAGAAGAAGGAGGAAGTGCAGAGGAGGGGAAGTAGAGATGGAGTAGGGAACATAGTGCATACCAAGGGACTGTGTCCATGAGGGGGGTCCCATGGTGATAACCTTCTTCTTAATCTGGCTAAACCAGTGCCAGTGACTCCAGCTATGAACTTTACTACTGGCTGTGATTCAGTGGCATTGGCCAATCATCTGGGCCACTTAGTACCATACCCCCTGTAGCCCCCTGATATCAGCCCTGTCAATATTTTATGAGTATATGACATGAAAATTCCAAGGTCTTCTGATTCACCACACCTACTGGTGATGTCTTAGAGGCATTTTCATATTGGTTCATACCACCATAGCACAGTGATGTCTCCAGTGAAATATTGAACTCCACTATACTGTATCTAAAATTGATTCATGTTACAAAATGACCACATCCCATACTGTATGTGTGGGCAACAGGTACATTTTGAAGAAACATGTGGACGGCACCAGTGTAGATATTACCAAAGTTGTGTTAAAAATTAATGTCAATCTAATATTGTGGAGGAATATTCTGTTTCAAAGAATTGTAAAATTGCAACCACCTCTGAGTTCCATTATTTATTTGTCATTCCATGGACCGGCATTCTGCACTGTATTTAAAAGTTACACATTTGTATCATTACAGTATGCTCTGTAATGTTCAGTAGTTGTGTGATATAATAAGAGAGATGCCATGGTGGACTGACAGTGGAAGACCTAGAGGCAAGATCTCTTCTACTCTGTCTCCAATTCTTATTATCTCAGAAAGGCAGGTAGTGTGTGGCCCGGACAAAAAAAAATGATGTACCCAGTGCATTGGATTAAAGGCCCGTATTCTGTATTTAAACCTACTCGCATATCAACAACCTGTTACAACTCTTTTTGTGTTTGACGTGTGTAGTACTAGAGTGCACCAATAGGGGCTGCTGTCTTGAATCAGCTTCTTCTGCTCTCGTCTACGGACTTTCTAGAAGTCAATGTGCCTGATTAGTGGCATCTACCTCTATGTGCAGGTACTTAACTCCTCTCCTTGAGACTGTGCATTGCTGGACATTTTGTTCCTGTGAAATTCTTCGGAATTGCTCCTGAAGTGACTGACATTTCTGTGATGTTCTGTATAGTGTCCTGAATGACATGCATGTGTCTGGTGTTGCTCTCTGCCTTACTGTAACTTTGGTTAGCATCTTGGATGTTGGATTAACGTCTGTAATATGAATAAACCCTGATCATTATTTAGAAGACTGGTGAGTGTACCCCTTATGACTGTTGTATTTGGTGCATGATTATGCCCTATGGGTGGATGCCCCAGTGATTTTACACAGTGACGTGAGTGTGGACCTAATGAAGATATATACACAGTATATATATAGATATAAACAAGTGGAGAGTGTGGCACTCCTATTTCTTTGTGTCAATCACTAGGAGTGCTGCACCCATCGCTTGTTTGTATCTCCCCCATCTGCGGGCACCCGGTGCAATGGAGTTTGCATAAATGGGAGAGCCGGACTCATGTTGGTGCTTAATATAGCAGCCATCTTAGGAGGGAGGTTAAGGAGAGAGTTGCCTGGCAGCTTAGAGGGAAGCAAGTCGGGTGCATCTCCGGTTTCGTCATCTGATCTGAAGAAACAGCAGACCGGATATCACAGCCGTCTCCTGTGAATCTTCCCGGCTTCTGACAGCTTGCTGACGCATTGCTGGTTTAAGTTCCCTGTGTCTGCAGCCAGAGAGATAGCACTGGAGCCAGCCCCAGCTTGGAGTGGCAGCCAAGAAGGAGTGAGTTAGCTGCAGCTAACAAGGTTGTGACAAGGAGAGAGTGGTCTGTAAATCCCCAATTATTGCACTGCTCACTTCATCACCAGGAGACTAGAAATAGAATTCGCCCAAAAGTCAGTTTATTACACCCCTGCAGCTTTCCCATGCCGTTATTTAAGAAACTTGATTACCACACGTAGAGTAATGGGATTACATTGACATTGGAGATAGAGACACTCTAGCTCTCTGCATAGTACTCTTAAGTAGAGACTTTATCCAGATTCATGTAACTCCCTCATCATATCGTATAGTCACAATTCACAGGCCACTGATGCGAGAGGTGGCAAGATTAAGTAATGCAGCTATGAAAGGCTGTTACCTAGGAAAGCAAAACAGATGTCAGCATTAACTTTACTAAAGGGAACAGAGCTTTAAACAACCAGTATAACTTTAAATGGGCTATTGCCAGTAACTGTACTAAGTTGGAGACTAATCAGGGATTATCCAGAAAGACATAAACTCACCAAAGATTAATGTTGCCACACAGCAAAGGATGGATTGTTACATTATAAACGTATTGCTTACAGAAGGGTTAGAACCGCAAATTGTCCGGATAGATAGAACCAACTATATTTGATATTCTTTATTCTCTCATTTATTCCATTCACTTCAGACTTTATACTGTCTCAGGAAATAACCCTTAAAGGACAAGTGCACGCAAAGCTTGCTATACCTAGCTACAAAGGACAGTGCTTTTATGGGGCCCAAATTGCAGGAATACTGTAACAATTGTTTCTGTACATGTAATTTGAATGTGATAAGAATGTCCAAATTTAATATGTATTCCTGTGCTTATGATTTATGCATATATTTAATTTAAGTTGTTATCGAATGTGATAAACTTTCTAAAGTTAATTACAGCAGAGGAAAACTTCATCCAGTTAAATAAATTAATGCAATGAAATTGTAAAGCCAATGTTTGTGAGTAATCTACCTTGAAGTACATTGTGTTGTTAATGGACATTGATATTTATATTCCTGTAAGGCTTCTGTAAAACTTACCTTGGTGGGTGTCACAGATGTTCCCTGGAAGATGAGGATCACTGCAGCCAACTTGTGTCTGCCATCACCGAGGACAATGTTGCTGCCTTGCCACTATAGTTGAGGTGGATACCAGAGTGACATGGTCCAGTTAGAGAAGGAGATAGGCATCTCATCGGATCCTTCTTCTTGATTCTCTATGAAAAGCTTCACCTAAGCAAAGTTTCTGTGTGCTGGTTGCCCCATCAACTAACTCATGAGCAGAAAGAGGCTCTGTGACTTGGTGCCGCAACATTCTGGCCAGGTTTAATGGCAGCCGCTAAAAGTACGTCTTAGAGATTACCAATGGCAATGAATTCTGGATCTACAGTTTCGACCCTGAGACCAAACAACAGTCAGCCCTTGGACCCCAGTTGGAAGTGTGCCACCACATAAGATCTGATGTGACCCAGTGTGGCCAAGCAGATGGGGACTGTTTTTGTAGCCAAGACTGGTCATGTAGCTACTATACCACTCATGCAGCAGCACACTATCACTGGGGACTGACATCCAACCAATGCCTGCTGCAAGTGCTGGTAGCCATTTCCAGGCGGCATCCAAGAACCTTTGTGGTGCCCTTCTCCATCATGACAATGCACCTGCCCACAAGTCCAGGAAAGTGGTGGATTATCTGGCCCATGAACACATCAAGAAGCTTGGTTATCCACCATACAGTCCAGACCTGGTCCCCTGCTTCTTCTTGTTCCCACAAATCAAGTGACAGAAGCGTGGAATTCATTTTGAATCACCGGAAGCTGCAGTTGAGACCTTCATCCGATATGTAGAAGACATAGCTGCTTCAGACTGGTCCAGCTGCTTCATCAAGTAGTGTGAGTGCATGCAACTTTGCATAGACTACTCTGGAGGATACGTTGAAAAAAAATTAATTTCACTTTGATAATTGGCCTGATTTAGAGTTGCATGCTGTTGGATGCGCAGCTGCAATTTCATATGTAGCAGACTTGCGTAAATATGCTAATGACTCAGATATCGTCTTGTGCATAGAGAGGCCCACTGCCAGCATCTCACATTCACCACTTACAGGGGTAAATTTACTAAGAATCGTATTTTCCCGTTTGAGGTCAAAGTTCAATCACGAATGACATCGAAAGTGTAAATATGCAACTTTTTGAATTGATTACGACTAATTTACTAAGCTGCCGTATTCTGCATTTTCGGTTTTTCCTATGTCGATGTCATTTGTTTTTTTAGGCAGTGTTTTACGTGAGTGACTTGTAAAACACTGCCGACTTTAATACAATGAATCTCGGCCGGATCTGAGAGATCCGTGCTGGGCTTCATTGTGCACCTTGTAAAAAAAAAAAAAAATGTTTAAACTTTAAAAAAAAATTGCGTGGGGTCCCCCCTCCTAAGCCAAACCAGCCTCGGGCTCTTTGAGCCGGTCCTGGTTGCAAAAATATGGGTAAAAAATTGACAGGGGTTCCCCCATATTTAAACAACCAGCACCGGGCTCTGCGCCTGGTCCTGGTTCCAAAAATACGGGGGACAAAAAGCGTAGGGGTCCCCCGTATTTTTGAAACCAGCACCGGGCTCCACTAGCTGGACAGATAATGCCACAGCCGGGGGTCACTTTTATACAGCGCCCTGCAGCCGTGGCATTAAATACCCAACTAGTCACCCCTGGCCGGGGTACCCTGGAGGAGTGGGAACCCCTTCAATCAAGGGGTCCCCCCCTCCAGCCACCCAAGGGCCAGGGGTGAAGCCCGAGGCTGTCCCCCCCATCCAATGGGCTGCGGATGGGGGGCTGATAGCCTTTGTTGTAAGTTATGAATATTGTTTTTAGTAGCAGTACTACAAGTCCCAGCAAGCCTCCCCCGCAAGCTGGTACTTGGAGAACCACAAGTACCAGCATGCGGCGGAAAACCGGGCCCGCTGGTACCTGTAGTACTACTACTAAAAAAAATACCCCAATAAAGACATAACACACACACCTTGAAAGTATAACTTTAATGCATACATACACACCACCATATACACATACTTACCTTATGTTCACACGAGGGTCGGTCCTCTTCTCCATGTAGAATCCATGGTGTACCTGTGGAAAAAATTATACTCACCAAATCCAGTGTAGAGGGCTCCTCGGGTAATCCATTTGTAATCCACGTACTTGTAAAAATAAAAAAACGGACACCCGACCTCGCACTGAAAGGGGACCCATGTTTTCACATGGGACCCCTTTCCCCGAATGCCAGGAACCCCCTCTGACTTAAGTCTAAGAGGGTTCCATCAGCCAATCAGGGAGCGCCACGTTGTGGCACCCTCCTGATCGGCTGTGTGCTCCTGTACTGTCTGACAGGCGGCACACGGCAGTGTTACAATGTAGCGCCTATGCGCTTCATTGTAACCAATGGTGGGAACTTTGTGGTCAGCGGGTGACCGAAAGTAACCTCACCGCTGACCACAAAGTTCCCACCATTGGTTACAATGGAGCGCATAGGCGCTACATTGTAACACTGCCGTGTGCCGCCTGTCAGACAGTACAGGAGCACACAGCCGATCAGGAGGGTGCCACAATGTGGCGCTCCCTGATTAGCTGATGGAACCCTCTTAGACTTAAGTCAGAGGGGGTTCCTGGCATTCGGGGAAAGGGGTCCCATGTGAAAACATGGGTCCCCTTTCAGTGCGAGGTCGGGTGTCCGTTTTTTATTTTTACAAGTACGTGGATTACAAATGGATTACCCGAGGAGCCCTCTACACTGGATTTGGTGAGTAGAATTTTTTCAACAGGTACACCATGGATTCTACATGGAGAAGAGGATCAACCCTCGTGTGAACATAAGGTAAGTATGTGTATATGGTGGTGTGTATGTATGCATTAAAGTTATACTTTCAAGGTGTGTGTGTTATGTCTTTATTGGGGTATTTTTTTAGTAGTAGTACTACAGGTACCAGCGGGCCTGGTTTTCTGCCGCATGCTGGTACTTGTGGTTCTCCAAGTACCAGCTTGCGGGGGAGGCTTGCTGGGACTTGTAGTACTGCTACTAAAAACAATATTCATAACTTACAACAAAGGCTATCAGCCCCCCATCCGCAGCCCATTGGATGGGGGGGACAGCCTCGGGCTTCACTCCTGGCCCTTGGGTGGCTGGAGGGGGGGACCCCTTGATTGAAGGGGTTCCCACTCCTCCAGGGTACCCCAGCCAGGGGTGACTAGTTGGGTATTTAATGCCACGGCCGCAGGGCGCTGTATAAAAGTGACCCCCGGCTGTGGCATTATCTGTCCAGCTAGTGGAGCCCGGTGCTGGTTTCAAAAATACGGGGGACCCCTACGCTTTTTGTCCCCCGTATTTTTGGAACCAGGACCAGGCGCAGAGCCTGATGCTGGTTGTTTAAATATGGGGGAACCCCTGTCAATTTTTTTCCCATATTTTTGCAACCAGGACCGGCTCAAAGAGCCCGAGGCTGGTTTGGCTTAGGAGGGGGGACCCCACGCAATTTTTTTTCACAAAATTAACACTTTCCCATCCCCTTCCCACTGATAAACATGCACGGATCTCATGGATCCCTGCATGCCTACCCAAACACGGGATAAAAAAGCAGGTCTGGTTTTTTTTTAGCACTTTTTTACGATTTGTATTTCTGCACGGCAGTGTTTGGCTATTGTCGGCAGTGTTTGTGATTTGCACTTTTTAGTAAATTGCCGATTTCTACCAAATTGCAGGCGTATTTGACCGATGGTGTATTGATTCATGATTTTTTCCTAGGACTTCCAAAATATTACAAATGCCCTCATCACTGCCGTGATTTTTGCTTAGTAAATTACCGAGATGACACTTTGAAGAAAAAACGGCATCTCGGTCAAAATCGGGACCTTAGTAAATATACCCCACAGTGTGTAAAACAGTGTAAACATTGAGGAAATCAGGTGCACCTTCAGACTTTGTAAATAAATCCTCTCTGCATAAGCTGCCACTAATACATCGCAACATGTGCACATTATGTCTGTGTCACATGTGCAGTAGCAAAACATCACTCCAATATGTCCGCAATCAACACTACGTCCACTTGCGAATCAGGCTTAATATGTGTTTGTCTATACTGGACATCTAAGGTCAAATTCCACAGAGAAATTAGTAAATCCTACAGCCAAATGGTAAATGAAAATATTCTATGCAGGAATTTTTTTAATATTCCACATGTCTACGTCAGCAAAGCCGCTGTTACTCTATGGGGCATATTTATCAGAGTTACATTTGGTTACATTTGGTTGCACAGCAAACAAAAGCTTCTCTTGGTGCTGGGAGTCTTGTGTGGTATGTTTAGCAAATGTTTTCTTGACTAGTGAAATTCCTTTACAATCAGCTCTGACAATATAATTACACATTCTCTGCGGTTTACGGTATCCGACTGATTGATTGTTTGATACACACAATTCTGAAGATAGATGTTCTTATTTAGAGTCAGAGAGAGAATTTCTCAGAATATTTTCTGTCTAAAAATGAGCATAAGCTGCCAATCTGAGCATGGGGAAGCGTGTCATATTTCCTTGTCTCGTTTTGATTGAGGTGCTTGAGGTAAATGCTGTGCTAGAGCCTCTAAGCAAAGAACATTGGAAAGTAGGAATATGAAACTGGAGTAAAATTCAGCACTTCTATTTAAATGAGATTTGTAGGCTCGTTAATAAGATCCTGGGGAATTGGATAAATAATCTGCTGGAAACAGAAATGCATCTACCTTTTAACCCTATCCAGATACAAGTGATGGGTTTAACATGTTAAAACTAGAAACAAAGAAAGATATAACACATACTTTTATTATCGCAATGCTTTGTTCTTAAATGAGATACACAATACCATCTCCTAACTTCTCTAGCACCACCTGAAATACTAAGTTTGACAATGAATAGAGAAGTTTCAAGGGACAAAGAAGAGTGGATTGGTTTTTGACTGTGAATGGCTTATATGATTAGTTGTCCTACAGTATATCAGGAAAGTGGCCAGGTTTGCCTGGCATGTCAGTTGCAATTTAGGAGCAGGCATGGTTGCTTAGGTTAAATTCTCTGGTCAGGAGTCCAGTGTAATCAAGACCTGGCTTTGTCTATGGCTATGCAACACAATTCCATCAGGCTGGAGAATTTAAGTAACAGTCTCATCATTAGATCACCTCTGGGGAAGCTAGACACTGCCTTTAAAATTCAGAATCCAAGATACAGTTGCACATTTTTGATACTAACACAATAAAAAAATAATCCTGCCCTCTCCAGTAGGAAAAACTAGGTTGGCACTGTGGTGGAGTGGCTCTATGTACTACCTTACAATGCTGCGATTACCGTCATTTTGAAGGTGGGTGGTGTGTGTGTGTGTGTGTGTGTGTGTGTGTGTGTGGGGGGGGGGGGGGGGGGGGTCTATCATGATGTCATTCCTAGACCATCCCCAGCAGGCAGTAATGCAACCTGATTTTCAGGAGCTTCCCGGTCGATACCTGAGAGTTAGCAAGTATGAATAAAATAGCTGCAAAAACATAGATTTAAAAACTGAATTTTAGAATAAATCATGTGGCTGGACCAAAAAGAACCGTCAATATATTGTTCCACTAAAATATGTGGGCACCAGCAGTGGCTCCAACTTACATTTACTAGGAGGGACTGCCGCAATTCCTGTGCCTGGAGAGGAGAGAAGACGGTCAGCCCTGGGTCCTGGCACCTGCACAATGGAACCGGTAGAACCCCTGGCTTCTATGAACTGCCCCGACTGCTGCTCATAGAAGCCGGATTGAGCTGACGATCAGGCAGGGAGGGGCTTCCTACAGGAACCAGCTCTCTGCTTATCACAGCACCGTCTTGCAGTACTGAAGGGAGGAATCACCTCCTAATGGGACTGCCTTGTGTGTTTGTGACTGATGTGTAGGACTTCCATTAGGATGTTACTGCCATTCACAGTGAAGCCAGTGCAGTCATGGACTGCATCTGGCTTCACTGACATTTAGCTAGGTGGCAAATTTTATCTGGGGGGGGGGGGGCTGCAGTACTGCATACAGATATACAATATGTTATTTGGGTTTTCCTGCATGTATTATTACACTAGCTGTTCTACCCGTTCTTCGCATGGGAGTTTCTGATTTTCACGATTGTAAATTTAAATGAGTGTTAAAAATTTGGCAAATCTATAGAGATGTAAGTTTGAGACATGTTAATGTAAGTAAATATTAATTCATGGTTCTTGGCGTTACCCGAGGATCACCAGCAGATATGGTAAAAAGTGACAGGACCATTTCTGTAGTTTATTAAATTCTACCCACTGGAGGTGCAATCCAAATTTTGATCCTATTGTCCGTTTTGGGCGTTATTGTTCCCGCCACGCATCGGTAATGACGTCATTATGTCAACCCCCTTTTAATCCCCTTAGGGGAGGTTTATTAAAATTCTGATTGCGTAGCTTTCCTATTTCCCACCTGCAGAATACCTATGTTATGTTAAATTTCAGTTTCCTAACTAACATATTGGGAAGTAAGAGAATTAGTGATGAGTGAGTATATATAGATTACAGAGGTGTCCCCATACATCACAGCTACTCTAGGCACGTCAAGTCCTGTGAGACACTGCTAGGGTCAGGTGTCTTTTTTTGCTGAAAATCCATCTTAGTTGCAATGCGCAATTAATTTGATAGGCAACACTATGGGGGTCATTCCGACCCGTTCGCATGCTGCAGTTCATCGCAGTAGTGCGAACAGGTCAGATCTGCGCATGAGCGGCGGCCACATTGCGCAGAGACGTGCCATTTCACGGCGATGGCAGTTGCTGGGCAGCGATGCCACGTATGAAGAAAGTGGTCGCAGCGGAGACCGCAAGAAGATTGACAGGAGGAAGGCGTTCCGGGGCATCCACTCACAGTTTTCCGAGCGTGGAGATCCGAACGCAGGCGTTTGGAGGGCGGATGTCTGACGTCAATTCCGGGATCATCATCGCTGGATACATTGTACAGGGTAAGTAACTGCGGGGCCAGTCTTGTTTTACACAGAACTTTTTTAGCATAGCAGGGCTGCACAAGCGATCGCAGCTCTGCTATGCTAAAATACACTCCCCCATAGGCGGCGTCTAGTTGTTTGCACAAGCAGCAAAAAGTTGCTACGTGCGATCAACTCGGAATGATACCCCATATCTCTGAATCTGCAGACAGTATGAAGTATGACGCTAGCAGAGTTGCATGGGAGCCGGCAGGTCACACGCACCAGGCATCTTATGATGTATGCTGTATGAAGACTAGATGTATGAGGACACATCTGTATGTATCTCATTCCACCTTTGAATGCAGAATTTAGCACACTTAGGCTATAGAATTTGTCCTTAAGTGCTGTATTTGTTCCACCTAAAAGCTTCCTATCATTTTGATATGTGTGGACTTCTCTCCCATTACACCTCAACCACACCGTGCAGCTGAAGAAATTTGCACTGTCTTGCTCTCATGACCTTTTGTAAACTATAGAATTACAGCCAGACCTTACTGAAATTTTTCTTTTCACAATAGTATCTAAGCATTGACTTTCCATGTATTTAGTTAAAAATAAATGTTTAATGCCTACAGTAAATACCTAAGGACTTTTGTGTTCTGTCATGAAGTATTTCAAAGGTATTATAAGTAAAATTAAGCTACTTGTTCCTAGCTTGTGGGAATATAACTATGTAACGGTTAACCGGAGCCATGCAAGAATCACGTTGCAGATGTAGAGGAGAAATGTACAGTATCATACAATAGGTGAAACAGGATGAAAACTGCTTTCTGCCACTGTGTTCAGTTTCCACTCTCCCCCTCTGCTGGCTTTAAGACAGGCTGGTGCTGATGATGTGATTTCTCAGTTTACAAAGCTGTGAAAGGTAATCATGACTTGAGAATGTCACACCAAAAATGTCTGCAGCCTTTCAACCCTCACAAGTTAAAAGTCTCATCATCTTCTGAGCAATCCTTCTATGCTTTCATTGTGGGTATGTTCATGGCACAAATAGATCTGTGTTCTAAATCAGTATTGACTTTTGTTGCCACTGAAACATTTTATAAGACGAAACTCATTTTCAAATCAGTAACTGTCAATAATCATACTTGTACAAAATATAAGGGTGCTACTGTATAACTAACAACTTATATTTGTTGTTCATGCTTTGACCATCTCATACTTTATTTGTATGGAGTGAAAAAAATAATACTCTTAGAAACATTGGAAACTCTACTAAAATGTTGCAAGTGTCCCCCAAAGTGCCATCTATGTCCCTGCCAGTGGTGTCTCCAGAGGTGGGGCTGCTGCGCAGTTCAAAATTCAAATAGGGGAGCCACACCAACTGCCAGTGAGTCCAGGTTGGCGATGTTTGGCAGCGTTTGGACTGGCAGTTGGTGTGGCTCCCCTATTTGAATTTTGGACTGCGCTGCAGCCCCACCTCTGTAACTGCCACTGGTCCCTGCACATATACTGTACCATAAAAATAAATATACTATAAAATTCAGGGACTTTTGAAAGTAATTAAACAGATGATAGTTATGATTATATTATATAAAGAGAGAAATGTATCAAACCATAGTGCGAGATAAAGTGGTCATAAAGTACTAACCAATCAGCTTCTGTCATTTATCAAAGAGAACCTGTAAAATGGCAGTTGGGAGCTGATTGGCTGGTTATCTCTCTCCAAGCTTTTGAAAAGTCTTGAAAAGAAAATGTACCTTTCTAAGTATAAAACTTCAGATTCCACAGTAATATTTTGTATATCAAAGTACATAATTGATAATAAAACATTATATTTTAAAATTATATATGTAAAGTTACACTGAATTTGATCTTCTCAAAAAAGATGAAACTAAGGAGAAAAGTCACAGATGAGAGCTAGCAGACGTCATACCGATTAAGTAAGGCAAATTGGCTTTGAGTAAAATTTTATAGGTTTCTGATCATTATTAATGTTTAGAGATAAGTGATTCCCCTGAAATCTAGTTTGCTAAATTATTTACCAAGCCAGAATCATTCCCACCTATTTAAATAATTACGTTCTAGCAACGAAAGCTTGTCTTTGCATGTAGATGCATAATTTAAACCTATTTGTGTTCCTAGCCCGTACTCAGCCTGGTACATGTCGCTCCAACAAGGTTCTTTCATTAAGGAATGCTGTATTTGCACCCAATATACTGTTTCCTTGTGCAACAAGTGTAATGTGACATCACAAAAAGACATTTGTGCACTTTTGCACATTTGGAAATTGCCTTAGGTGCCTAATTATTGACCTGCATTTCCCTGACAATCATAAACTGCTTATCTAACTAGCTATCATACTGTAATTAACAAACAAACTAACTAGCCTAATTAATTAGCATCTACTGAAGTAAGGAAAGACTTTTGCTGAAATAAAAGACTTCACAATGGGGAAAATGCTTCACTAACACAGCTCCCCCCCCCCTCTCTCTCTCTCTCTCTATATATATATATATATATATATATATTTACTTATTTAAAAAAAAAATGTAAGCAATGTCCCAACAAGCAAGCTAATTAGTACAAAATTAATTGTTATTTATCAGAAAAAATGTACAATACATAGTCCTCGTGATGTCCAAAGTATAAACCAAGCCATGTCTTACTTCACCAGTGTGACAAAGTAACAAATACGCACTGTACCACAATGAGCAATGTCAATAGACTCTACAAAGTGACATTGTAATATGTACTCCCAGAGAAAAAGCAACACATTTGAAAGCATTATAGACAGAACTGAAAACAGAGCATCAAATAGTGTCTCGTTATATAGCATGCTGTAGCAACACATTTCTTGGAGCTTGGCTAAAAGATGTTATTTGTTTATTTTTCTTACTTGAATCTATTTATATCCTGTCCTCATTGTTGAGAAACAACACGTTTACATTTTCTCCCATCACCAGCAGCACAGGTATCAGAGAGCCTAGAGGAATCTTCATACAGCTCATTAGATCGCCTGTTTTATTATTCCCATCTACTTGGAAAGTATTACATCAATAAATCAAGAAGAGACGTTATCCTACAGACCATTCTCTCAAAATAGAGCAAAACATATTCACACACTGGGGCAGAATTTCCCCCCTGATCTGACTAAATAGGCTGGCATCCAAATATCTGTCTTCAGTGTGCAACAGGTACACTGGCCTTCCTAAATGTACACTACTCAATACAGTACTCACACTTTAATGGTCTACATACAGTAATTGCTTTATTTTCTATGGCTCTAGAACCTTCCTATTTATCACCAAAGATCATTGCTTTATTGCCTCAGATATTTTATATCCTGAAGTGTTGCTATAGCAGTTTTATTACTTTTTCATTGTATTCTTACAAAATGATTATATTTCCTTTTCACTGTCATATTTAGAATTCTAAAATCTTCCTTCAAGTCAGGTAATAAAGGGAAAATGTCTATTGAGTTGATTGAGAGACTCTAGGTATTACAATACTATTATTAATATCCAAGAAATAACTTTCTTTGACTCTTGTATCCAGTTCCAAGTTAGTAAAGGAACATATAAGCCAGTAGTGGGGCACGACTATTCATTTTGTACTATATATAAAAGGCTGTGAACAGTGGCACTCCTCAAGGATCAGTTATGCCCAGTGGCGTCACAACCGGGGTGTAACCCGCACCCGAGTGTCACCCACCGAGGGGTGTTACCAAAGTGTAGACTCCTGCTCAGTGACAGGAGCCGGGTACTGCACTGTAACATTACGTGCAGTGCCCGGCTTCTGTCACTGTGAAGAAGCCGACACTGCAATTTCCAGGGTCAGCCAGCACCTCTCGCACCCCCTTAGTCACGGAAACGGGGGTCAGGAAGCATAGCCATGCCCATGGGTAGCACAACCACGCCCCCATCTCGCAAAGCCACGCCCCTTCTGACTGCACCCACGAAGCCACAACCCTTTTTGTACAGGAGCTGCACCGGGTGTCAAACATGTAAGTGATGCCTCTGGTTCTGCCCCCAATATTCTTTGCTATTTTCATTAGTGATATCATTTGTGGTGTACAAAGGCAGGTATATCTTTATGAAAACAAAACAAATCATTTTGAAAGAAGTAATACCCCACCAAGAATAAACAAATGCTGTAATTAAGCAGCCTATTTATCAAAGCGATCAGCCTCTAAATTCAGCAAAAACACAGATACTAATCAGAGCATACTGCCATCCCAATGTATGGGGACATTTACCTTGGGCGACCAATAGGAAGTATGGAGGGATACTGGGAAAAAAATTATTAACTTTAACTGGTTCTTTAAATCTTAGATTATGGTTAAAATTCACTGCAATAAAGTCTGTAACATACTGTATATACTGTACATATATCTCCTGTACACACTCCATGAAGCTTTCACTTAGGACATAACACATGTTGTGTAAAGTGCTGTGCTTAATTTGTTGTCTTTATCTGTTCTTTTTTTTTCTTACATATTCTTTTATGCAGTGGTTTTCATTCTCTATTGCTCAGTAGGGTAATTTAAAACAATTATTTGTTAATTTTACTCCCACCTGTGAGATTAGTATAGAAATAATTACTTTATTGATTAAATAATATATTTTTATCCTTGACTGAAGGACTGCAATGAAAGGGTCATATAAATGTATTTTTGATGGTTTTTGTACTTCTTCTTAATATATAACCCATCATTCCTTCACATTGAGGCTCACCCATGGATTTTGTAAGGTGACTCACTGCCTTCTGGTGCGTGTGCTTTTAAGCGCGGAATGCAGAGGTGTGTGCCTGCAGATGTTAATGTACTGATGAATCACAAAATAAACATTTATTAGAAATTGCCTCCCCCACAACATATTAATTACATAGGAATACAATTCCCCTGCAAAGCATGCTGGGTGCAAGGTGTCCAATATAAGATTATGTCCATACAAATGAAGGCTTTGATTTATGTGTACAATTTAGGTCTGGATTTATGTACGATTAAAGAGACCTAATAGGTTTTTATAGATAAGTTAAGACAAATCTTTTTAATGAATTCTGAGACTTTTTCAATTAAAATATATCTATTATTAATGCAGAATTAAAAGAGATCTGATTACTATTCTACTGTTTTGGTCAGGAATGAAAGAAGGGGAATGAGTAGGATATTAACATAATGTCACACAGACAATATATGTGCCAAATAAACTGTTACATAATCAAATCAACACTAACCAAGACACTTTTTCTATCTCTATTGAATTATTGGTGTATGTACAGTGTTTATTGTTGTTATTAAATTGATCATAGCCTTTGATATTATTAAACTATTTATTTCCTTGAGGGAAATAACTGTGCTCTACAGACAGGTTATTTTGTCATATAATTAATGCGTTATGTATCAATATGTGGTAAACTCCACTAAATTGTCTTTTCCTGATACATAATGATAAAGTAGTATATCAGCTAGAGATGAGCGGGTTCGGTTTCTCTGAATCCGAACCCGCACGAACTTCATGTTTTTTTCACGGGTCCGAGCAGACTCGGATCCTCCCGCCTTGCTCGGTTAACCCGAGCGCGCCCGAACGTCATCATGACGCTGTCGGATTCTCGCGAGACTCGGATTCTATATAAGGAGCCGCGCGTCGCCGCCATTTTCACACGTGCATTGAGATTGATAGGGAGAGGACGTGGCTGGCGTCCTCTCCATTTAGATTAGGGTTGAGAGAGAGAGAGAGAGATTGACCTGAGGCTGTGATACTGTAGAAGAGAGTGCAGAGTTTAGTGACTGACGACCACAGTGACCACCAGACAGTGCAGTTGTTTGTTTTATTTAATATATCCGTTCTCTGCCTGAAAAAAACGATACACACAGTGACTCAGTCACATACCATATCTGTGTGCACTGCTCAGCCCAGTGTGCTGCATCAATGTATATATATATCTGACTGTGCTCAGCTCACACAGCTTATAATTGTGGGGGAGACTGGGGAGCACTGCAGTGCCAGTTATAGGTTATAGCAGGAGCCAGGAGTACATAATATTATATTAAAATTAAACAGTGCACACTTTTGCTGCAGGAGTGCCACTGCCAGTGTGACTAGTGACCAGTGACCTGACCACCAGTATATATAATATTAGTAGTATACTATCTCTTTATCAACCAGTCTATATTAGCAGCAGACACAGTACAGTGCGGTAGTTCACGGCTGTGGCTACCTCTGTGTCGGCACTCGGCAGCCCGTCCATAATTGTATATACCACCTAACCGTGGTTTTTTTTTCTTTCTTTATAGTCATACTAGTTACGAGTATACTATCTCTTTATCAACCAGTCTATATTAGCAGCAGACACAGTACAGTGCGGTAGTTCACGGCTGTGGCTACCTCTGTGTCGGCACTCGGCAGCCCGTCCATAATTGTATATACCACCTAACCGTGGTTTTTTTTTCTTTCTTTATACATACATACTAGTTACGAGTATACTATCTCTTTATCAACCAGTCTATATTAGCAGCAGACACAGTACAGTGCGGTAGTTCACGGCTGTGGCTACCTCTGTGTCGGCACTCGGCAGCCCGTCCATAATTGTATATACCACCTAACCGTGGTTTTTTTTTTCTTTCTTTATACATACATACTAGTTACGAGTATACTATCTCTTTATCAACCAGTCTATATTAGCAGCAGACACAGTACAGTGCGGTAGTTCACGGCTGTGGCTACCTCTGTGTCGGCACTCGGCAGCCCGTCCATAATTGTATATACCACCTAACCGTGGTTTTTCTTTCTTTCTTTATACATACATACTAGTTACGAGTATACTATCTCTTTATCAACCAGTCTATATATTAGCAGCAGACACAGTACAGTGCGGTAGTTCACGGCTGTGGCTACCTCTGTGTCGGCACTCGGCAGCCCGTCCATAATTGTATATACCACCTAACCGTGGTTTTTTTTTCTTTCTTTATACATACATACTAGTTACGAGTATACTATCTCTTTATCAACCAGTCTATATATTAGCAGCAGACACAGTACAGTGCGGTAGTTCACGGCTGTGGCTACCTCTGTGTCGGCACTCGGCAGCCCGTCCATAATTGTATATACCACCTAACCGTGGTTTTTTTTCTTTCTTTATACATACATACTAGTTACGAGTATACTATCTCTTTATCAACCAGTCTATATATTAGCAGCAGACACAGTACAGTGCGGTAGTTCACGGCTGTGGCTACCTCTGTGTCGGCACTCGGCAGCCCGTCCATAATTGTATATACCACCTAACCATGGTTTTTTTTCTTTCTTTATACATACATACTAGTTACGAGTATACTATCTCTTTATCAACCAGTCTATATATTAGCAGCAGACACAGTACAGTGCGGTAGTTCACGGCTGTGGCTACCTCTGTGTCGGCACTCGGCAGCCCGTCCATAATTGTATATACCACCTAACCGTGGTTTTTCTTTCTTTCTTTATACATACATACTAGTTACGAGTATACTATCTCTTTATCAACCAGTCTATATTAGCAGCAGACACAGTACAGTACGGTAGTTCACGGCTGTGGCTACCTCTGTGTCTGCACTCGGCAGGCAGTCCATAATTGTATACTAGTATCCATCTCCATTGTTTACCTGAGGTGCCTTTTAGTTGTGCCTATTAAAATATGGAGAACAAAAATGTTGAGGTTCCAAAATTAGGGAAAGATCAAGATCCACTTCCACCTCGTGCTGAAGCTGCTGCCACTAGTCATGGCCGAGACGATGAAATGCCAGCAACGTCGTCTGCCAAGGCCGATGCCCAATGTCATAGTACAGAGCATGTCAAATCCAAAACACCAAATATCAGAAAAAAAAGGACTCCAAAACCTAAAATAAAATTGTCGGAGGAGAAGCGTAAACTTGCCAATATGCCATTTACGACACGGAGTGGCAAGGAACGGCTGAGGCCCTGGCCTATGTTCATGGCTAGTGGTTCAGCTTCACATGAGGATGGAAGCACTCAGCCTCTCGCTAGAAAAATGAAAAGACTCAAGCTGGCAAAAGCAGCACAGCAAAGAACTGTGCATTCTTCGAAATCCCAAATCCACAAGGAGAGTCCAATTGTGTCGGTTGCGATGCCTGACCTTCCCAACACTGGACGTGAAGAGCATGCGCCTTCCACCATTTGCACGCCCCCTGCAAGTGCTGGAAGGAGCACCCGCAGTCCAGTTCCTGATAGTCAGATTGAAGATGTCAGTGTTGAAGTACACCAGGATGAGGAGGATATGGGTGTTGCTGGCGCTGGGGAGGAAATTGACCAGGAGGATTCTGATGGTGAGGTGGTTTGTTTAAGTCAGGCACCCGGGGAGACACCTGTTGTCCGTGGGAGGAATATGGCCGTTGACATGCCAGGTGAAAATACCAAAAAAATCAGCTCTTCGGTGTGGAGGTATTTCACCAGAAATGCGGACAACAGGTGTCAAGCCGTGTGTTCCCTTTGTCAAGCTGTAATAAGTAGGGGTAAGGACGTTAACCACCTCGGAACATCCTCCCTTATACGTCACCTGCAGCGCATTCATAATAAGTCAGTGACAAGTTCAAAAACTTTGGGTGACAGCGGAAGCAGTCCACTGACCAGTAAATCCCTTCCTCTTGTAACCAAGCTCACGCAAACCACCCCACCAACTCCCTCAGTGTCAATTTCCTCCTTCCCCAGGAATGCCAATAGTCCTGCAGGCCATGTCACTGGCAATTCTGACGAGTCCTCTCCTGCCTGGGATTCCTCTGATGCATCCTTGCGTGTAACGCCTACTGCTGCTGGCGCTGCTGTTGTTGCCGCTGGGAGTCGATGGTCATCCCAGAGGGGAAGTCGTAAGCCCACTTGTACTACTTCCAGTAAGCAATTGACTGTTCAACAGTCCTTTGCGAGGAAGATGAAATATCACAGCAGTCATCCTACTGCAAAGCGGATAACTGAGGCCTTGACAACTATGTTGGTGTTAGACGTGCGTCCGGTATCCGCCGTTAGTTCACAGGGAACTAGACAATTTATTGAGGCAGTGTGCCCCCGTTACCAAATACCATCTAGGTTCCACTTCTCTAGGCAGGCGATACCGAGAATGTACACGGACGTCAGAAAAAGACTCACCAGTGTCCTAAAAAATGCAGTTGTACCCAATGTCCACTTAACCACGGACATGTGGACAAGTGGAGCAGGGCAGGGTCAGGACTATATGACTGTGACAGCCCACTGGGTAGATGTATGGACTCCCGCCGCAAGAACAGCAGCGGCGGCACCAGTAGCAGCATCTCGCAAACGCCAACTCTTTCCTAGGCAGGCTACGCTTTGTATCACCGCTTTCCAGAATACGCACACAGCTGAAAACCTCTTACGGCAACTGAGGAAGATCATCGCGGAATGGCTTACCCCAATTGGACTCTCCTGTGGATTTGTGGCATCGGACAACGCCAGCAATATTGTGTGTGCATTAAATATGGGCAAATTCCAGCACGTCCCATGTTTTGCACATACCTTGAATTTGGTGGTGCAGAATTTTTTAAAAAACGACAGGGGCGTGCAAGAGATGCTGTCGGTGGCCAGAAGAATTGCGGGACACTTTCGGCGTACAGGCACCACGTACAGAAGACTGGAGCACCACCAAAAACTACTGAACCTGCCCTGCCATCATCTGAAGCAAGAAGTGGTAACGAGGTGGAATTCAACCCTCTATATGCTTCAGAGGTTGGAGGAGCAGCAAAAGGCCATTCAAGCCTATACAATTGAGCACGATATAGTAGGTGGAATGCACCTGTCTCAAGCGCAGTGGAGAATGATTTCAACGTTGTGCAAGGTTCTGATGCCCTTTGAACTTGCCACACGTGAAGTCAGTTCAGACACTGCCAGCCTGAGTCAGGTCATTCCCCTCATCAGGCTTTTGCAGAAGAAGCTGGAGACATTGAAGGAGGAGCTAACACGGAGCGATTCCGCTAGGCATGTGGGACTTGTGGATGGAGCCCTTAATTCGCTTAACAAGGATTCACGGGTGGTCAATCTGTTGAAATCAGAGCACTACATTTTGGCCACCGTGCTCGATCCTAGATTTAAAGCCCACCTTGGATCTCTCTTTCCGGCAGACACAAGTCTGCTGGGGTTGAAAGACCTGCTGGTGACAAAATTGTCAAGTCAAGCGGAACGCGACCTGTCAACATCTCCTCCTTCACATTCTCCCGCAACTGGGGGTGCGAGGAAAAGGCTCAGAATTCCGAGCCCACCCGCTGGCGGTGATGCAGGGCAGTCTGGAGCGACTGCTGATGCTGACATCTGGTCCGGACTGAAGGACCTGACAACGATTACGGACATGTCGTCTACTGTCACTGCATATGATTCTCTCAACATTGATAGAATGGTGGAGGATTATATGAGTGACCGCATCCAAGTAGGCACGTCACACAGTCCGTACTTATACTGGCAGGAAAAAGAGGCAATTTGGAGGCCCTTGCACAAACTGGCTTTATTCTACCTAAGTTGCCCTCCCACAAGTGTGTACTCCGAAAGAGTGTTTAGTGCCGCCGCTCACCTTGTCAGCAATCGGCGTACGAGGTTACATCCAGAAAATGTGGAGAAGATGATGTTCACTAAAATGAATTATAATCAATTCCTCCGCGGAGACATTGACCAGCAGCAATTGCCTCCACAAAGTACACAGGGAGCTGAGATGGTGGATTCCAGTGGGGACGAATTGATAATCTGTGAGGAGGGGGATGTACACGGTGATATATCGGAGGGTGATGATGAGGTGGACATCTTGCCTCTGTAGAGCCAGTTTGTGCAAGGAGAGATTAATTGCTTCTTTTTTGGGGGGGTCCAAACCAACCCGTCATATCAGTCACAGTCGTGTGGCAGACCCTGTCACTGAAATGATGGGTTGGTTAAAGTGTGCATGTCCTGTTTTGTTTATACAACATAAGGGTGGGTGGGAGGGCCCAAGGACAATTCCATCTTGCACCTCTTTTTTCTTTTCTTTTTCTTTGCATCATGTGCTGATTGGGGAGGGTTTTTTGGAAGGGACATCCTGCGTGACACTGCAGTGCCACTCCTAAATGGGTCCGGTGTTTGTGTCGGCCACTAGGGTCGCTAATCTTACTCACACAGTCAGCTACCTCATTGCGCCTCTTTTTTTCTTTGCGTCATGTGCTGTTTGGGGAGGGTTTTTTGGAAGGGACATCCTGCGTGACACTGCAGTGCCACTCCTAGATGGGCCCGGTGTTTGTGTCGGCCACTAGGGTCGCTAATCTTACTCACACAGCTACCTCATTGCGCCTCTTTTTTTCTTTGCGTCATGTGCTGTTTGGGGAGGGTTTTTTGGAAGGGACATCCTGCGTGACACTGCAGTGCCACTCCTAGATGGGCCCGGTGTTTGTGTCGGCCACTAGGGTCGCTTATCTTACTCACACAGCGACCTCGGTGCAAATTTTAGGACTAAAAATAATATTGTGAGGTGTGAGGTATTCAGAATAGACTGAAAATGAGTGTAAATTATGGTTTTTGAGGTTAATAATACTTTGGGATCAAAATGACCCCCAAATTCTATGATTTAAGCTGTTTTTTAGTGTTTTTTTAAAAAAACACCCGAATCCAAAACACACCCGAATCCGACAAAAAAAATTTGGTGAGGTTTTGCCAAAACGCGTTCGAACCCAAAACACGGCCGCGGAACCGAACCCAAAACCAAAACACAAAACCCGAAAAATTTCAGGCGCTCATCTCTAATATCAGCATTTGATTAGTGCACTAGTATTGGGTTTATTTATTCATATTTGGGACTTGGGAGGTTGTTGGTCACAGAAATATGGCATTATGTGGTTAGAAACTTGTAAATGCTTTTATGAGGAAACAGAGCTACATGTTTATTTTTTTGTAATAATGCCATTCTATATTGACTAGTGATGTGCACCGGACATTTTTCGGGTTTTGTGTTTTGGTTTTGGATTCGGTTCCGCGGCCGTGTTTTGGATTCGGACGTGTTTTGGCAAAACCTCCCTGAAAATTTTTTGTCGGATTCGGGTGTGTTTTGGATTCGGGTGTGTTTTACAAAAAACCCTCAAAAAC
Source organism: Pseudophryne corroboree (assembly GCF_028390025.1). Classification (NCBI taxonomy): domain Eukaryota; kingdom Metazoa; phylum Chordata; class Amphibia; order Anura; family Myobatrachidae; genus Pseudophryne; species Pseudophryne corroboree. The sequence goes on along the minus strand of NC_086446.1, from coordinate 497,227,212 downwards.
AGCTTAAATCATAGAATTTGGGGGTCATTTTGATCCCATAGTATTATTAACCTCAATAACCATAATTTCCACTCATTTTCAGTCTATTCTGAACACCTCACAATATTATTTTTAGTACTAAAATTTGCACCGAGGTCGCTGGATGGCTAAGCTAAGCGACACAAGTGGCCGACACAAACACCTGGCCCATCTAGGAGTGGCACTGCAGTGTCAGGCAGGATGGCACTTCAAAAAAATTGTCCCCAAACAGCACATAATGCAAAGAAAATAAGAGGCGCACCAAGGTCGCTGTGTGACTAAGCTAAGCGACACAAGTGGCCGACACAAACACCTGGCCCATCTAGGAGTGGCTCTGCAGTGTCAGACAGGATGGCACTTCAAAAAAATAGTCCCCAAACAGCACATGATGCAAAGAAAAAAAGAGGCGCACCAAGGTCGCTGTGTGACTAAGCTAAGTGACACAAGTGGCCGACACAAACACCTGGCCCATCTAGGAGTGGCACTGCAGTGTCAGACAGGATGGCACTTCAAAAAAATTGTCCCCAAACAGCACATGATGCAAAGAAAAATTAAAGAAAAAAGAGGTGCAAGATGGAATTGTCCTTGGGCCCTCCCACCCACCCTTATGTTGTATAAACAGGACATGCACACTTTAACGAACCCATCATTTCAGTGACAGGGTCTGCCACATGACTGTGACTGAAATGACTGGTTGGTTTGGGCCCCCACCAAAAAAGAAGCAATCAATCTCTCCTTGCACAAACTGGCTCTACAGAGGCAAGATGTCCACCTCATCATCATCCTCCGATTCCTCACCCCTTTCACTGTGTACATCCCCCTCCTCACAGATTATTAATTCATCCCCACTGGAATCCACCATCTCAGGTCCCTGTGTACTTTCTGGAGGCAATTGCTGGTGAATGTCTCCACGGAGGAATTGATTATAATTCATTTTGATGAACATCATCTTCTCCACATTTTCTGGAAGTAACCTCGTACGCCGATTGTTGACAAGGTGAGCGGCTGCACTAAACACTCTTTCGGAGTACACACTGGAGGGAGGGCAACTTAGGTAGAATAAAGCCAGTTTGTGCAAGGGCCTCCAAATTGCCTCTTTTTCCTGCCAGTATACGTACGGACTGTCTGACATGCCTACTTGGATGCGGTCACTCATATAATCCTCCACCATTCTTTCAATGGTGACAGAATCATATGCAGTGACAGTAGACGACATGTCAGTAATCGTTGGCAGGTCCTTCAGTCCGGACCAGATGTCAGCACTTGCTCCAGACTGCCCTGCATCACCGCCAGCGGGTGGGCTCGGAATTCTTAGCCTTTTCCTCGCACCCCCAGTTGCGGGAGAATGTGAAGGAGGAGCTGTTGACGGGCCACGTTCCGCTTGACTTGACAATTTTCTCACCAGCAGGTCTTTGAACCTCTGCAGACTTGTGTCTGCCGGAAAGAGAGATACAACGTAGGTTTTAAATCTAGGATCGAGCACGGTGGCCAAAATGTAGTGCTCTGATTTCAACAGATTGACCTGGTTAATCCTGGTTAAGCGAATTAAGGGCTCCATCCACAAGTCCCACATGCTTAGCGGAATCGCTCTGTTTTAGCTCATCCTTCAATGTCTCCAGCTTCTTCTGCAAAAGCCTGATGAGGGGAATGACCTGACTCAGGCTGGCAGTGTCTGAACTGACTTCACGTGTGGCAAGTTCAAAGGGTTGCAGAACCTTGCACAATGTTGAAATCATTCTCCACTGCGCTTGAGTCAGGTGCATTCCCCCTCCTTTGCCTATATCGTGGGCAGATGTATAGGCTTGAATGGCCTTTTGCTGCTCCTCCATCCTCTGAAGCATATAGAGGGTTGAATTCCACCTCGTTACCACCTCTTGCTTCAGATGATGGCAGGGCAGGTTCAGGACTGTTTGCTGGTGCTCCAGTCTTCGGCACGCGGTGGCTGAATGCCGAAAGTGGCCCGCAATTCTTTGGGCCACCGACATCATCTCTTGCACGCCCCTGTCGTTTTTTAAATAATTCTGCACCACCAAATTCAATGTATGTGCAAAACATGGGACGTGCTGGAATTTGCCCAGATGTAATGCACGCACAATATTGGTGGCGTTGTCCGATGTCACAAATCCCCAGGAGAGTCCAATTGGGGTAAGCCATTCTGTGATGATGTTCCTCAGTTTCCGTAAGAGGTTGTCAGCTGTGTGCCTCTAATGGAAAGCGGTGATACAAAGCGTAGCCTGCCTAGGAACGAGTTGGCGTTTGCGAGATGCTGCTACTGGTGCCGCCGCTGCTGTTCTTGCTGCGGGAGGCAATACATCTACCCAGTGGGCTGTCACAGTCATATAGTCCTGAGTCTGCCCTGCTCCACTTGTCCACATGTCCGTGGTTAAGTGGACATTGGGTACAACTACATTTTTTAGGACACTGGTGAATCTTTTTCTGAGGTCTGTGTACATTTTCGGTATCGCCTGCCTAGAGAAATGGAACCTAGATGATATTTGGTACCGGGGACACAGTACCTCAAACAAACTGCGCGTTCTTCGCTGTGCTTTTGCCAGCTTAAGTCTTTTTATTTTTCTAGCGAGAGGATGAGTGCTTCCATCCTCATGTGAATCTGAACCACTAGCCATGAACATAGGCCGTTCCTTGCCACTCCGTGTCGTAAATGGCATATTGGCAAGTTTACGCTTCTCATCAGACGCTTTCAATTTTGATTTTTGGGTCATTTTACTGAACTTTTGTTTTTTGGATTTGACATGCTCTCTACTATGACATTGGGCATCGGCCTTGGCAGACGACGTTGATGGCATTTCATCGTGGCATTTCAACCTCCACATTTTTGTTCTCCATTTTTTAATGTGTGGAATTATATGCCAGTATCAATAGCAATGGCCTACTACTATATATACTGCGCACAACTGAAATGCACCACAGGTATGGATGGATAGTATACTTGACGACACAGAGGTAGGTAGAGCAGTGGCCTTCCGTACCGTACTGCTATATATACTGGTGGTCACTGTCAGCAAACTGCAAAACTAAAATGCACCACAGGTATAGAATCTAGATGGATAGTATACTTGACGACACAGAGGTAGGTAGAGCAGTGGCCTTCCGTACCGTACTGCTATATATACTGGTGGTCACTGTCAGCAAACTTCAAAACTAAAATGCACCACAGGTATAGAATCTAGATGGATAGTATACTTGACGACACAGAGGTAGGTAGAGCAGTGGCCTTCCGTACCGTACTGCTATATATACTGGTGGTCACTGTCAGCAAAACTCTGCACTGTACTCCTCCTATATAATACTGCTGGTCCCCAGTCCCCACAATAAAGCAGTGTGAGCACAGATATATGCAGCACACTGAGCACAGATATGGAGTGTTTTTCAGGCAGACAACGTATACTGGTGGTCACTGGTCAGCAAAACTCTGCACTGTACTCCTCCTATATAATATACTGGTGGTCCCCAGTCCCCACAATAAAGCAGTGTGAGCACAGATAAATGCAGCACACTGAGCACAGATATGGAGTGTTTTTCAGGCAGACAACGTATACTGGTGGTCACTGTCAGCAAAACTCTGCACTGTACTCTTCCTATATAATACAGCTGCTCCCCAGTCCCCACAATTAAGCAATGTGAGCACAGATATATACAGCACACTGAGCACAGATATGGAGTGTTTTTCAGGCAGACAACGTATACTGGTGGTCACTGTCAGCAAAACTCTGCACTGTACTCCTCCTATATAATACAGCTGCTCCCCAGTCCCCACAATTAAGCAATAAGCACAAATATTTTTGCATCAAGAATTCAAGATTAATAAACGGAGAGGACGCCAGCCACGTCCTCTCCCTAACATTTCCAATGCACAAGTGAAAATGGCGGCGACGCGCGGCTGCTTATATAGAATCCGAATCTCGCGAGAATCCGACAGCGGGATGATGACGTTCGGGCGCGCTCGGGTTAACCGAGCCATACAGGAGAATCCGAGTATGCCTCAGACCCGTGTAAAATGGGTGAAGTTTGGGGGGGTTCGGTTTCCGAGGAACCGAACCCGCTCATCACTAATATTGACATTAGAATATTGAATAGTTTATTTTTTTTAACAATATAAACAAAAATTGTAGCCTACATAAGGGGAGATGTACTAACACTCCACTTACTGTATAGTGGAGATAAAGGGGGAGATTCAAATGTTTGAAAAGTCAGTTGGGGGTCTGTTTTTTTCTATCTAATTGACAGGGAAAAAAAAACACCCAACCAACTTTTCAAACATTTGAATTCCACCCAAAGTCTCAATTGCTTCATCCTGCTACTGCAACAGTTACTAAAAATAGCCCTCCTGAGGAGTGTGACCGTTAAGTCACCCCCTCATGACAAAGAGCTGCTTCTCTATTTAGTAGATCCAGTTAACATCAGCAAGAGGAGGTAATAGTGCTGGAGAAGACATCTGATGGTAAGTGTATTCTCCTCTTAGCAATACCTGGGACACTTAGCGCTGCCATAGTCGCGTATGGCATTGCTAGTGACCCAGGTGCAGCGCGATATTGTTGCCTGCAAGAGGAGGCCCGTGTGCTGACTCTGCCTGGGCCACTTCTTCTATAGCTTGCAACAATATGGATGCTGGGCATTGCCCTAGCACTGTCCCAGAGTCTACTGTGCATGCACAGGTAATTTTCCCTGTGATTTTCTTACTGCACATGTGTGAAACATCAGGAAAATGGGCTCTGTGCCATTTTCCTGCTGATTTCTGCAGCACTGCTGCTGCTGACGTTGGACTCTGGAGGGTAAGTATTTAAAAAGATGGGTGCAGTGTGTGCAATGTGGGCCCCCTGGACCGCACACACTGTACCCATTCTAAATACGCAAGTGCCTGCACTTACCACTAGCAGGCTGCAGACAGTGAAAAACCCTTTTTACACATGTACACTGAGAAGCAACATGTACAGTGATTGTCTCTGCCTTTGCTGATTCTCCCCATTTATTATGGATTCAGAGGGGAGGGGGGTAAGGGGGCAGCAAGCCACATGCCCCCTGTCGTTTGTGAGAATTTGTTATGTTATATAAACAACATGCCTGCAATCTGGAGGAGGCTGCTGGCTGTTAGTCAGCCTTTCATCCCAACCCTGGTCCATGGACGTAACTAGCGGTGCTGCAGTCGGTGCATTGACCTGGGGCCAACCGCTATTAAGGGACCTGCAGCCGGTGGCTATATTATGAGTCAAACTGACTCATCATTAGTAGCCACCACTCCATGCAGGGATGGCTCAAACTTAAAGGGCTCCTGCACTGCCCTGCTTCCTGCCCCAGCTGAGCTCATACTCCCTCTCTTCCTCTCCCAGCCTGCCCTGTCTGTGGAGGAGAGATATGTGTTGGGTCCAGCAGTGGCTCCTACCAATGTGGAGGAGGGAGCTGCCACTGCCTGGTCCGCCGGAGTAAGAGAGCCCCTGCTACATCCGCGGGCTTGACTGCGCATATGCATAACCACAGCTTCTACGGGCTGCATCGGCTGTAGTCCATAGAAGCTGACTAGGGCTGTTGAGGCAGAGAGCAGGAAGCCAGCTCTCTGCCTATCTCAGCCTGGTCTGGCAGTCCAGGAGTGAGAAAACACCTCCCAATGGGACTGCCTGTAGTATCTGCGACTGGTAGGTAGGACTACCATTATGAAGTCACTGCCAGTCACGGACTGCATCTGGCTTCACTGACAGTGAGCCTGATGGTAGCTCCTGCCTTGGACAGATGGATCTGAGGACTGTGTAGAATGTAGAGATCCAGCTGGTGTGGCAGTGCAGAATATGTGCACACACATTGTGCTGTATGTACAAGTGATGGCATGGATGACTGTGTGTGGTGCTAGCATGTAGGTATATGGTAGGACACTTTAGTGCTGGTGTAGTTGGTACATACAGAGTAGAGAGCAGTGAAGGAGATAGTAGGCAGCTTGCCTGCTATATATAGAAGTTATCAGGTACTGTAGGTGCAGTGTGTGCATGTAAGTTTATGAGGATACAGATGATCTGGTTAGATAGGAAAACCTAGTTTTCTCCCTTCAGCAGTTCCGTTTCGAGCGCGGGCATGCCATGTGATCACACGGAGCACCCGCCGCGGCACTTTGTGTGCCCTCTCTGCTCCTTATCCTCCCTCCTACATAGTACTCCGCTCAGGGGGCAGAGTTTTGCGGAATGACGTGGTTACATTGTGATATCACGACGCAACCACGTCATTTTGCGAAACTCCGACCTTGAGTTGAATACTATGACTGTGAGGAGGGGGAGCAGGATAGCACCCCTTAGCAATGAGCATTACTCTTAACAACGAGCATTATCCTTGGCAACAAGCATCACACTTAACAACGAGCATTATACTTAACAACGAGCATTACCCTTGGCAATGGGCATGGATCCCAGAGCATGAAACCCCTGGCAATGAGCATGACACCTAGCGCATGAAATGAGCAGGTAATTTAAAAGTAATTAGAAGCTTTACTGTAGGGCATAATATGGTGCAAGGTGCATTATTCTGTGGGGCTTAATATGGTGTATTTTTTTTAACTAGTGTCCGAGGTCTGTTGTTGCAGGGTCAAAAACTGGGAGAGATATGTGCTAAGCGATCTATCAGTGACCGCTCAGCACACATCTATCTCCCCGCTCAGCACAGCGTGATGTGTGCTGAGCGGACAGGGGGGGGGGGAGGTGCGCTCATTTCACCCAGCAGGCCAATCTATCGCTGTGGGGCATACACACGGAGAGATCCGTGCTTAAATTCTAAGCAATCTGGTCAGATTGCTTAGAATTTAAGCACAGATCTCTTGGTGTGTACCCCCCTTTAGGTAGTCTTTTCCTGCAAGGCCACACCCATTTTAGCAAGAAAACGCCCCTTTTTAGCAAGGCCACATTTTGAATGTCTAGAAACAGTCCTGCCCATTGGTAAATGCTTAGACAGTCTCTCCATCTCCAACTATATCTCCCTGTCACCTACAGCCTCACCCTCTGCCTCTCCATCACCCTCTGTCTCTCTTGTCACCCTCTGCCTCTCCAAGGCATCACCCTCTGCTCCTCCCTTTCACCCAATGCCTTTCTCCCTGTCACACACTGCTTTTGCCTGTCACCCTTTCCTGTCACTCACTGCCTCTCTGCCTCCCACTATCTCTACCCATCACCTCTCTCATGTAACACACTGCATTCACCTGTCATTGTCTACGTCATCCACTGCTTACCCCTGATGTCACTCACTTCTTCCCCCTGTCACCCATTCCCGGCGTCACCCACTGCCTGTCACTGTCCCCGTCTGCCTCTCCCTGTCACCCACTGCCTCTACATCTCCTTCTATCTCTCCCAGTCATCCACTGCCTCATCTCTTTACATCTCCCCTGCGTCATTATGTGCCCATAGCCCTCTTTATCCTGTCACCCTCTTGCAGGAAAAGGTTTTGTGATTCCGCACTAGTCAAATGATTTTAAATATATGATAATCTAAAAATCAAGATTTGGGCAAATTTAAAGGCAAGGGTCAGTTCCATAATGTCTCACTTGGTGGTGCGCCCAGAGTCAGAGGTGAGTATATCAACACAATAGAACAGAGAGAAAGAAGACTCTTGTGTTGGCGCACTCTTATACAATTTAGTAAATACCATTCTATATTAGAGAGTTAAAATATTACTTTTATTATTAAACGCTAAAATTAGTTGGTTTCTGGTCGACGGAAAAACATTTTGACAAACAACATTCATAACAAAAATGAAAATAACATACGGTATGTTCTGGTCTATCTGTTTAAAGTGGGCTGAAAAGACATAGACACAGTCAGTATTACTAATAAAAATAATTTAGAAAGTAGTCCACAAGCGCTGTTAGGTAGATTCTGTGAGGAGTATTCTTGGTTCCTCTATACAGTATTCCCTGTATTCTCCACCAAAAATGAAAAAAAGTGTGGTCAGACGTTACAAAACAACCTCTTCTGTTTAACAGGATTTCACCGGGACCTGGACTCACCTCAACTTAATGAGATGCATTCATCAAAAGGTTTCTTTACTTTTTTTCACCATCCCAGAGCTAGAACCCACAGTGTTCCCCTTTAGGGTGACACTCACCAATTAAGAAATCCCTATGTACATCAAAAGTTTTCTCTATTTTCCACCATCCAAAAACCAGAACCCACAGTATTCTCTTTAGGGCGACACTCACCAATTGATAGATCCATATGTTCATCAAAAGGTATCTTTAGATGTGTCGTCACCCCACAGGAAAACCTTCAAGGTGAATTCTTTCCCGTACTAATGATCAGGAGACAGCTCTGAAGTTCTTCTTCATACATTTATTAACATAAATAGACGTCCACAACGGATAAGATTTTATATTTAGAAAAAAATGATATATAAAAACAGTTCATAAATCTGGTTTGACCACTTTACTCCACAATGAACCATGAGCAAAATTTCTCTCACCATTCATGTCCCAGGAAAGCAGAAAATGGGAGCTGGAAATTAATTTAGGTAGGTCTATAACCAAATGGTAAAATAGCAGTGGAAACTACAACCCAAAGTCCTCAATCACCAATGCGTTTCGGAATATGCTTCCTTCCTCAGGGTTTAGGCCTACACTTCCAAGATCAGACGAGATCGGGCATATGCAGTGAGGTATGGTAGTAGTCAATGAACATTGCTTGCTGCAACACTAATGAGAGTGTACCTGAATAAGGCAGGTTAATAGTTATTGCAAGAAAGCAAAAGAGGGGAGCTCAGAGTGAGCGCCTTAGGGTATACAGATAGTGGATTTGCTGTTCATGTTAGACATGGGCAAGTACGTTGATGTTGGGCTTGTCACCTGAATCGGGGATGAGAGTCCACTTAATAAGTGTAGGAGAGAAGTAATGTGGATAATAAAAGGTAAGGTTTTGATAATGCTCTGGAGTACAATTCTAGTGATCACAAATGAGTCCTCTTTTGTCTCTGTTCTATTGTGTTGATACACCCTATGCCTCTCAAAGGCATCACCCCCTCCCTGTCATACATATACAGCATCCCCTTAGAAGCCACACCCCTTGTTGTGCAGTAATGCCTACTTTTCCAGAAGCAAATAACGCCCCACCCCCTTCCCTGTCATGTTGCCCCCTCTCTTATTTTTTGGGGGATACACCCGTAAATACATGGAACCCCTGGATTGCAATATGGCAATTTCTTCAGCTGGCAATTTTTTTCAAGAAAAAACAGAAAATAAATCCTGTGGTTTTTTTTTAAATCTAATCTTTCAGTATTAACTCTTTCATAACCAAGGAAAGTTTGTTGTTTTTTTTTACCAGACATTTTTTGCCTATTTTATATGTGGTAGTTACGTAACAATAACTTTTTTTATGTAGGCACATCATTAAGTATATTGGCTTTTTTTTTGTAAATCTATTAAGTATAAGCAGTTGTTTTTTATTTTGGAATTGGGGTAGAATTTATTTTTAATTTCCTGTTTTCATTTATTTTTCAGCTTTTCTTATTTTTTCATTACAGTTTCCCCCTTACCAATAGGTAATAGTAGAAGTAGGGATCATTATGAATAACTGTTTGTTCTAACTATATCCATATAGCGGTCCCAATGAGAAGTAAAATAAACAGTTAAGATTCTTTAAATTTGGTATTTTTTCCCCCACTGAGAGCAAACCTGGGTTTTCTAAAACCCAGTTGCTCTACCCTGCTGGGGATTCCCAAAATCATGTGATCACCACGTATTCCAAAATGCAGAAATACGCACTCTGTTTACAGTAACTTCAGTGGTTTAAAATTATCTGTAAGGGACGCATCAATGGTTTTACCCATAATGGTCACCTCTGCATTAGTGTTAAAAGAGTTGCCGGATAATCAAAGCCTGGGTGCAGGGCTTCACCAGTATCAGGGCAAAGTTAAGCTCTGTGGAGAAAAAAAAACATTTTGTAGCTCTGTATGATAGATGGCGGGAAACCATCTGGCTCTTCCCCATCGATGGTAAAAGTGTTTAACATTGGTCATAGACCATTGATGATCAATTGGCGAAGACTTTGGGGAGCTTGGTTACCTCAATAAATATTGCAATAATTGAAGCTAACATTCAATGTTTATAAAGTATTAAGAATTGGGCTTGGACTGTCTATAAAATATATGGCTAGTGCAGAACTTCTGTAATTTTTATTTAAAAAAAATGTAGTCACATACCATATACACCTCAGATATATGAGTGGTGAGTGCAGTGAATCAATGACTTATATATTCAACATTTCTGACAGATCTCTTCATGTAACATTAGAAGAATGTAATGTTGTGTGCAGGGCCCATTTACCTCTTTGTCCATACCTACCAACATTCACATTTAGATAGACTTCTGTGAGCGGCAATCACACCTGACAAGGGGGCATGGCCTCCGCAAAAGGGAATGCTATGATTGTAAGCCACACCTCCTATTTTCATCACTGAGGGGGCATGCCCAGCACCCTCTGTTTCCCATGAAAAAACACTGTGCACATCTATTCACTGCTGCGCAGAGCAGTGAGTAACAGGGGTCTCCCAACTGCCCCCCCCCTCACTGCGTGACACTGCGGCCTGTGTGTGGGACAGCAGGACAGTGCCCCAAAAATGGGACAGTCCTGTGAAATTCAGGACAGTTGTGACATATGCTTTGTCTGTCTTTAGTAGCCAGTCTTATTTACTGTTTTTGTTACAAATTTTAAAGTGCTAAAAAGTATTATATACAGATATGCCAGCTCTCACCTTGCCCGCAAATGGGTCATGGATGCATATGTGATGCGATTGTGACTATGCACCTAATTCAGAGTTGATCGCAGCAGCAAATTTGTTAGCAGTTGGGCAAAACTATGTGCACTGCAGGGGGATTGAGCTATAACATGTGCAGAGAGAGTTAGATTTGGGTGGGGTGTGTTCAAACTGAAATCTAAATTGCAGTGTAAAGATAAAGTAGCCAGTATTTACCCTGCACAGAAACAAAATAACCCACCCACATCTAACTCTCTATGCACAGCACATGTTATATCTGCCTCCCCCCCCCCCCCCCCCCCCGCAGTGCCTGTGCCAGATTTAGGCCAACATGGGCCTGGAGCTGAAATTGCTGAAGGGCCTATTGTGTGCCACCACAGGGGTGTGACCAGTGCTGTGGTGGTGTGACTAGTCCCGTGGCGGTGTGACTAGTGATGTGTGGGTTTGACCAGTGATGTGGGGTGTAAAGTCATTCCAGTGGCAAGTTAGAATTTGGAGCTCATGTGGTCCTCTATGTCCATATGTGCCTATGTCAGTACGTGCTCCGCTGTATCCATATGTGGCTGTCTGTATGTGCTCCTCAGTCTGTATGTGCCTATGGGGTCTATTTACTAAGCCTTGGATGGAGATAAAGTGGACGGAGATAAAGTACCAGCGAATTGGCTCCTAACTGCCATGTCACAGGCTGGGTTTGAAAAATGTAAATTAGGATCTGATTGGCTGGTACTTTATCTCTGGTCACTTTATCTCGACCCAAGGCTTCGTAGTTAGACTCCTAAGTCTTTTATGTGCATATGTCTATGTGCTCTTCTATGTCCGACTGTGCCCCTCTATGTTCGTACGTGCCTGTATCCGGATGTGTTCCTCTATGTCCATGTGTGCTCCTGTATGTCTGAATGTGCCTATGTCTGTATGTGCCCCTCTATGTCTCTATGGGGGTCATTCCGAGTTGTTCGCTCGTTGCCGATTTTCACAATGGAGCGATTAAGGCAAAAATGCACATGCGCATGGTACGCAGCGCGCATGCGCTACGTATTTTAGCACAAAATTTAGTAGATTTCCTCACGTCCGAACTAAGAATTTTCATAGTTGAAGTGATCGGAGTGTGATTGACAGGAAAAACGCAGGTGTGCCAGGATAAAACACGGGAGTGTGGTGAAATGGGGGAGTGGCTGGCCGAACGCAGGGCATGTTTGTGACATCAAACCTGGAACGAAATGGGATGAGCTGATTACAGTGTAGGAGTAAGTCTCGAGCTACTCAGAAACTGCAAAGAATTATTTAATCACACTTCTGCTAATCTTTCGTTCGCTATTCTGCTAAGCTAAGATACACTCCCAGAGGGCGGCGGCCTAGCGTGTGCAATGCTGCTAAAAGCAGCTAGCGAGTGAACAACTCGGAATGAGGGCCTATGTGTCAATGTCCAAATGTCTGTATGTATGTGCTCTTCTATGTCTGAATATGCCCCTCTATGTTCATACGTGCCTATATCTGTATGTGTTCCTCTATGTCCATGTGTGCTCCTGTATGTCCGTATGTGCCTGTAGTATGCCTATATGTGCTCCGCTATGTCTTTATGTGCCTATGTCTGAATGTGCCCATTTATAGGTTGGGTATGGGATCCCAACAGTGAGGATGCTGACATTACTTGGAAAGTAAACTCATCCTACACTTTACCCTCTCCCTAACCCTCTCCTCATGCAGTCTAACCATAAGCTCCCCTTCCAAGGCCTAAATCTAACCTTTCCCTCCCACAGCCTAACACTAACCTTCACCCTAGTGCCTAACCCTAACCCTCCCTGCTATACTTATATTAGTGAAAGTGGAGAGAGAGAGGGAGTGGGAGAGAAGGGGAGAAAGAGAAGGGGAGACACAGAGAGAGAAGGGAAGAGGCAAAGAGAGCAGGAGGTAGACAGAGAGAGAAGGGGAGAAGTGGGAGAGATAGAAAGGGGGAGGAGGGGTGATGAGGGGGAGAGAGTGGAGGGAGAGAGGGAAGAGAAGGGTGGGGTAGACAAACAGAGAAATGGGTAGACACAGATTGAGAATAAGGGGGAGACAGAGAGTGAATGGGGGAGACACAGAGAGATTGAAGGAGGAGACAGAGAGAGAGAGAGAGAGAGAGAGAGAGAGAGAGAGAGAGAGAGGGTGAGACACAGCAAGAGAGATAGGGGAGAAAGGAAAAGAGAAGGGGGAGACAGGGAGAGAGAGAAAGAAAAGGGGGACAGAGAGAGACAGAGAGAAGCGGGAGACAAAGAGGAGAGAGAAGGGAGAAATGTGGGAGATCGAGAAGGGGGAGAGAGGGGTGATGGGAGAGGGAGAGAGAAGGGGGATACACAGAGAGAGAAGGGGGAGACAGGGAGAGAGAAGGGGTAGACAGACAGAGAGAGAGAGAAAGGGAGAAGGTGGGAGACAGAAAGAGAGAGAGAGAAGGGGGAGACAGAGAGAGAGATATGTGGGGGAGACAGAGTGAAAGAAGGGGCAGACAGAGAGAGGGGGGACACAGGGAGAGAGTGGGAGGGAGAGAAGGAGGAGGGAGAGTGAAGTGGGGAGACAAGGAGAGAGAAGAGGGATACAGAGAGAGAGAGTGAGGGGGCGAGACACAGAAAGAGATGAGGCAGACACAGAGAGAGAGAGAGAGAGAGAGAAGGGGCGAGACACAGAGAGAGAGAAGGGGGACAGAGAGAGAGAAGGGTACACAGAGAGAGAGAGAGAGAGAGAGGGAGAGAGAGGGGAGACACACACAGAGAGAAGGGGGAGACAGAGAGAGAGAGAGAGAGAGAGAGAGAGAGAGAGAGAGAAGGGGGAGACACACACAGAGAGGGAAGGGGGAGATACACAGAGAGAGAAGGGGGAGACACAAAGAGAGAGAGAGAGAGAGAAGGGAGAAACACATTGAGAGAGAGAGAGAAGGGGGAGACAGAGAGAGAGAGAAGGGGGAGACACACAGAGAGAGATGGGGATACAGGGTGATAAGGTGGCTGACACACAGAGAGAAAGGGCGAGACACAGAGATAGAGAATGAGGAGACACAGAGAAAAAGAGAAGGGGGGGACACAAAGAGGAAGAGAAGGAGGAGACACAGAGAGGAAGAGAAGGGGGTGAGACACAGATAGGAAGAGAAGGGGGGGAGACACAGAGAGGAAGAGAAGGGGGGGAGACACAGAGAGGAAGAGAAGGGAGAAACAGAGAGGAAGAGATGGTGGGGAGACACCAAGAGGAAGGGAGAGGAAGAGAAGGGGGGGGGGGGGGACACAGAGAGGAAGAGAAGGGGGGAGACACAGAGAAGAAAAGAAGGGGGGAGACACAGAGAGAGAGAGATAAGGGGGGACAGAGAGAGTGGGAAGCAGACACAGAGAGTGAGAGATAAAAGGGGGTAGAGAGAGAGAAAGGGTTGAGACAGGTACACCCTAACCCCCCCCCTTGCAGGTGCAATTTGGTATCATGTTACCAAGCATCCCCTAACCCCCCCCCCCCCCTCCTTCCCGCCACCCGTCCTCGTACAGGCAGCACTTCGTACTTTCAATAGCAGTGCCAGTGGATCACCGTCTTTAGCGGCAGCAGCAGCAGCGGTGGGTCCCCGTCTTTACCGGCAGCAGCAGCGGGTCCCAGTCTTTACCGGCAGCAGCAGTGGGTTCCAGTGTTTAGTGGCAGCAGCAGCGGGTCCCTGTCTTTACCGGTGACAGCAGCGGGTCCCCCGTTTTTAGCATCGGCAGTAGCGTGTTCCCTTCATTTGCACCGGTCAGCAGCCCCTATTATTTGGATCTCACGGCGTTAAGCCACGGCAGCACACAGCGGAAAGGAGGAGGGGGTGGCAACAAAAGTTGAGGGGCCAGCCTCTTCCATATCCGTGCAGAGAGTGCATTCAACTGTGCTACATTACGTATAATGTGAGCACTAAGGCCCTTAACGAGTTGTTCGCTCGTTATTTTTCTTTGCATCGGTGCGATTTTCCGCTAACTGCGACAGCACAATGGTGGTCATTCCGAGTTGTTCGCTCGGTAATTTTCTTCGCATCGCAGCGATTTTCCGCTAATTGCGCATGCGCAATGTTCGCACTGCGACTGCGCCAAGTAAATTTGCTAAGAAGTTTGGTATTTTACTCACGGCATTACGAGGTTTTTTCTTCGTTCTGCTGATCGTTGTGTGATTGACAGGAAGTGGGTGTTTCTGGGCGGAAACTGGCCGTTTTATAGGAGTGTGTGAAAAAACGCTGCCGTTTCTGGGAAAAGCGCGGGAGTGTCTGAAGAAAAGGAGGAGTGTCTGGGCGAACGTTGGGTGTGTTTGTGACGTCAAACCAGGAACGAAACTGACTGAACTGATCGCAGTTGCCGAGTAAGTGTGGAGCTACTCAGAAACTGCTAAGAAGTGTCTATTCGCAATTCTGCTAATCTTTCGTTCGCAATTTTACTATGCTAAGATTCACTCCCAGTAGGCGGCGGCTTAGTGTGTGCAATGCTGCTAAAAGCAGCTTGCAAGCGAACAACTCGGAATGAGGGCCAATGGCCCTCATTCCGAGTTGTTCGCTCGCTAGCTACTTTTAGCAGAAATGCAAACACAAAGCCGCCGCCCTCTGGGAGTGTATTTTAGCATAGCAGAATTGCTAACGAAAGATTAGCAATTCTGCTAATATTAGCAGAATTGCTAATGAAGGCCCTCATTCCGAGTTGTTCGCTCGGTAATTTTCTTTGCATCGCAGCGGTTATCCGCTAATTGCGCATGCGCAATGTTTGCACTGCGGCTGCGCCAAGTAAATTTGCTATGCAGTTAGGAATTTTACTCACGGCATTACGAGGTTTTTTCTTCGTTCTGGTGATCGTAATGTGATTGACAGGAAGTGGGTGTTTCTGGGCGGAAACTGGCCGTTTTATGGGTGTGTGTGAAAAAACGCTGCCGTTTCTGGGAAAAACGCGGGAGTGTCTGTAGAAACGGGGGAGTGTCTGGGTGAACGCTGGGTGTGTTTGTGACGTCAAACCAGGAACGAAACTGACTGAACTGATCGCAGATGCCGAGTAAGTGTGGAGCCAGGGGCGGATCCAGAAAAAAATTACAGGGGGGGGGGGGGGGCACCATAAGGGGCGTGGCTTTGTTGGAATGGGCGTGGCTTCGTTGGAATGGGCGTGGTCCGTGATACATTATGCCACACACTGCAATGACCCTGAGACATTATACCACATATCACAATGCCAGCGATATAGTATACCATACACCGTAATGCCTGTGACACATTATGACACACACCGCAATGTCCGTGATACATTATGCCACACACCGTAATGCCCATTACACATTAAGTCCTACAGTAAGGCTTCTAATTACTTTTCAAATACCTGCTCGTTGTCAGGGGTTTCATGCACTGGGTGTCATGCTCGTTGCCAGGGGTTTCATGCTCTTGGTTCCATGCACGGTGCCAGGGGTTTTCATGCTCAGGGTGTCATGCTCGTTGCCAGGGGTTTCATGCACTGGGTGTCATGCTCGTTGCCAGGGGTTTCATGCACTGGGTGTCATGCTCGTTGCCAGGGGTTTCATGCACTGGGTGTCATGCTCGTTGCTAGGAGGTAGTCCTTGTTGCTAGGGCTGTGCTCCCAGTGCCACATATGTCCCCAGTGCCAGATATTCCCCCACGGCGCCAGGTACTCACATGCCCCCAGTGCCAAATATAGCCCCCCCCCATGTGCCAGGTACACATATACCCCCCAGTGCCACATATGCCCCCAGTGCCAGATATTCCCCGACAGTGCCACATATGCCCCCAGTGCCAGATATCCCCCCCCCAGTGCTATATATGCCCCCAGTGCCACGTATGCCCCAGTGCCAGATATTCCCCCCCAGTGCCACATATGCCCCCAGTGCCAGGTATTCCCCCCCCCAGTGCCACATATGCCCCCAGTGCCAGATATTCCCCCCCCCCAGTGCCATATATGCCCCCAGTGCCAGATATTCCCCCCCCAGTGCCATATATGCCCCCAGTGCCAGATATTCCCCCCAGTGCCATATATGTCCCCAGTGCCAGATATTCTCCCCCCCCCCTCCCTGCCAAATATGCCCCCAGTGCCAGATATTCCCCCCCAGTGCCAGATATGCCCCCTCAGTGCGTCCCCCCCCCCGCTTCCTCCGCCGCCGCCGCTCCCCCCGCTCCCCTGCTGTTAGGAGGGACACGGAGGGCACAGTGACTGCACGCCTCCCTGTGTCCCTCCTGTGTCTCCGGCGGCCGCGGGTCACTCTAATAAAGGAAGTGCTCACAAACGGCACTTCCTTTATGAGACCCGCGGCCGCCGGAGACCCAGGAGGGACACAGGGAGGCGTGCACTGTGCCCTCCGTGTCCCTCCTAACAGCAGGGGAGGAAACGAGACCGCAGACTGACATGCGGACGCTCGACCGCATGTCAGTCTGCACTAAATCAGTGGCGCCCCCGCAGCCCCTCGCCCCCAAGCCACCGCGAGGGCTGCGGCGTGCACACAAAATAAAATAAAAATACAAAAATCAACTAAAAATAACAGGGGGGGCACGTGCCTTGGTGCCCCCCCCCCCCTAAATTCGCCACTGTGTGGAGCTACTCAGAAACTGCTAAGAAGTATCTATTCGCAATTTTGCTAATCTTTCGTTCGCAATTTTGATAAGCTAAGATTCACTCCCAGTAGGCGGCGGCTTAGCGTGTGCAAAGCTGCTAAAAGCAGCTTGCGAGCGAACAACTCGGAATGAGGGCCGAAAGCAATTTCCTTGCAGTTTCTGAGTAGCTCCAGACCTACTCCTAGATTGCGATCACCTCAGTCCGTTTAGCTCCTGGTTTGACGTCACAAACACGCCCAGCGTCCGAACAGCCACTCCTCCGTTTCTCCAGACACTCCTGCGTTTTTACCTGGCACGCCTGCGTTTTTTAGCACACTCCCTGAAAACGGCCAGTTTCCGCCCAGAAACTCCCACTCTCTGTCAATCAGCAGAGCGATTGAAAAGCTTAGTTCGCCTGTGAGTAAAATAGCATAGTTTTGTGTAAATTTGCTTAGCGCGTGCGCCCTGAGATGCATACGCATGCGCAGAACTGCCGGATTTTAGCCTATTAGCAATTCTGCTAAAATTAGCAGCGAGCGAACAACTCGGAATGAGGGCCAATATTCGCACTGCGGCTGCGCCAAGTAAATTTGCTAAGAAGTTTGGTATTTTACTCACGGCATTACGAGGTTTTTTCTTCGTTCTGCTGATCGTTGTGTGATTGACAGGAAGTGGGTGTTTCTGGGCGGAAACTGGCCGTTTTATGGGAGTGTGTGAAAAAACGCTGCCGTTTCTGGGAAAAAAAGCGGGAGTGGCTGGAGAAACGGGGGAGTGTCTGGGCGAACGCTGGGTGTGTTTGTGATGTCAAACCAGGAACGACAAGCACTGAACTGATCGCACTGGAAGAGTAAGTCTCGAGTTACTCAGAAACGGCAAAGTAAAATCTTTTCGCAATATTGCGAATACTTCGTTCGCAATTCAGCTAAGCTAAGATTCACTCCCAGAGGGCGGCGGCTTAGCGTGTGCACTGCTGCGAAAAGCGGCTAGCGAGCAAACAACTCGGAATGAGGGCCTAAGTGAGGTGGAGGGGGTGAGGAAGTCAGGGAGGCAGTGGGAGGGACTTTGGACGGCCACTAAGGGTGGTGACAGAAAAAAAAAATATTTTTTTCTTTTGTTTTCTTGTCACCAATGTCTACCAGTTCTGTGAATCAGAATCAAGGGGGTCATTCCGAGTTGTTCGCTCGTTATTTTTTTCTCGCAACGGAGCGATTAGTCGCTAATGCGCATGCGCAATGTCCGCACTGCGACTGCGCCAAGTAAATTTGCTATGCAGTTAGGTTTTTTACTCACGGCATTACGAGGTTTTTTCTTCGTTCTGGTGATCGGAGTGTGATTGACAGGAAGTGGGTGTTTCTGGGCGGAAACAGGCCGTTTTATGGGAGTGTGTGAAAAAACGCTACAGTTTCTGGGAAAAACGCGGGAGTGGCTGGAGAAACGGAGGAGTGTCTGGGCGAACGCTGGGTGTGTTTATGACGTCAAACCAGGAACGACAAGCACTGAACTGATCGCAGATGCCGAGTAAGTCTCGAGCTACTCAGAAACTGCACAGAGATGTCTTTTCGCTATATTGCGAATCTTTCGTTCGCAATTGTAAGAAGCTAAGATTCACTCCCAGTAGGCGGCGGCTTAGCGTGTGTAAAGCTGCTAAAAGCAGCTTGCGAGCGAACAACTCGGAATGAGGGCCCAGAATCAGAATCAGCTTTATTGGCCAGGTATACTTGCGTATACTAGGAATTTGTCTTCGGTTTGCTAGACAACAGCCAAGTAGGTAACAGGTAAGCAGGTGTGTGCGTGTGTGTGTGGGGGGGGGGGGGGGGAGGGGGCAAGTAAAGTTACACAGATAGGTATACCGTAGGTTCACAAGTGAGTTGCATGTACGTCTAGTCAGGCAATGTTCAGGAGTTCAGCAGGCGGACTGCTTGGGGAAAGAAACTTTTGAGGCTTCTGGTGGATCTGGCGGGGACAGCCCTGTAACGCCTGCCTGAAGGAAGCAAGTTAAACATGCTGTGGCCGGGGTGTAGCTGGTCTTTTACTATCTTCATTGCCTGCTTTTTAGCTCTGTTCAAGTACAGGTCCTGGACTGAGGGAAGGTCGGCCCCGATGATCTTCTCTGCGGTTCTGACCACCTTCTGGAGCCTGCATCTGTCCCTCGCGCTGGCGGAGCTGTACCATACGAGTATCGAGGAGCACAGTACCGACTCCACAATCGCGGAGTAGAAGAGGAGCAGAAGCTTCTGTGGGATGTTAAACTTCCTTAGTTGCCTGAGGAAGAACAACCTCTTCTGCGCTTTCCCAACAGTGGCGTCAGCGTTGGACCCCCATTTAAGGTCCCGGGAGATTGTGGTCCCTAGAAACTTGAAGGAGTCCACTAGCGATACCACACTGTCAGCAATCATTAGCGGAGGTGCACTAGATGACTTCTTCCTGAAGTCCACTATCATCTCAACAGTTTTGAGGGGGTTGAGCTCAAGGTTGTTGTGGATGCACCACTGGGCCATCCGTTCTACTTCCCGTCTATAGGCCGATTCGTCCCCATCCTTGATGAGGCCGATGACGGTGGTGTCATCGGCGAATTTGATGATCCTTACTGATTGCGCCTCTGAGGTACAGGGAGAAGAGCAGGGGTGAGAGGACACAGCCCTGAGGGGCCCCTGTACTAATGGACCGCGCTTGAGAGGTGAATTCCCCCGCTTTCACCACCTGTGTCCTGTCTGTCAGGAAGTCTATTATCCAGGAACAGGTAGCTTCTGGGACCCCTAGGCGAAGTAATTTGGGGTGGAGGATGCTGGGGACGATTGTATTGAAGGCCGAGCTGAAATCGACAAACAGGACCCTTGCGTAGGTACCGAGAATGTCTAGGTGCTGTAGAATGTAGTGCAGGCCCAGGTTGACTGCATCCTCGACACACCGATTCGAGCGATAGGCGAACTGCAGGAGGTCCAGTTGGGGGCCAGTCACAGTTTTCAGGTGATTCAAAACCAGACGCTCAAACGTTTTCATGACCACAGATGTCAGTGCTATCGGCCTGTAGTCATTCAGGTTCGTGATAGTGGGTTTCTTGGGGACCGGGACTATAGTAGACCTTTTGAGGCAGGAAGGGACTTTCTGTAGCTCCAGCGATTTATTGAAGATCTTGGTGAATATGGGGGCGAGCTGACCCGCACATGCTCTTAGGGCAGATGGTGACACTCCGTCAGGACCCGGAGCTTTCCTGGTTTTGGCCGTTTTGAAAAATGCCTCCACCTCTTCTTTGGTGACTTGCAGTGCCTGGGGTTGGCCGTCGGTGTTCGGGGCATCGTAGAGGTGATTGTTTGGGTTGCAGGGGACTTCTTTTGCGAACCTGCAATAAAAGTGGTTCAGTTCATCTGCAAGGTCTTGGTGCATGGCGGTGGACTTTGATGTTTTCCTATAGTTGGTTATGGATTGCATTCCTTTCCATACAGATACGGGGTCATTGGTGGAGAGATCGTTAGTCAGCTTGTCCAAGAACCGCTTTTTTGCTAGCCTGATTCCTTTAGTCAGAGAGTTCCTAGTACGGTTGTATAGTGCTCTGTCACCGCTGCTATAGGCCTCCTCTTTGGCTCGACGAAGTTGCCTGAGCTGGGCATTGAACCAGGGCTTGTTGTTGTTGTAAATGTGGGGTCCTGGAGCTGCAGCACCACCCACCTCATTGTTAATCCGGCCCTGTGCAGTGCACATGGTTTTACCCAACCACTCACAAATTTGCTGCTGCGATCAACTCTGAATTAGCCCTCTATGGGGGTCATTCCGAGTTGATCGTAGCTGTGCTAAATTTAGCACAGCTACGATAAGGCACTCAGACATGCAAGGGGTCGCCCATCACAGGGCTAGTCCGCCCTGCATCAGTGCCGCCCCCCACCCCCCCCCCGTAGAAATGCAAAAGCATCACACAGCGGCGATGCTTTTGCATTTGAGGAGTAACTTCCGGTCAGAGCAGCTCCTGCAGCTGGCCGGGAGAGCCTCTTCGCTGCCCGGGTTGCAGCGGCTGCGTGTGACGTCACGTAGCTGCTGCGGCCCACCCAATGGTCCGGCCACGCCTGCGTTGATCGGACCGTGCCCCCTTAACGCCACCGTCCAGCCCCCTCCCACACAGCGACCGCCTCTACCTGTCAATCAGGCAGAGGCGATCGCTAGGCAGCGACGGCCTACGGCCGTCTGGCATACGCCGGCACACTGCAGAGCCAGTGCATGCGCAGTTCCGACCCGATCGCTGTGCTGCGATAAACTGCAGCGAGCGATCGGGTCAGAATGACCCCCTATATGCGCTTGGCTGTTATCTGTTTGCCTACTTTTGAAAAACGCATTTCAGGGAGATTGTGAAAGTAACAACTATCGTGTGCTGTAACATCTGAGAGGTGTGCCATGAAAATTATGTAAATGAGCATCAAAGTTATTAAGATCTACTTGTTGAAGAAAAGACCCGGATATTTTGCAGGATTTGTTTGTGTATTGTGTTTTACAAAAGGTTCCATATACTGTAAGTGGCCAAGAGAAACCTTATTTAAAATGAATGTAGTCATAGGAATAATTGTGCCTCATAACCTATGCAGGTAAATGGCACTGATGATCCCATTTAAATGTATATATCTGTGATTTATTTTTCCCCCCCAAGAATGTAACAGCTACATAATGGGGTAAAGTGCAATCAGGGAGATTGCTGGTCTATTCAGGGAGTCAGGGAGATTGCTACTTTTTCAGGAGTCTCCTGCAGAATGAGGGTGGGTAGGCAACTATGACATACTGTAGGTCTAAAAGTAGCCATTATCTTAAAGAAAACTTCCCTACTGCAAATGATTTATTACTTTGTTTGTGACCTTTATAAATGACTAACACCATAGCCAGAGTTGAATATGTTTTCAGATTACCGGCTTGTAAAAAAAAAAACAGATTGAAACAATATTTTACTTGTGACTTTGTGTCCTTTATTTGGTTCTGTAGAGGTCACTTTGAAGACCCTAATAATCAATAATTCACTCCACTTGATGTTCTTTATACATCCAAAAGTCCTTTTGACATTAAAATGATGGTTTTGACATTTCTGTCTAAAAACAGAGACGTTGACTCATATTTCGTAGGAAAACAGCTCTTTAGGCATTGTGTGTTGGGTCAATATGACACTTATATACAGTAGATTTTTGACATTTGTAAGATGGAGTAAAACAAGCTACTGTATTTTCCATCAAATCCTTCTTCAAACAAATCGTGAATATTTTTTTTCTAAATAAATTTTCAATAAATCTGTAGTTGGTTAATCATATGCACCAACATTTGTATAGTCTTCAAGTGATAAAAGTTCTGGTGTCAATACTAATAAACCTGTGAATTCTTATGTCATAATTTCAGTGTTCATTAGGAACTTCTAGAACTACTTCGGAGATGCTTTGCTGCCCCCAGAGACTGAGCTTCCTGCAGTGTCAGCTCCTCTTCAATGACAGGAGCAGGTGCTGTAGGAGAATGTCACACTGCAGCACCAGCTCCTGTCACTGCAATGGAGCAGTAATTTTGGTGTCACCCCATCTGAGGGTGACACCAGGGTGTGGGCCACAACCTGGGCACCCTTCTTCTGACGCCACTGACATTGGGGTTTAGCACCAAAAAATATATAGATATATTTTTTAAATGGTATATTATTTAACTGGTGCAGAGTACCCCTAGATTGTCAGAGGATCCCTTTATGTACTACAAAACAGGGACCACCTACAGTTTAAATATGTGTATTATAGTACACTGTCTGTATGTACACTGATTATACCGCAGCCCCGGAGAGAGGGGTGTGGTATGTTAGATAGACTAGACTTAGGTCAACAGTGTCTAGATGAACCACTATTGGTTGACAGTAAGTAGGTCGACATGGGTTCTAGGTCGACAGGGACTCTAGGTCGACGTATACTAGGTCGATATGAAAAAAGGTTGACATGAGTCGTTTTCTTTGTAGAGTGACCAGGAACCCTAATTAGTGCACCATATCCCCTCGCTTCACTTGCCTCACTCTGCTCGCCTCGCTCCGCTACCACTGCGCTCGACACAGGTTACCATTCCCAATTGTGGTCCACATGGATTGTAAGGTATGAAAAAGTTAAAAAATTCAAAATAAATTGTGGAAAACTCATGTCGACATTTTGTTATGTCGACCTAGTACATGTCGACATAGAGTCCCTGTCGACCTAGAAACCATGTTGACCTACTTACTGTCGACCGATAGTGGTCGACCTAAGTCTTATCCACCTAGAGACCGGATCCCGGAGAGCGTACCCTTGAACACAGCAGCCCCAGCCTCTTGATGGAATACAGCACCCCTGGAGGACACAAGTACCTCTTTAGCAGCCCCAGCCCATATAAAGCACACCTGGATGGACACGTCCGTTCACTACAACCTCCACGGCCAGAGTGAAATGGCGCTGATTACTGGGGACCTTTATAGAATCCCAAACCAACGAGAATATGACAGCGGGAAGATGGAGTTTTGCCTCATTTTGGGATCCGAGTCAGGAGGGAAAACCTGAGCCGGACTCGTATCCCGGCTCAGATTGCTAATTTCAGGTGGGTCCAGTTCTGGGAGAACCAGACTTGCTCATCTCTAGGTCGGGGAAGGTTGGCTCAACCTTTGATATATCCTTGTAGGGTCATTATAAAGTGGAACATATTTTCTCATCTAAAAGAAAACACTTTAATTCTATGCTAATTCTGTAAAATACATGTTATAATTATAATTAATTTGATGCTCCTAATTAGGTAATCCCTGCATTTCCCAATTAAATTTCACAGACACTGTATTATATAATTACCTAGTCAGATGTCGAAAGTCAGTGAGTTAGAAACCTTGTATTGAAAATTCACCATATTTTAGGTCATTAAAGGAGTGCAGTATAATAAAAAAATAAATTACATGTGATTATAATTTCATTCAAATAACAAATAAATATTAAAAAGATCAAAACACAACTGTGAACTCAAGCATTGTTCATAACATGAAAAAGTCTCTACAAAATACTTTCTGATTGTTAATCTGGAAACTTTAAAAATCTCTAATCCCACTTGTTAAATCCATGATTTAAATTTCAGTAAATCTGTAATAATCAGGACACAGTGCTTCTTGCATGCTTCTTTACTGTAGACTGCAGGAAACTGAAGATGCAGAACAAAGATTCATACATCAACCCATACACACACAATAAAAGCAGATCCATACTGTATGTAACTTTCCACCAGAAACATATGATATAATTTATTATTATTATTATTATTATTATTATTACTACCAGATATTTATATAGTGCACACATATTCCACAGCGCTTTACGAAGAATATTAGTCCATTCACATCAATCCCTGCCCCAGTGGATTTTACACTCTATATTTGCTACCACATGCACACATACAAACATTCACACTAGGGTTAATTTTGTCAGGAGCCAATTAACCTACCAGTATATTTTGGACTGTGGGAGGAAACCGGAGTACCTGGAGAAAAACCAACGCAAGTATGGGGAGAATATACAAACTCCACACAGTTAGAGCCTTAGTGGGAATCAAACTCATGACCTCAGTGATGTGAGGCAGTAAGGCTAACCATTACACCATCTGTACTGCCCAATAGGACTATATACACTGGTCAAACCAGGAGAAAAATTCTTAATGGATATTTGAGACAAAAGTGTAAGTACAACTGAAATTTGTAGTGTTGATGTGTATGAGCTTGAATTCATTGTTTATACAGCTATGCAGTCCTGGGTTTAATCTGCTCTGATAAGGTGTAAAGAGTCCATTCATAAAAGTTTCCCCATCACCTGTCCATCCAGGTTATCGACTTTAGCCCACAAGTGTATCTATCTCTTGTTTTGTGGTTCAGGATGAAGATCTTCAGCCAAGGGCAGCCCTGCAACATTTGGCATTGAACACTAGTGCCAAAAGATGCCAGCATCGGGGTTGTAGAAGGGTCAAGTTACACACCCACTTTCTTGGGTTTTTGGGCCCTGGAGGACTCTCAACTTCCAATCAGTTTAGGTGTTTTACAATTTAGTAAGCAGCACCTTCTCATGTGCGGGACGGTAATAATGAACTAGTCCAACAATACACAGCAATATTCAAAGAGGCACAAGTCTACTAGTAAGGAGAGAGACCTGCAAGAGTTTTTCGATGTTAGAGCAGAATGTTCCAACCATCACAGCAGTGTTTATCTTACATTCTTCTAGGTTTCCAGGACATTCGTCAGGAAATGGTTCCTTTTTACTCAGTTGTTAGGAAAATGGGGTAAGTCAACTATCAATATTTTGGTATTTGGATTGAACCACAAGGTGAACAGGTTCAGCACAAAACTCAGGGATCTGAGGGTGTTTCTGGCAGAAGCCATGATATCACCATAGGACATTTGTCACATGAACTTGGTCCATACAGTGCTATTTTTTGCTGGAAATTGACAATACAGAGCTTGGTACACAAGCATTCTAAAATGTTAGAAGGTTAATCTTGACTTTTGTCAAGAATAGATATCTTAACCCAATGGTTTTTTCTTCAACTGAATTTACTTTGGTTGCCTTAGACAGCATGGCTGTTGAAATTGTAATTCAAAGTGATTGTCTGAGATGGTGACAAGGCCAGGTGGTCATGATGGGGATGAACTGGAGAGTTGAGACTTAGGGCCTGATTCTGACTTGCACACCAATGTAAATGCAGCCACATCTTTTGATTTTTAGCAAGCTACACATGAGCTGCAGGAGACATATGCAACTGATAACAGTTAAGAAAGATTCTGAGTCATAGGCATCTCAGGTGTTTCTCACCAACATATGAATGGGCATTACAGGGTAGCAAATGAGTGGCAATGAAGCACTTAAATGTACCCAGAATTGTGACCGATTCTGAGTTGTGTGTATGGAGATCGCAGGAATGAATAGATCCTTCTTTGTCTATAGCCTTCCCATGCTCCAAGGATCAGAGTTACAGAAGGAGCTGATTGGCTGGAGCACTAGTTATCATACATAACAAGTTTTATCACTTGTTTATTAATTGGCCTCATGGCTTTTGTTGATATTTGATAGAACATTTTCCTTTTTTTGGCAACTTTTTTCCCTCCTCCTTTTTTACACATGTTTGTGAGGCTTTGTTAAACAGAACTGAAGTGCTTGCAGTAAGCATGGGGTAATAAAAAAGAAAGCACCGAAAATCTCCTCAAGACTTAGGGGTCTATTCATGAAGCAGTGAAAAGAGTGGAGAAGTGGGCCAGTGGAGAAGTTACCCATGGCAACCAACCAATCAGCTTTGATGTAACATTTATCAAGTGCTTTCTACAAAATTATACATTGCAGCTGATTGGTTGCTGTGTTCATTGCTTCATGAATAGATCTGTTAATATGTTCAGGATCCTGTCTCCATTATATGAAATGGACTAAAAAAAAAAAGGATTTCAAGTATGCATATAAATCCTGTTTTACGCATGTATAGCATAAATATAATAAAAACATAAACACATAATTTGCAGTGTATATTCATCTAGCCAGGAAATATTCAAACTTTTGATAGCTCCTGATGCATAGAATACAGGTGATATAAACCATAACAACAGATCCTGTTCTACAATATTTCTAACTTTTTTAGAAAATGAAAGCAAATAATTAAGTGGTTGCAATGAGAGACTGCACTATTCTTTTTTGTGTATAGTTTTATGTATTGTTTATTGTCAGGTACTGATCTTAAAATAACTGAATTTAAAATAAATCAAGCAGACAATCAAAGGCACATCCACATGCAAAGTGCAAACAATTGTTTTCTTTTTTTTTTTTCAATACTGCCGGATATTATTGTGGATGACTTTCATTTAACGTAGACCCAGGGAAGCATTGTGTATGACTAATAGTGGCGCATAGGTTCTGTAATTACAGTGTCTGAGCTGAGACACACACAGAGTCTTGGATGAATGACCTGGTTATATAAAGAGATTATCTGGATCATGAAGAAGAGACCAAGGCAAAACTGGGATTATCTGGTCTGCTTGCAGATTTTCAAGAACCTGTCATAAGTTCATTTCTTGCTACAAATTTATCTGCAAGAAGTGAGAGCTGAGCAAGTCACATTTATAGGCAGAACACGAGATACCTTTCACATCCTCCAGCCTTAGTCTGAGACCATGAGCTACTGAGATATAGATAAACCTTTGCCTTTTTTTCTTTTTCTTTTTTTAGTGCATCCTTTCAGGGTGCTTTGTACGCAACAAATCTATTTCTGGTCTTTTTTGGTACTTTGCATAGATCAGCTATTGCAGTTTCTACTTCTACATGGTCCATGACAGAGCTGACTTTCTGCCATTATGTTATCTACAGAACTCATGCAAAAACATATAAACATTATCCATGTCTATTACTGTTATTTTTAAGGTATAGTTTGTGGGTCTTGCATCTTCACAGAAAGCCATATTCATATTTGATATATATATATATATATATATTAGAAAAAAAAGGTGATAATTGGCGCAATAATCCTTCCTCTAATAGTCCGTGTAATATACAATGAGTTCTTAAAACGTCCAGAGCACTTCCCCTAAATCCTCTGGGGTGGCAGCCTATTCTCCAAAATGATCCGCTGTTCCAACAGATCTTCAATAAATCTAGAAAAACAAATGAGAGAGGCGCCCCTAGTGCAATATAGACAATATGAAATAAACCTCCACCAAGAACACCCTAAAATTAGAGGTGTACCGTGTGGGGTGGTCTCATAACCACTGTTGATCAACGTTTCTCAGAAACAACAATGCCGTTCCCCGCTTCTGGTCATGGACGCCTTAGTGTACTGGTCACGTCTGCGTTTATGGTCTCAAAGTGTGCAACGTAAAGGATAGAGTGGAACACAACATAGTGTAATACAGTTTAAAAAATTTTATTTATCATTAACACATAAAAACAAGTTGCCCGTACCATGAGCTAAATATAAAACAGCTTATCTGTTAGTGGATGTGTTCGTCTGTCACTCAACGCGTTTCGTCCGTTGCTGTGCTGCAGGACTTCCTCAGGAGTGCATAACATAATGGCTCACATGTGCCTGTATTTATACCCCTTTTCTAAATGGGCAATTAGCTCCACTTAGGTACTTACCGGAAGTGATGTCACTTCCGGTCATGAGTGAAAAAAGAAACCAACTTATAACCTTTTAATTATAATCATAATGGTATGGAGACTACTGCGTTTATCCCCCCATGTGCACTGCAATATCAGGTTCCCAGGGAGCATGAATACGAGCGGCGTGCCCGCTCCCGGAGCCCGTGACCGCCGGAAGTCACGAGCGCGCCGGGCAGCGCTTCCGCCCTCAGGTGTTCCAGCTTCAGACGCATGTACTGAGCATGCGCGGGACTAAGACGGTCACAGCGCCGCCCGTCCCCGCTGCTCTCGTATGCATCTGTTAGCACAAATCATGCTAGCAGTGGAATCCAAAAAAGCACAATGCCGTAGTTAAAGGAGACAGAAGTAATACATGTATACAATGATACTTAGTGATGTGATTCATAATAAATTTAGCTTTTAAGGGTAAAATTTTAACCCAATAATTCATCATTATATTTAAAACAAGTTGTAGATGAGGGATTTAGACATATCACTGATATTATTAAAAAAATAATAAAATTATTATTTAAAAATTAAATATTAAGAAAGGAGGTCATATAAATATAATAGGAGACTGAGTCGTACATATGAGAGGATATTGGTAATGAGGATCATTGAAAGTCAATTAAATTAAAAATTACATATAAATAAGGCATATATTTTGCAGGGTATACATATAAAAAATATATAAAAAACCAAAAACTAATGTATATTTTAAATATATTCAGGACTAAAATATATAAAAAAATATAAAATATATCTCGAAGAATAATTAATTAAAACAAGAATGCCCATGTCCTAATATGCTTTTTCAGAGAAAAGGGGCAATCTCATAATTATCATTGAGTCCTCTTGGGGCCAAAGTTTTAAGTACATAGATCCAATACATCTCCCTTTGGGAAAGTTTTTTTTCCCTATCTCCACCTCTGGGACCCAATTTGACATTCTCTAGGGTTCTCACAGTCAGTTCTTTCGTCTCAGATCCATGGAAATTCTTGAAATGTCTCGGGATGATGTGGTGTTCATGTTTATTCCTTATACTTCGGATGTGCTCCTGAATCCTGATTTTTAGTGGACGTTTCGTTTTCCCTATATATTTTAATTTACAGGGACATTCTAGCATATAAATGACCCATGATGTATTGCAAGTTGTACGGTCTTTTGTTGTATAGGATTTCAATCCTTCTGAGTTTGTAAAGGTGCTTGATCGGGGATGTACAAATTGACAAACATTGCAATGTTGGCATTTAAAGAGACCTTTCATGTCCCATTGTGTCTTTATCTCTGGTTTCAGTGAGGTTATCATGCTTGGTGCAAGGTGGTCTTTCAAATTTTTTGCCTTCTTGAAGACCACCATAGGTTTTTCTGGTAGAATGGTGTTCAAAATGGTGTCCATCTTCAGAATACCCCAATGCTTATTTAAAATGGCGCGTATTTGTTTCTCCTGGCAATTGAACCTTGTGATGAAATTAAAACCTTGTTCTTTAGGGGTTCTGTTTCTATATGTTAAAAGAGTGTCTCGTTCTGTAGCGTGTGTTTTGTTTATCGCCTCCTCCACTAGATCCTTAGGATAGCCTCTTTCTAGGAACCTTTCTGCATACAATATGATTTGTTCCTCACAATCCTCTACCTTACTGCAATTTCTTTTAACTCGGCAGAATTGTGAGTATGGTATATTTGTTTTCCATTTCGTTGCATGATTGCTTTTGAAATGTACATAGGAATTGCTGTCAACTTTCTTCACAAAATTTTTTGTGACAATTTTGTCCCCTTCTGCCATTAGTATCAAATCCAAATATTCAATTCCAGTATCATCTGTTTTGTGGGTGAAGGACAGGTTAAAATCATTACTCTCAATATGTGCCATAAAATCATAAAATGTGTCCACCGTACCATTCCAAATTAAAAGTATATCATCGATATATCTTTTGTATAAGATTATGTTCTCTGAAAAAGGATTATTCGCGTAGATATATTTCTGTTCCCAGCTTCCCATTTGTAGATTGGCGAAGCTGGGTGCGAAAACCGTACCCATTGCGGTTCCGCATGTCTGTAAATAAAAATCCTCTAAAAATTTAAAATAATTGTGTTTCAATATAAAACCAATTAAAATACAAATCAGATCTTTATGTTTTGTGTCCAGGTCGGGATCGTCATTTAAGAATTCCAGACACGAACTAATCCCTTTTTCATGGTTTATGGACGTATATAATGACTGAACATCAATCGTTACCCATAGGTAGCCAGGTTTCCATTCTTGCTCTTTCAGGATTTGCAACAATGATGTTGTGTCCTTAACATATGATTTCAATTTAGGCACATATTTCTTCAGGAAGATTTCAACGTATTCTGATATGTTTGCCGTTAATGAATTGATTCCTGCCACTATAGGTCTCCCGGGGGGGTTTGTCAACCGCTTATGAATTTTTGGTAAAAAATAAAAGATTGGTATGGTGGGATAGTTGATCATCAAGAATTGGTATTCATCTTTTACCAGGACCTCTTCGTGTAGAGCCTTTACCAGGATTGGTCTCAGTTCATCCACAAAAGCCTGTGTGGGATCTTTAGATCATTTTTTATAAGAGGTGGTATCCCCTAGTAGTCGAAAGGCTTCTGCTTCATAGTCCTCGCGGTTAATGACCACCAGGCCACCTCCTTTATCTGCTTGACGTATTACTATTTCTTTATTATCTTTCAAAAGTTTAAGTGCTTTCTTCTCAAAGTTGGAAAGATTTTTTCCCGATCCGTGTTCTAAATGTTCTAGGTCTTTCTTCACAAGTTCATAAAAAAGATCTATTTGATTGCTTTTAGATTCAAGGGGATAAAATTTTGAAGGAAGTTTTAGTCCTGATTTTGACGTAATTTGTTCATTCTCATTCTGCCCCATATTCTTTTTCTGAAAATGTCTTTTCAAGGTGAGTTTCCTCACGTACTTATTCAGATCGGTGAAAACTTCGAAATGATCCATCTGTGATGTAGGTGCGAAGGAAAGTCCTTTTGTCAGCAGTGTGTTCTCTACAGGTGTCAGTTGGTATTTTGATAAATTAAAGATCCCTTTCTCCCCCATTGCTGGAATTTTTACGGCCTCATGTTTCTTCTTTTTTTGTACTCGCTTAAGGCCCCCTCTTCCTCCTCTTCGAGTCTTCTTTTTAGTGGTGAGGCCCTTCTTATTACTTCCTTGATCTGTCGTTCTCCCTGTGTCCTCTGTCCTGAGGCTACTGGTGATAAAAAATCATCCACATCTGTTTCAGAATTTAATCTTCCTAATGTTGAATATCTGTTCTTTGTTTCAAAATGTACTTTCCTTGGGGTTCCTGGTTGTTTCCCATATTCCTTCTGTTTATAGTATCCTTGTCTCTGTGGGTAACTTTTCTGCTCCCAATTCCTTTGGTAGTCCCGGTTCTTCTGATTGTCAGAGTTCCTGATTCCATTCCATTTTTTAATTTTATTATTTGTGTAATCCATCCGGTCACGTTTATATTTCCTTTCCTTGATGAGTACTACTTCACCCTCGATCTTCTCCAATTTCTTCACCAATACGACTTCATTAATTTTGTAGTCTTCCTTTCCTTTGTACGGCTCCAAGGTTATTTCGTCTTTTTTAATTTCCTCCTCTATGATAACTAAATCCCTCTTTTTTTCTTCTATTATAAGGCTCATTAATTTTATTGAGCAGTCGTGTAATATTTGATCCCATTCCTTCATGAACTGTTCGTTCTGAATGTTAAAAGTTGGTTGTTTAAGGACCCTCAGGCCTCGGGGTACTCTGTTTACTTTAATGTATTGTTCCAGGCTGGTGATATCCCACCAAATCTTCATTTCCTTTACAAGTAATTTCTCAATGTGCCAGAATTTGTCGTCCAAACTGTCATTAATCCGGGGGGATTGATTCTCGCTCTCATTAAAAATTTTGTGACACATGTCTCCTCTCCTTGGTCCCCCTATTTGAGATCTGAGGGAAGCCATATATGAGGAGATTTGAAGGTTGCAGCCCTATATCCAGGTGAACAATAATAATTTAGAAAAAAAAGGTGATAATTGGCGCAATAATCCTTCCTCTAATAGTCCGTGTAATATACAATGAGTTCTTAAAATGTCCAGAGCACTTCCCCTAAATCCTCTGGGGTGGCAGCCTATTCTCCAAAATGATCCGCTGTTCCAACAGATCTTCAATAAATCTAGAAAAACAAATGAGAGAGGCGCCCCTAGTGCAATATAGACAATATGAAATAAACCTCCACCAAGAACACCCTAAAATTAGAGGTGTACCGTGTGGGGTGGTCTCATAACCACTGTTGATCAACGTTTCTCAGAAACAACAATGCCGTTCCCCGCTTCTGGTCATGGACGCCTTAGTGTACTGGTCACGTCTGCGTTTATGGTCTCAAAGTGTGCAACGTAAAGGATAGAGTGGAACACAACATAGTGTAATACAGTTTAAAAATTTTTATTTATCATTAACACATAAAAACAAGTTGCCCGTACCATGAGCTAAATATAAAACAGCTTATCTGTTAGTGGATGTGTTCGTCTGTCACTCAACGCGTTTCGTCCGTTGCTGTGCTGCAGGACTTCCTCAGGAGTGCATAACATAATGGCTCACATGTGCCTGTATTTATACCCCTTTTCTAGAAAAGGGGTATAAATACAGGCACATGTGAGCCATTATGTTATGCACTCCTGAGGAAGTCCTGCAGCACAGCAACGGACGAAACGCGTTGAGTGACAGACGAACACATCCACTAACAGATAAGCTGTTTTATATTTAGCTCATGGTACGGGCAACTTGTTTTTATGTGTTAATGATAAATAAATTTTTTTAAACTGTATTACACTATGTTGTGTTCCACTCTATCCTTTACGTTGCACACTTTGAGACCATAAACGCAGACGTGACCAGTACACTAAGGCGTCCATGACCAGAAGCGGGGAACGGCATTGTTGTTTCTGAGAAACGTTGATCAACAGTGGTTATGAGACCACCCCACACGGTACACCTCTAATTTTAGGGTGTTCTTGGTGGAGGTTTATTTCATATTGTCTATATTGCACTAGGGGCGCCTCTCTCATTTGTTTTTCTAGATATATATATATATATTTACAGAGAAAATACAGGCACTCACCACTTCCTTATTATTGAAGAGATTTATTACCACTCACAGGTGTATCTCACATGGAGACGGTTAACAGCATGTCAGTAGGTCATGTCGACGTTTCGGCTCCATCTGAGCCTTTTTCAAGACAGGTACGATCACAACAGGTTTACACCCAGCAGCCCATAACACACACCAAACCCCGGATCACCTATATAGCAAAGGCGCATCACAAACCCCGCCCATCCATTATCCAGCAGGAAGTGGCTACCACAATCGTATTAGAGTATCTAATCTTATGATAAACATGAAGACCATCCGCTGTGCCAAAACATCAGGTAAACATACTACTTATGTACATAAATACAGCTGATGTAGTCCAAAAAGACGGCTAATCGCGGCTAATTGCCGCGATGCCGGAAGTAACGTGCGTTCCATGACCCTTGGAACGCACACGTGACACACGGAAGTTACCCGTAATACCGGAAGCGGTATACGCTCCACTGCCATGGAGCGCAACCACGTGACCGGAACTTCGGGGCTACGTAGGACGGCTGCCAGCCGTTGCTAAGCAGCTAGGTAAACATGAAGTCACAATCTCATGGTGTAATTACACCACCGTAGTATCAAACAAAAAACACCTTTGGGCACATAACACTAAGTGTTGGATATACTGAATGTGCATATGAACCACATAATGATCCCGGGTGAATAATACACTGAAATAGTAAATGTAGGTGTATTAATTCAATGTAAATAGGGACTAGACACTTGTATCTCAATATACAACTATTTGTTCAGTTATAATATTACCACAACATAAAAAAACATATTCTGTAGTAGATCCTAATGGTCACCTGATGTTATCCAGGTGGCTCATCCACACTCACCTATGTGTAAAAGCCTATCAGGACAACCAGGAAGAAGTGGAATACAGCAGTGGTAAAGAACATGGGTGTATATACCCCAAGACAAGATGTGGTTCATTTAGGGCCTGTGATATAGCCTCCGTCAAAAAGCGATCCAGGGTGGTCACCAACATATAGAATATTATAAAAGACAAAAGACAAACAGATATGTCAACATACATAGTTAAACCCGATGAAAAAATTATGAAAAAATAAAATTATGAAAAAATAAAAAATTGTCCAATGGTAGCCCTATCCGAGAAAAATATTAAACGGATTTGCCTCGTTTAACCCCCGGGGTGCTAGAGTGTCCAGCTCATAGATCCATTTGGCTTCTAGTTGTCGTAGCTGCCTTTCCCAGTCACCCCCACGTGAGGGTCTCGGTACGTGATCTATCAACATACACTTCAAACTAGATATTGAGTGCCCTCTGGTTACGAAATGTTGTGCCACCGGTTTGTCAGATACCTTGGAGACCAGTGCAGCTCGAATTGATGTACGATGGTTAGCCATCCTGTCCTGAAAGCTTCTTGTTGTCATGCCAACATAGTAATATCCGCAGGGGCAGACAATGATATAGATTACATGGTCCATAGTACAGTGTAACCGATGACGGATCTTAATCTGTTGGCCACTGTGTGGATGTGCAAAGCTTGCACCAGACATCATTGATCGGCACGTAGTACAATTTGGGCACCGATAACAGCCTTTCTTGGTGTCCGGAAACCAAGTCTTGCTTAGAGCTGATGGTTGTAAGGTCGGGCGCATTAGCATTTGTCGGAGATTTTTACCACGTCTGTAGGCACAGAGCGGTGGCTGCAGATTTAACCCTTTGAACACTGGGTCAGAGGCCACAATCGGCCAGTGCTTACGCAGCACTTTCTCAGACTGTGACGAAGCAACGTCATATGTGGATGCAAATATCATTCTGTTAGCAAGTCCCTTAGCACAGTGGCTATTGGAGTGGGAGTGCCTGTGCCTTGCTTTATTTAGGCATCTTGTGACGGTTTTCCTCGTGTAGCCACGTTCATAGAATCTCTCTGCCATCGCCTCAATCTGTGACTCAGTGTCCTCATGTGTGGTATTGTTGCGCAGCACACGCATGAACTGCGAGATCGGTAGGCTTTCTTTGAGATGAACAGGGTGGTGACTGGAGGCATGAAGGAGTGTGTTTCTATCAGTCTCCTTTCTAAAGAGGGTCGAAGCAAGTCTTCTTTTGTATCGAAAAAGGGTCACATCTAAAAAATTCACCCTGTCACGATTAATGTGGTAGGTGAAACGGATAGGGCTATCCAGACTATGAAGGTAGTCAATCATCTCATAGAACTCAGTGTCGGTCTCTAGCCAAATGATAAAGACATCGTCAATATAACGAACAAAAAATAAACACTTGGACCCAAACCTTGGTATAATGTTGCTCGATTCATATTTGTGCATATACACATAGGCATACGATGGGGCCAAATATGACCCCATCGCAGTGCCACTGCATTGAATGTAGAAATCCTTGCCGTAGGCAAAATGGTTCTTTTTTAATACTAGACCCGCAAGGTCCAGTAAAAATTCAGATGGGGGGCCCTCATGTGGCCCCACAGTCAGGGCATCACGCATAGCCTCAAGGCCCTCAGTGTGTGGAATAACTGTATATAAGGACTGGATATCCATAGTTATTAACCATGCGTCATCAGGTAATGGGCCAAGTGAATCAATTTTGTCAAGCAAATCCGCGGTGTCCCTAATATAGCTGGGCATCATAGTTACAAGTGGTTGAAGAAAGGAATCAATAAAAATTGCCAATGGCTGTAAAACAGAGCCCATCGCCGAAATAATCGGACGACCGGGAGGATCAGTCATCGATTTGTGTATTTTTGGTAGTGTGTAGATGATTGGACATACTGGACTATCTACGGTTAGGTAGCCAGCTATTTTTTGGTCCAACCATCCACACATCAAAGCTTGGTTGGTAGTGGTATCAACTAATTTTTTAACTTGTAACATAGGACTACCTCTGCACTTGACATACACCTTGGAGTCAGCCAATTGCCTAAGTATTTCAGCATTGTATTTACACCAATCCTGCACCACCACGGCACCGCCCTTATCGGCTTGTCGAATAACTATCTGTTCATTGTTTGTCAAACTCTTCAATGCAACCCTCTGTGCCGAAGAAAGGTTATTGTACCGCGGTGGTGCAGTCCCGGCATGCATGTCGCTGTCAGTTAACCGAAGAAATGTGCGTATACTTGGATTGGTAGACTGGGGGTCAAAGGCACTTGGTCTTGCTAATCCAGTGACCTGGGTCACTTCGTTTGTCTTATTGGAAAAAAACTCTCGCAACCTGAGCTTTCTCCCAAATTTATAATGATCTTCAGCCCACCCAAATCTGTTATGTGGGACAGTGGGAACGAATGAAAGACCTAGTGCTAAAATTTCTGTTTCTGCAGGTGAAAGCATATAAGCTGACAAGTTAAAGACAGAATCTACTGATATTTCCTTGGGCGCCCTCTTCGCCATGTGGCCACCCCTCCTCGAGGGGAACCTCGTTCTATGTTTCTGTTGGGGTTTGTATCGGTCCGGGCGTTCCTCCCTAAAAAAGCACCAGAGGGAGGTCTATTATCGGTCACCTCACTCTCAGAGTTAGATTGAGATGAGGAATTGTCCAAAGGGCCCTGATATCTATTTCTATTATATAAACACTGTCTTCTGCCTGTATAGCCCTTGGATTCGCCTCTCAACCACCTGTAGACCTGGTTGTTAGTGTAGTCAGAATTTACAGTGACCAATTTTTTACGTTTAAACGTTATAAGTTCTTGTTGATAAGTATTAACTTGCTCAGTCAAGCGATCAACCCATTTGTCAGCAGTATCAATCACCAATGTAGACAGATGTAAAGAATTAAACCTGGCCAAGTCCTCTCGCACTTGTTTTAATTCCAGCCCCACCTCCTCAATAACGAGGAGGATGAGGTCTACCGAACATTTATTTAAAACACCACACCATTTGGTGCAAAACGTAGGGCTATTGCGACCAATGGTGGGTACGTTGTTTACTCGAAATCCTCTTGGGATTTTTTTATTCCTATAATAGTCCGAGAGGAATTGGCCATGTAAAGTAAGATCCACTTCCCGCTTTCTTAGTCTCAATACTTTATGGAACAAATCTAGCGGTGTCTCATCCGGCAATTTAGCAAACTCCGTATGGTCAAAGAGCACTTTTTTGTAGAGATGAGCGCCTGAAATTTTTCGGGTTTTGTGTTTTGGTTTTGGGTTCGGTTCCGCGGCCGTGTTTTGGGTTCGAACGCGTTTTGGCAAAACCTCACCGAATTATTTTTGTCGGATTCGGGTGTGTTTTGGATTCGGGTGTTTTTTTCCAAAAACACTAAAAAACAGCTTAAATCATAGAATTTGGGGGTCATTTTGATCCCAAAGTATTATTAACCTCAAAAACCATAATTTACACTCATTTTCAGTCTATTCTGAATACCTCACACCTCACAATATTATTTTTAGTCCTAAAATTTGCACCGAGGTCGCTGTGTGAGTAAGATAAGCGACCCTAGTGGCCGACACAAACACCGGGCCCATCTAGGAGTGGCACTGCAGTGTCACGCAGGATGTCCCTTCCAAAAAACCCTCCCCAAACAGCACATGACGCAAAGAAAAAAAGAGGCGCAATGAGGTAGCTGTGTGAGTAAGATTAGCGACCCTAGTGGCCGACACAAACACCGGGCCCATCTAGGAGTGGCACTGCAGTGTCACGCAGGATGTCCCTTCCAAAAAACCCTCCCCAAACAGCACATGACGCAAAGAAAAAAAGAGGCTTTTTACTGATATTTGGTGTTTTGGATTTGACATGCTCTGTACTATGACATTGGGCATCGGCCTTGGCAGACGACGTTGCTGGCATTTCATCGTCTCGGCCATGACTAGTGGCAGCAGCTTCAGCACGAGGTGGAAGTGGATCTTGATCTTTCCCTAATTTTGGAACCTCAACATTTTTGTTCTCCATATTTTAATAGGCACAACTAAAAGGCACCTCAGGTAAACAATGGAGATGGATGGATTGGATACTAGTATACAATTATGGACGGGCTGCCGAGTGCCGACACAGAGGTAGCCACAGCCGTGAACTACCGCACTGTACTGTGTCTGCTGCTAATATATAGACTGGTTGATAAAGAGATAGTATACTCGTAACTAGTATGTATGTATAAAGAAAGAAAAAAAAACCACGGTTAGGTGGTATATACAATTATGGACGGGCTGCCGAGTGCCGACACAGAGGTAGCCACAGCCGTGAACTACCGCACTGTACTGTGTCTGCTGCTAATATATAGACTGGTTGATAAAGAGATAGTATACTCGTAACTAGTATGTATGTATAAAGAAAGAAAAAAAAACCACGGTTAGGTGGTATATACAATTATGGACGGGCTGCCGAGTGCCGACACAGAGGTAGCCACAGCCGTGAACTACCGCACTGTACTGTGTCTGCTGCTAATATATAGACTGGTTGATAAAGAGATAGTATACTCGTAACTAGTATGTATGTATAAAGAAAGAAAAAAAAACCACGGTTAGGTGGTATATACAATTATGGACGGGCTGCCGAGTGCCGACACAGAGGTAGCCACAGCCGTGAACTACCGCACTGTACTGTGTCTGCTGCTAATATAGACTGGTTGATAAAGAGATAGTATACTACTAATATTATATACTGGTGGTCAGGTCACTGGTCACTAGTCACACTGGCAGTGGCACTCCTGCAGCAAAAGTGTGCACTGTTTAATTTTAATATAATATTATGTACTCCTGGCTCCTGCTATAACCTATAACTGGCACTGCAGTAGTGCTCCCCAGTCTCCCCCACAATTATAAGCTGTGTGAGCTGAGCAGTCAGACAGATATATAATATATATAGATGATGCAGCACACTGGCCTGAGCCTGAGCAGTGCACACAGATATGGTATGTATGTGACTGAGTCACTGTGTGCTGTGTATCGCTTTTTTCAGGCAGAGAACGGATTATAAATAAAAGTGGTGGTCACTGGTCACTATCAGCAAAACTCTGCACTGTACACTACTGAGTACTCCTAATGCTCCCCAAAATTAGTAAATCAAGTGTCTAAACGGAGAGGACGCCAGCCACGTCCTCTCCCTATCAATCTCAATGCACGTGTGAAAATGGCGGCGACGCGCGGCTCCTTATATAGAATCCGAGTCTCGCGATAGAATCCGAGCCTCGCGAGAATCCGACAGCGTCATGATGACGTTCGGGCGCGCTCGGGTTAACCGAGCAAGGCGGGAAGATCCGAGTCGCTCGGACCCGTGAAAAAAAACATGAAGTTCTGGCGGGTTCGGATTCAGAGAAACCGAACCCGCTCATCTCTACTTTTTTGGCGTCGTCATCAGTCAAAGATAGAAAAGTGCTATGTGCTAACTGAAAGGTAGCCTCGTCAATTACTTGATTAGGGTCAATTGACATACTGACCACAACACAGCTGGACAAAACCACAATTAAATGATACTTAATTAATCTAATATTGAAACACAGAATATAGACCAAGGATCGACACTAGAGTTCAGTGATGGTTGACCAAACCAAAAATTGAAAAAATATCCCAAAAAATTCTTTAAATGTTATTGTTGTTTAAAATAGTTAAAAAAGTCACCATATGTTAGTGAAAACATGTGACATAAAGGCTCGTTGGGAAAAATTACCAGAAAAAATATATTATTTGCATAAAAATCTAGGAGGGTGTCGGACTAAAGAAACAGTTTGTAGCACAAGCCATTTCCCAATATATTCATTAGGTCCACACTCACTGCTGCAGTCCACAACATGGGCGGTGCTCCATAAAGGGCTCCAAAGAAGTCCAAAATATATCCAGAGAAAATACAGGCACTCACCACTTCCTTATTATTGAAGAGATTTATTACCACTCACAGGTGTATCTCACATGGAGACGGTTAACAGCATGTCAGTAGGTCATGTCGACGTTTCGGCTCCATCTGAGCCTTTTTCAAGGCAGGTACGATCACAACAGGTTTACACCCAGCAGCCCATAACACACACCAAACCCCGGATCACCTATATAGCAAAGGCGCAACACAAACCCCGCCCATCCATTATCCAACAGGAAGTTGCTACCACAATCGTATTAGAGTATCTAATCTTATGATAAACATGAAGACCATCCGCTGTGCCAAAACATCAGCTAAACATACTACTTATGTACATAAATACAGCTGATGTAGTCCAAAAAGACGGCTAATCGCGGCTAATTGCCGCAATGCCGGAAGTAACGTGCGTTCCATGACCCTTGGAACGCACACGTGACACACGGAAGTTACCCGTAATACCGGAAGCGGTATGCGCTCCACTGCCATGGAGCGCAACCACGTGACCGGAACTTCGGGGCTACGTAGGACGGCTGCCAGCCGTTGCTAAGCAGTTAGGTAAACATGAAGTCACAATCTCATGGTGTAATTACACCACCGTAGTATCAAACAAAAAACACCTTTGGGCACATAACACTAAGTGTTGGATATACTGAATGTGCATATGAACCACATAATGATCCCGGATGAATAATACACTGAAATAGTAAATGTAGGTGTATTAGTTGAACTTAGTGTTATGTGCCCAAAGGTATTTTTTGTTTGATACTACGGTGGTGTAATTACACCATGAGATTGTGACTTCATGTTTACCTAGCTGCTTAGCAACGGCTGGCAGCCGTCCTACGTAGCCCCGAAGTTCCGGTCACGTGGTTGCGCTCCATGGCAGTGGAGCGCATACCGCTTCCGGTATTACGAGTAACTTCCGTGTGTCACGTGTGCGTTCCAAGGGTCATGGAACGCACGTTACTTCCGGCATCGCGGCAATTAGCCGCGATTAGCCGTCTTTTTGGACTACATCAGCTGTATTTATGTACATAAGTAGTATGTTTACCTGATGTTTTGGCACAGCGGATGGTCTTCATGTTTATCATAAGATTAGATACTCTAATAAGATTGTGGTAGCCACTTCCTGTTGGATAATGGATGGGCGGGGTTTGTGATGCGCCTTTGCTATATAGGTGATCCGGGGTTTGGTGTGTGTTATGGGCTGCTGGGTGTAAACCTGTTGTGATCGTACCTGTCTTGAAAAGGCTCAGATGGAGCCGAAACGTCGACATGACCTACTGACATGCTGTTAACCGTCTCCATGTGAGATACACCTGTGAGTGGTAATAA
Organism: Pseudophryne corroboree; assembly: GCF_028390025.1. Taxonomy (NCBI): domain Eukaryota; kingdom Metazoa; phylum Chordata; class Amphibia; order Anura; family Myobatrachidae; genus Pseudophryne; species Pseudophryne corroboree. Next base: position 497,185,562 of record NC_086446.1, on the reverse strand, counting down.
ATCTCTTCAATAATAAGGAAGTGGTGAGTGCCTGTATTTTCTCTGGATATATTTTGGACTTCTTTGGAGCCCTTTATGGAGCACCGCCCATGTTGTGGACTGCAGCAGTGAGTGTGGACCTAATGAATATATTGGGAAACGGCTTGTGCTACAAACTGTTTCTTTAGTCCGACACCCTCCTAGATTTTTATGCAAATAATATATTTCTTCTGGTAATTTTTCCCAACGAGCCTTTATGTCACATGTTTTCACTAACATATGGTGACTTTTTTAACTATTTTAAACAACAATAAAATGTAAAGAATTTTTTGGGATATTTTTTCTAGTGATGAGCGGGTTCGGTTTCCGAGAAACCGAACCCCCCCGAACTTCACCCTTTTTAGACGGGTCCGAGCCATACTCGGATTCTCCCGTATGGCTCGGTTAACCTGAGCGCGCCCGAACATCATCATCCCGCTGTCGGATTCTCGCGAGATTCGGATTCTATATAAGCAGCCGCGCGTCGCCGCCATTTTCACACGTGCATTGAGATTGATAGGGAGAGGACGTGGCTGGCGTCCTCTCCGTTTATATAGTTACACAGTTGATCTGATTGCTTAGCTTATTGTGGGGAGGATTGGGGAGCAGCTGTTAGGAGGAGTACAGTGCAGAGTTTTGCTAATAGTGACCACCAGTTTTTTATCCGTTCTCTGCCTGAAAAAAACGCTCCATACCATATCTGTGCTCAGTGTGCTGCATGATATATCTGTGCTGAGTGCTCACACTGCTTAATTGTGGGGACTGGGGAGCAGCTATAGCAGGAGTACAGTGCACAGTTTTGCTGACAGTGACCACCAGTATATGTTTGTCTGCCTGAAAAACACTCCTGTGGTGTCTTTTTTTTTATACTATAAACGCAGTCTGCTGACAGTGTCCACCAGGTCCATTATACTGTATATAGCAGTACGGTAGGCCTCTGCTCTACCTACCTCTGTGTCGTCACTCGTCGTCCATAAGTATACTATCCATCCATCTACATTGTATACCTGTGGTGTCTTTTTTTTTATACTATAAACGCAGTCTGCTGACAGTGTCCACCAGGTCCATTATACTGTATATAGCAGTACGGTAGGCCACTGCTGTACCTACCTCTGTGTCGTCACTCGTCGTCCATAAGTATACTAAGTATCCATCCATCTACATTGAATACCTGTGGTGTCTTTTTTTTTTATACTATAAATGCAGTCTGCTGACAGTGTCCACCAGGTCCATTATACTGTATATAGCAGTATGGTAGGCCACTGCTGTACCTACCTCTGTGTCGTCACTCGTCGTCCATAAGTATACTAAGTATCCATCCATCTACATTGTATACCTGTGGTGTCTTTTTTTTATACTATAAACGCAGTCTGCTGACAGTGTCCACCTGGTCCATTATACTGTATATAGCAGTACGGTAGGCCACTGCTGTACCTACCTCTGTGTCGTCACTCGTCGTCCATAAGTATACTATCCATCCATCTACATTGTATACCTGTGGTGTCTTTTTTTCTTTATACTATAAACGCAGTCTGCTGACAGTGTCCACCAGGTCCGTTATACTGTATATAGCAGTAGGGTAGGCCACTGCTGTACCTACCTCTGTGTCATCACTCGTCGTCCATAAGTATACTAAGTATCCATCCATCTACATTGTATACCTGTGGTGTCTTTTTTTTTTATACTATAAACGCAGTCTGCTGACAGTGTCCACCAGGTCCATTATACTGTATATAGCAGTACGGTAGGCCACTGCTGTACCTACCTCTGTGTCGTCACTCGTCGTCCAAAAGTATACTAAGTATCCATCCATCTACATTGTATACCTGTGGTGTCTTTTTTTCTTTATACTATAAATGCAGTCTGCTGACAGTGTCCACCAGGTCCATTATACTGTATATAGCAGTACGGTAGGCCACTGCTGTACCTACCTCTGTGTCGTCACTCGTCGTCCATAAGTATACTAAGTATCCATCCATCTACATTGTATACCTGTGGTGTCTTTTTTCTTTATACTATAAACGCAGTCTGCTGACAGTGTCCACCAGGTCCATTATACTGTATATAGCAGTACGGTAGGCAACTGCTGTACCTACCTCTGTGTCGTCACTCGTCGTCCATAAGTATACTAAGTATCCATCCATCTACATTGTATACCTGTGGTGTCTTTTTTTCTTTATACTATAAACGCAGTCTGCTGACAGTGTCCACCAGGTCCATTATACTGTATATAGCAGTACGGTAGGCCACTGTTGTACCTACCTCTGTGTCGACACTCGTCGTCCATAAGTATACTAAGTATCCATCCATCTACATTGTATACCTGTGGTGTCTTTTTTCTTTATACTATAAACGCAGTCTGCTGACAGTGTCCACCAGGTCCATTATACTGTATATAGCAGTATGGTAGGCCACTGCTGTACCTACCTCTGTGTCATCACTCGTCGTCCATAAGTATACTAAGTATCCATCCATCTACTTTGTATACCTGTGGTGTCTTTTTTTCTTTATACTATAAACGCAGTCTGCTGACAGTGTCCACCAGGTCCATTATACTGTATATAGCAGTACGGTAGGCCACTGCTGTACCTACCTCTGTGTCGTCACTCGTCGTCCATAAGTATACTAAGTATCCATCCATCTACATTGTATACCTGTGGTGTCTTTTTTTTTATACTATAAACGCAGTCTGCTGACAGTGTCCACCAGGTCCATTATACTGTATATAGCAGTACGGTAGGCCACTGCTGAACCTACCTCTGTGTCGTCACTCGTCGTCCATAAGTATACTATCCATCCATCTACATTGTATACCTGTGGTGTCTTTTTTTCTTTATACTATAAACGCAGTCTGCTGACAGTGTCCACCAGGCCCATTATACTGTATATAGCAGTACGGTAGGCCACTGCTGTACCTACCTCTGTGTCGTCACTCGTCGTCCATAAGTATACTAAGTATCCATCCATCTACATTGTATACCTGTGGTGTCTTTTTTCTTTATACTATAAACGCAGTCTGCTGACAGTGTCCACCTGGTCCATTATACTGTATATAGCAGTACGGTAGGCCACTGCTGTACCTACCTCTGTGTCGTCACTCGTCGTCCATAAGTATACTAAGTATCCATCCATCTACTTTGTATACCTGTGGTGTCTTTTTTTCTTTATACTATAAACGCAGTCTGCTGACAGTGTCCACCAGGTCCATTATACTGTATATAGCAGTACGGTAGGCCACTGCTGTACCTACCTCTGTGTCGTCACTCGTCGTCCATAAGTATACTAAGTATCCATCCATCTACATTGAATACCTGTGGTGTCTTTTTTTATATACTATAAACGCAGTCTGCTGACAGTGTCCACCAGGTCCATTATACTGTATATAGCAGTACGGTAGGCCACTGCTGTACCTACCTCTGTGTCGTCACTCGTCATCCATAAGTATACTAATTATCCATCCATCTACATTGTATACCTGTGGTGTCTTTTTTTTTATACTATAAACGCAGTCTGCTGACAGTGTCCACCAGGTCCATTATACTGTATATAGCAGTACGGTAGGCCACTGCTGTACCTACGACGGTGTCGTCACTCGTCGTCCATAAGTATACTAAGTATCCATCTATCTACATTGTATACCTGTGGTGTCTTTTTTTTTATACTATAAACGCAGTCTGCTGACAGTGTCCGCCAGGTCCATTATACTGTATATAGCAGTACGGTAGGCCACTGCTATACCTACCTCTGTGTCGTCACTCGTCGTCCATAAGTATACTAAGTATCCATCCATCTACATTGTATACCTGTGGTGTCTTTTTTTTTATACTATAAACGCAGTCTGCTGACAGTGTCCACCAGGTCCATTATACTGTATATAGCAGTACGGTAGGCCACTGCTGTACCTACCTCTGTGTCGTCACTCGTCGTCCATAAGTATACTAAGTATCCGTCCATCTACATTTGTTATGCACACCAGTGCCTGCAGGAAAGTACTAGTGTCAGAACTGTTATGCACTCCAGTGTCTGCAGGAATGTACTGGTGTTTGAACTGTTATGCAAAACAAATGGACTCACAGACAAACTGGGGAATATGACATAACGTACACAGAAGGTGATAGGGTAACAAAATACACACACAGTGAACAGAGAAGCCCAGAGGCTAAGGAACTGGGTATCTCCCTTGTATTAGAACTGCTCAGATGTAAAAAGCAAGATGTTGTGTTTTAATACGTAGAGAACCCGAAATGCTGTTGCTAAGGGCAACAGCAAAACCCTAAAGGGTTACCAACGGGTGTGGCAGTAAACTCCTTGGTCAGAGATGGAATGATAGACACAAGGAGAGCCTCCACAATCCTGATTCTCACTGGCAGTGCACAGGTTTAAGCTTACTGCCACTAAACTGACCCCTGACACCTAGCACAGTGAGACAGGATTAGACAGGCAAGTGTTAGAATACAGCCGCAAACTTGCTAAGTTCACAGAGTAATAACAGAACCCCAGCAAGCTAAACGACTGACTCCAGTCTTACTGCTAGGTCTGGATTGGCAGAGTGTAATACCAAATCCCCAGGCCTATTTGCAGTAAGCAACAAACAAATACAAAGCTACACAGTACTGGCTAACTTTCATGAACTGACTAACCAACAGAGATTCAGCAGCATCTGCTTACCCTGAAAAGAGGCCTTATAAAGCAGGTGCTGTCCACGCCCCACTCAGACCTCACAGACTGTGAGCACAAAAACCAGCACCGGATCCCCTGCCGTGCACAGAGCCTATAACCACTGCACAGCAAAAGACCCGAACCGGAGTATCAGCTGCGCTCAGGTTACTCCACTAGCACTTGTCTCCCGGTTGCCATGACGACGTGGCAGCACAGGGCAGGAGACCCTAACAGTACCCCCCCTCTGACGAGGGGTCAAAGAACCCCTACCACCGGGTTTATCGGGGAACTGCGAGAAGAAAGAGCGTATCAGTCTGGGGGCATGAAGATCACAACTGCGCACCCACGACCGCTCCTCCGGGCCATACCCCTTCCAGTGCACCAAAAATGACAGCCGACCCCGAACCACCTTGGAGTCAAGAATCCTTTCAACAACAAACTCCCTCTGGCCACGTATCAGAAGAGGGGAAGGTCTTCCACTGGAAGAAGGATTACTAATCGCCCGTTTTAAAAGGGAACAATGAAATGTTTTATTGATACCCAAAGAACGGGGCAGATCTAACTGAAATGCCACCGGATTGATAACCCTGGTGATCTTATAAGGGCCGATGAACCGGGGCCCTAACTTATGAGATGGCTGTCTCAACTTCAAATTCTTGGTAGACAACCAGACGAAGTCTCCTAATTTGAAGCTGCAGGGTTTTTTCCGCTTATCAAAAACCCTTTTGGTCACTAATGACACAGACACAAGGGCTTTCTTCACTTTCCGCCAAATACCTCTAAGGACCGAAACCACAGAGGAACCACCAGGCGTGGAGTCCAGGGGGTCAAAAGAATTGGCCTTAGGATGATGCCCATACACACAAAGGAAGGGAGAGATCCCTGTAGCAGAGTGAGCCGCGTTGTTATAGGCAAACTCCGCCATGGACAGATGAGCAACCCAGTCAGTCTGACACTTGGAGACATAACACCTGAGGAACTGCTCCAAGGACTGGTTCACCCTTTCAGTCTGCCCATTAGACTGCGGATGGTAGCCTGACGACAAGCTGACAGAAATCTGGAGATCGGAACAAAATGCCCTCCAGAATTTGGCCACAAACTGGGATCCGCGGTCAGAGACCACATCAAGTGGCAACCCGTGGAGACGCACAACATGCAGCATAAATAATTCAGACAGGCGTCTGGCTGATGGCAGCCCAACCAGTGGAACGAAGTGCGCCATCTTCGAAAACCTGTCAACGACAACCCAGATGGCTGTCATCCCCGAGGATTTGGGCAAGTCCACCACAAAATCCATTGAAATGTGGGTCTATGGCTTAGATGGGATAGAGAGTGGATGTAATGGGCCAACAGGAACCCCTCTAGGAGTCTTATTTCGGGCACAGATGTCACATGCCTGAACCCACTGATCCACATCCTTAGCCACCGAGGGCCACCACACCGCCCTAGATAGCAACTCCCGAGTTCTGGCAATACCCGGGTGACCTGCCGACTTCTTGGCATGGAATTCCAGGAACACTCGCTGTCTTAACCTAGGAGGCACAAACAAAAGACCTACCGGAAGGTCTGGAGGAGCCTGCTCCTGTGCTCTAAGGACTAATGATAAGAGGTCCTGGGTAATGCCCACTTTAATACATGATGGGGAAACAATGGGCAACGGCTCCTCGGTGGTCTCCTGGATTGGAGCAAAACTCCGCGAGAGCGCATCAGCCTTGATGTTTTTTGACCCAGGGCGATATGTTATCAAAAAATTAAAGCGAGCAAAAAACAAAGCCCATCGTGCCTGCCTGGCATTGAGACGCTTCGCTGACTCTAAATATGCCAGATTCTTATGGTCAGTGAGAATTGAGACCACAAACTTAGCCCCCTCAAGCCAGTGTCTCCACTCCTCGAGTGCATCCTTAATAGCCAACAATTCCCGGTTACCCACGTCATAATTCATCTCGGCAGGCGAAAATTTACGGGAAAAGTAAGCACAGGGATGAAGGCGATTATCAGACACTCCCATCTGAGAAAGCACTGCCCCAATACCCATCTCAGAGGCATCCACCTCCACCACAAAAGGACGCTCTGGATCTGGGTGTCGCAGCACCTTGGCCGAAACAAATGCCCTTTTGAGACGGGCAAAAGCCGCTTTAGCCTCACAAGACCAGTGAGCAACATCCGCCCCTTTCTTAGTGAGTGCCACCAAGGGCGCCACTATAGACGAAAATCCAGCGATAAATCGTCTATAAAAATTCGCAAAGCCCAGGAAACGCTGAAGCGCCTTCAAACTAGTGGGCTGCACCCAATCCAGGACTGCCTGTACCTTGGAACCCTCCATTTGGAAACCTTCTGGGGAGATAATATATCATAGAAATGCGATTTGCTGAACTTCAAATTCGCACTTCTCCAGCTTCGCCCCAAGCCGGTGGTCTCTGAGTTTCTGGAGGACTAAGCGTACATGCTTCCGATGTTCCTCCAGGGAATGGGAGAAGATTAGGATGTCATCTAAGTATACAACTAAGAATCTATCCAAATATTCCCTGAGCACATCATTCATGAAATCCTGGAAGACTGCCGGGGCATTACAGAGCCCAAAAGGCATCACCAAATATTCATAATGCCCTGAGTGGGTATTAAAGGCAGTCTTCCATTCATCCCCCTCTCTTATTCGGATTAGATTGTACGCACCGCGTAGGTCAATCTTAGAAAAAATGGTGGCAGTACGAAGCTGGTCAAACAAGACCGAAATGAGAGGCAGTGGGTATGAGTTTTTAATCGTGATACGGTTCAATTCCCTGAAGTCGATGCAGGGTCGCAACGAACCGTCCTTTTTACCCACGAAGAAGAACCCCGACCCAACTGGAGACTGTGAAGGTCTGATAAATCCCTTAGCCAAGTTCTCCTGAATGTACTCTGCCATAGCCTGAGTCTCAGGACGTGACAGGGAGTACAACCTGCTCTTGGGAAGCTTAGCATTTGGCAACAAATCAATGGCACAGTCATAGGGGCGATGGGGAGGTAGTACCTCTGCAACTTTTTTGGAGAACACGTCCGCAAAATCTGCATAACACCCTGGCAATCCTGGCAAACTTAGCTGCGAGAGCCTGACTGGAAGGCTCAAGCAACTCCTGAAACAATCAGTACCCCAACTAAGAATCTCCCCAGAGACCCAGTCAAATTGAGGATTGTGGGCCCTTAACCAGGGTAACCCCAACACCAATGGGGCAAAAGTACAGACAGTCACATAAAAGGACAATTTTTCAGAGTGTGTGGCTCCAATAAACAAAGAAATCTGGCTAGTGCAAGAGGTAATTTTACCTTGGGATAATGGTTCCCCGTTTAACCCACAAATCTCAATTTCCGATGCCAAGGGTACTAAGGGAACAGAGTGTTTTAGGGCGAATTGGCGGTCCATAAAAACCCCGTCGGCCCCACTGTCCACAAAGGCCTCAGTCTTGACAGTTTGACCGAGGATCTTCAAGGTCACCGGAATGATAAAAGTCTTCTTGGGAAATTCTGACTTCTGGCCTGACAGGATATTTCCCATCACCCTCAGGCCCTGAAGTTTTCCGGCTTTTCTGTGCATGATACTACCACATGACCTTTATTCCCACAGTACAAACACAACCCCTGCTGTCTCCTCCGCGTCTTCTCACGCGAGGAGAGGCGGGTAGCCCCAATCTGCATAGGCTCCTCAGAAAATTCCTCAGAGTCTGAGGTTCCCTTGGGAAGGAAGGAAATCTCAGTCTCCCTTTCAAGCCTACGCTCTCTCAGCCGTCTATCCACCCGGATGGATAACTGCATGAGCTGATCCAAGCTATCAGGCAAGGGATATTGTACCAGTTGGTCCTTTATCTGGTTAGAAAGACCTCTTCGGTACTGGTGTCTCAGGGCTGGGTCATTCCACTGGGTATCATGGGCCAACCTCCGAAACTCCGTACAGTAAACCTCAACTGGCCTTCGCCCTTGCTTAAGGATCGAAATCTGAGCCTCGGCTGAGGCCGTCTTGTCAGGGTCATCATACAACATGCCCAGTGCCGTAAAAAAAGCATCAACACTTTTAAGCGACGGACAGTCAGGCTGCAACCCATATGCCCAGACCTGTGGGTCTCCTTGTAGCAAGGAAATCACTATGCCCACCCGCTGAATCTCCGACCCAGAAGACTGAGGCCTAAGCCGGAAGTATAGCTTGCAGCTCTCCTTGAAACAAAAGAACTGCGAGCGATCTCCAGAAAAACGATCCGGGAGATTTACTTTCGGCTCCTTAACCCCTGCAGGTGCTGCTGCTGCGGGAGCTCCGCCAGCAGCCTGGGAGGTGTGCATTTTAATGGACAAATCATTAAATTGCCGAGTCAGGACCTGCACCTGATCGACCACCTGTTGCAACGTATTTTGAGGGGTATGCTCCATATTCCCACAAAATTTCAACAGGAGTATTTGGCTGCTGAATATGTTATGCACACCAGTGCCTGCAGGAAAGTACTAGTGTCAGAACTGTTATGCACTCCAGTGTCTGCAGGAATGTACTGGTGTTTGAACTGTTATGCAAAACAAATGGACTCACAGACAAACTGGGGAATATGACATAACGTACACAGAAGGTGATAGGGTAACAAAATACACACACAGTGAACAGAGAAGCCCAGAGGCTAAGGAACTGGGTATCTCCCTTGTATTAGAACTGCTCAGATGTAAAAAGCAAGATGTTGTGTTTTAATACGTAGAGAACCCGAAATGCTGTTGCTAAGGGCAACAGCAAAACCCTAAAGGGTTACCAACGGGTGTGGCAGTAAACTCCTTGGTCAGAGATGGAATGATAGACACAAGGAGAGCCTCCACAATCCTGATTCTCACTTGCAGTGCACAGGTTTAAGCTTACTGCCACTAAACTGACCCCTGACACCTAGCACAGTGAGACAGGATTAGACAGGCAAGTGTTAGAATACAGCCGCAAACTTGCTAAGTTCACAGAGTAATAACAGAACCCCAGCAAGCTAAACGACTGACTCCAGTCTTACTGCTAGGTCTGGATTGGCAGAGTGTAATACCAAATCCCCAGGCCTATTTGCAGTAAGCAACAAACAAATACAAAGCTACACAGTACTGGCTAACTTTCATGAACTGACTAACCAACAGAGATTCAGCAGCATCTGCTTACCCTGAAAAGAGGCCTTATAAAGCAGGTGCTGTCCACGCCCCACTCAGACCTCACAGACTGTGAGCACAAAAACCAGCACCGGATCCCCTGCCGTGCACAGAGCCTATAACCACTGCACAGCAAAAGACCCGAACCGGAGTATCAGCTGCGCTCAGCTTACTCCACTAGCACTTGTCTCCTGGTTGCCATGACGACGTGGCAGCACAGGGCAGGAGACCCTAACAACATTGTATACCTGTGGTGTCTTTTTTTTTATACTATAAATGCACTCTGCTGACAGTGTCCACCAGGTCCATTATACTGTATATAGCAGTACGGTAGGCCACTGCTGTACCTACCTCTGTGTCGTCACTCGTCGTCCATAAGTATACAAAGTATCCATCCATCTACATTGTATACCTGTGGTGTCTTTTTTTTTTATACTATAAACGCAGTCTGCTGACAGTGTCCACCAGGTCCGTTATACTGTATATAGCAGTACGGTAGGCCACTGCTGTACCTACCTCTGTGTCGTCACTCGTCGTCCATAAGTATACTATCCATCCATCTACATTGTATACCTGTGGTGCCTTTTTTTCTTTATACTAGTAGTACTAGTTTAGCAGTCTGCTGACAGTGTCCACCAGGTCCATTATACTGTATATAGCAGTACGGTAGGCAACTGCTGTACCTACCTCTGTGTAGTCACTCGTCGTCCATAAGTATACTATCCATCCATCTACATTGTATACCTGTGGTGTCTTTTTTTCTTTATACCAGTTTAGCAGTTTGCTGACAGTGTCCACCAGGTCCATTTATTATACTGTATATAGCAGTACGATAGGCCACTGCTGTACCTACCTCTGTGTCGTCACTCGTCGTCCATATGTATACTATCCATCCATCTACATTGTATACCTGTGGTGGCTTTTTTTCTTTATACTAGTAGTACTAGTTTAGCAGTCTGCTGACAGTGTCCACCAGGTCCATTATACTGTATATAGCAGTACGGTAGGCCACTGCTGTACCTACCTCTGTGTCGTCACTCATAGTCCATAAGTATAATATCCATCCATCTACATTGTATACCTGTGGTAGCTTTTTTTCTTTATACTAGTAGTACTAGTTTAGTAGTCTGCTGACAGTGTCCACCAGGTCCATTATACTGTATATAGCAGTACGGTAGGCCACTGCTGTACCTACCTCTGTGTCGTCACTCGTCATCCATAAGTATACTAAGTATCCATCCATCTACATTGTATACCTGTGGTGTCTTTTTTTCTTTATACTACAGTATAAACGCAGTCTGCTGACAGTGTCCACCAGGTCCATTATACTGTATATAGCAGTACGGTAGGCCACTGCTGTACCTACCTCTGTGTTGTCACTCGTCGTCCATAAGTATACTAAGTATCCATCCATCTACATTGAATACCTGTGGTGTCTTTTTTTAATACTATAAACGCAGTCTGCTGACAGTGTCCACCAGGTCCATTATACTGTATATAGCAGTACGGTAGGCCACTGCTGTACCTACCTCTGTGTCGTCACTCGTCGTCCATAAGTATACTAAGTATCCATCCATCTACATTGTATACCTGTGGTGTCTTTTTTTTATACTATAAACGCAGTCTGCTGACAGTGTCCACCAGGTCCATTATACTGTATATAGCAGTACGGTAGGCCACTGCTGTACCTACCTCTGTGTCGTCACTCGTCGTCCATAAGTATACTAAGTATCCATCCATCTACATTGTATACCTGTGGTGTCTTTTTTTTATACTATAAACGCAGTCTGCTGACAGTGTCCACCATGTCCGTTATACTGTATATAGCAGTACGGTAGGCCACTGCTGTACCTACCTCTGTGTCGTCACTCGTCGTCCATAAGTATACTATCCATCCATCTACATTGTATACCTGTGGTGGCTTTTTTTCTTTATACCAGTTTAGCAGTTTGCTGACAGTGTCCACCAGGTCCATTTATTATACTGTATATAGCAGTACGGTAGGCCACTGCTGTACCTACCTCTGTGTCGTCACTCGTCGTCCATAAGTATACTAAGTATCCATCCATCTACATTGTATACCTGTGGTGTCTTTTCTTTATACTATAAACGCAGTCTGCTGACAGTGTCCACCAGGTCCATTATACTGTATATAGCAGTACGGTAGGCAACTGCTGTACCTACCTTTGTGTCGTCACTCGTCGTCCATAAATATACTATCCATCCATCTACATTGTATACCTGTGGTGGCTTTTTTTCTTTATACCAGTTTAGCAGTTTGCTGACAGTGTCCACCAGGTCCATTTATTATACTGTATATAGCAGTACGGTAGGCCACTGCTGTACCTACCTCTGTGTCGTCACTCGTCGTCCATAAGTATACTATCCATCCATCTACATTGTATACCTGTGGTGGCTTTTTTTCTTTATACTAGTAGTACTAGTTTAGCAGTCTGCTGACAGTGTCCACCAGGTCCATTATACTGTATATAGCAGTACGGTAGGCCACTGCTGTACCTACCTCTGTGTCGTCACTCATCGTCCATAAGTATACTATCCATCCATCTACATTGTATACCTGTGGTAGCTTTTTTTCTTTATACTATAAACGTAGTCTGCTGAGTTCCACCAGGTCCATTATACTGTATACAGCAGTACGGTAGGCCACTGCTGTACCTACCTCTGTGTCGTCACTCATCGTCCATAAGTATACTATCCATCCATCTACATTGTATACCTGTGGTAGCTTTTTTTCTTTATACTATAAACGTAGTCTGCTGAGTGTCCACCAGGTCCATTATACTGTATATAGCAGTACGGTAGGCCACTGCTGTACCTACCTCTGTGTCATCACTCGTCGTCCATAAGTATACTAAGTATCCATCCATCTACATTGTATACCTGTGGTGTCTTTTTTTTTATACTATAAACGCAGTCTGCTGACAGTGTCCACCAGGTCCATTATACTGTATATAGCAGTACGGTAGGCCACTGCTGTACCTACCTCTGTGTCGTCACTCGTCGTCCATAAGTATACTAAGTATCCATCTATCTACATTGTATACCTGTGTTGTCTTTTTTTCTTTATACTATAAATGCAGTCTGCTGACAGTGTCCACCAGGTCCATTATACTGTATATAGCAGTACGGTAGGCCACTGCTGTACCTACCTCTGTGTCGTCACTCGTCGTCCATAAGTATACTATCCATCCATCTACATTGTATACCTGTGGTGCCTTTTTTTCTTTATACTAGTAGTACTAGTTTAGCAGTCTGCTGACAGTGTCCACCAGGTCCATTATACTGTATATAGCAGTACGGTAGGCAACTGCTGTACCTACCTCTGTGTAGTCACTCGTCGTCCATAAGTATACTATCCATCCATCTACATTGTATACCTGTGGTGGCTTTTTTTCTTTATACCAGTTTAGCAGTTTGCTGACAGTGTCCACCAGGTCCATTTATTATACTGTATATAGCAGTACGGTAGGCCACTGCTGTACCTACCTCTGTGTCGTCACTCGTCGTCCATAAGTATACTATCCATCCATCTACATTGTATACCTGTGGTGCCTTTTTTTCTTTATACTAGTAGTACTAGTTTAGCAGTCTGCTGACAGTGTCCACCAGGTCCATTATACTGTATATAGCAGTACGGTAGGCAACTGCTGTACCTACCTCTGTGTAGTCACTCGTCGTCCATAAGTATACTATCCATCCATCTACATTGTATACCTGTGGTGGCTTTTTTTCTTTATACCAGTTTAGCAGTTTGCTGACAGTGTCCACCAGGTCCATTTAATATACTGTATATAGCAGTACGGTAGGCCACTGCTGTACCTACCTCTGTGTCGTCACTCGTCGTCCATAAGTATACTATCCATCCATCTACATTGTATACCTGTGGTGGCTTTTTTTCTTTATACTAGTAGTACTAGTTTAGCAGTCTGCTGACAGTGTCCACCAGGTCCATTATACTGTATATAGCAGTACGGTAGGCCACTGCTGTACCTACCTCTGTGTCGTCACTCATCGTCCATAAGTATACTATCCATCCATCTACATTGTATACCTGTGGTAGCTTTTTTTCTTTATACTAGTAGTACTAGTTTAGCAGTCTGCTGACAGTGTCCACCAGGTCCATTATACTGTATATAGCAGTACGGTAGGCCACTGCTGTACCTACCTCTGTGTCGTCTCTCGTCGTCCATAAGTATACTAAGTATCCATCCATCTACATTGTATACCTGTGGTGTCTTTTTTTCTTTATACTACAGTATAAACGCAGTCTGCTGACAGTGTCCACCAGGTCCATTATACTGTTTATAGCAGTACGGTAGGCCACTGCTGTACCTACCTCTGTGTCGTCACTCGTCGTCCATAAGTATACTAAGTATCCATCCATCTACATTGAATACCTGTGGTGTCTTTTTTTTTTATACTATAAACACAGTCTGCTGACAGTGTCCACCAGGTCCATTATACTGTATATAGCAGTACGGTAGGCCACTGCTGTACCTACCTCTGTGTCGTCACTCGTCGTCTATAAGTTTACTAAGTATCCATCCATCTACATTGTATACCTGTGGTGTCTTTTTTTTTATACTATAAACGCAGTCTGCTGACAGTGTCCACCAGGTCCATTATACTGTTTATAGCAGTACGGTAGGCCACTGCTGTACCTACCTCTGTGTCGTCACTCGTCGTCCATAAGTATACTATCCATCCATCTACATTGTATACCTGTGGTGTCTTTTTTTCTTTATACTATAAATGCAGTCTGCTGACAGTGTCCACCAGGTCCATTATACTGTATATAGCAGTACGGTAGGCCACTGCTGTACCTACCTCTGTGTCGTCACTCGTCGTCCATAAGTATACTAAGTATCCATCCATCTACATTGTATACCTGTGGTGTCTTTTTTCTTTATACTATAAACGCAGTCTGCTGACAGTGTCCACCAGGTCCATTATACTGTATATAGCAGTACGGTAGGCAACTGCTGTACCTACCTCTGTGTCGTCACTCGTCGTCCATAAGTATACTAAGTATCCATCCATCTACATTGTATACCTGTGGTGTCTTTTTTTCTTTATACTATAAACGCAGTCTGCTGACAGTGTCCACCAGGTCCATTATACTGTATATAGCAGTACGGTAGGCCACTGCTGTACCTACCTCTGTGTCGTCACTCGTCGTCCATAAGTATACTAAGTATCCATCCATCTACATTGAATACCTGTGGTGTCTTTTTTTTATACTATAAACTCAGTCTGCTGACAGTGTCCACCAGGTCCATTATACTGTATATAGCAGTACGGTAGGCCACTGCTGTACCTACCTCTGTGTCGTCACTCGTCGACCATAAGAATACTAAGTATCCATCCATCTACATTGTATACCTGTGGTGTCTTTTTTTTTTTTTTTTACTATAAACGCAGTCTGCTGACAGTGTCCACCAGGTCCATTATACTGTATATAGCAGTACGGTAGGCCACTGCTGTACCTACCTCTGTGTCGTCTCTCGTCGTCCATAAGTATACTAAGTATCCATCCATCTACATTGTATACCTGTGGTGTCTTTTTTTCTTTATACTACAGTATAAACGCAGTCTGCGGACAGTGTCCACCAGGTCCATTATACTGTTTATAGCAGTACGGTAGGCCACTGCTGTACCTACCTCTGTGTCGTCACTCGTCGTCCATAAGTATACTAAGTATCCATCCATCTACATTGAATACCTGTGGTGTCTTTTTTTTTTATACTATAAACACAGTCTGCTGACAGTGTCCACCAGGTCCATTATACTGTATATAGCAGTACGGTAGGCCACTGCTGTACCTACCTCTGTGTCGTCACTCGTCGTCTATAAGTTTACTAAGTATCCATCCATCTACATTGTATACCTGTGGTGTCTTTTTTTTTTATACTATAAACGCAGTCTGCTGACAGTGTCCACCAGGTCCATTATACTGTTTATAGCAGTACGGTAGGCCACTGCTGTACCTACCTCTGTGTCGTCACTCGTCGTCCATAAGTATACTATCCATCCATCTACATTGTATACCTGTGGTGTCTTTTTTTCTTTATACTATAAATGCAGTCTGCTGACAGTGTCCACCAGGTCCATTATACTGTATATAGCAGTACGGTAGGCCACTGCTGTACCTACCTCTGTGTCGTCACTCGTCGTCCATAAGTATACTAAGTATCCATCCATCTACATTGTATACCTGTGGTGTCTTTTTTCTTTATACTATAAACGCAGTCTGCTGACAGTGTCCACCAGGTCCATTATACTGTATATAGCAGTACGGTAGGCAACTGCTGTACCTACCTCTGTGTCGTCACTCGTCGTCCATAAGTATACTAAGTATCCATCCATCTACATTGTATACCTGTGGTGTCTTTTTTTCTTTATACTATAAACGCAGTCTGCTGACAGTGTCCACCAGGTCCATTATACTGTATATAGCAGTACGGTAGGCCACTGCTGTACCTACCTCTGTGTCGTCACTCGTCGTCCATAAGTATACTAAGTATCCATCCATCTACATTGAATACCTGTGGTGTCTTTTTTTTTATACTATAAACTCAGTCTGCTGACAGTGTCCACCAGGTCCATTATACTGTATATAGCAGTACGGTAGGCCACTGCTGTACCTACCTCTGTGTCGTCACTCGTCGACCATAAGAATACTAAGTATCCATCCATCTACATTGTATACCTGTGGTGTCTTTTTTTTTTTTTTTACTATAAACGCAGTCTGCTGACAGTGTCCACCAGGTCCATTATACTGTTTATAGCAGTACGGTAGGCCACTGCTGTACCTACCTCTGTGTCGTCACTCGTCGTCCATAAGTATACTATCCATCCATCTACATTGTATACCAGTGGTGTCTTTTTTTCTTTATACTATAAATGCAGTCTGCTGACAGTGTCCACCAGGTCCATTATACTGTATATAGCAGTACGGTAGGCCACTGCTGTACCTACCTCTGTGTCGTCACTCATCGTCCATAAGTATACTATCCATCCATCTACATTGTATACCTGTGGTAGCTTTTTTTCTTTATACTAGTAGTACTAGTTTAGCAGTCTGCTGACAGTGTCCACCAGGTCCATTATACTGTATATAGCAGTACGGTAGGCCACTGCTGTACCTACCTCTGTGTCGTCTCTCGTCGTCCATAAGTATACTAAGTATCCATCCATCTACATTGTATACCTGTGGTGTCTTTTTTTCTTTATACTACAGTATAAACGCAGTCTGCTGACAGTGTCCACCAGGTCCATTATACTGTATATAGCAGTACGGTAGGCCACTGCTGTACCTACCTCTGTGTCGTCACTCGTCGTCCATAAGTATACTAAGTATCCATCCATCTACATTGAATACCTGTGGTGTCTTTTTTTTTTTATACTATAAACACAGTCTGCTGACAGTGTCCACCAGGTCCATTATACTGTATATAGCAGTACGGTAGGCCACTGCTGTACCTACCTCTGTGTCGTCACTCGTCGTCTATAAGTTTACTAAGTATCCATCCATCTACATTGTATACCTGTGGTGTCTTTTTTTTATATACTATAAACGCAGTCTGCTGACATTGTCCACCAGGTCCATTATACTGTTTATAGCAGTACGGTAGGCCACTGCTGTACCTACCTCTGTGTCGTCACTCGTCGTCCATAAGTATACTATCCATCCATCTACATTGTATACCTGTGGTGTCTTTTTTTCTTTATACTATAAATGCAGTCTGCTGACAGTGTCCACCAGGTCCATTATACTGTATATAGCAGTACGGTAGGCCACTGCTGTACCTACCTCTGTGTCGTCACTCGTCGTCCATAAGTATACTAAGTATCCATCCATCTACATTGTATACCTGTGGTGTCTTTTTTCTTTATACTATAAACGCAGTCTGCTGACAGTGTCCACCAGGTCCATTATACTGTATATAGCAGTACGGTAGGCAACTGCTGTACCTACCTCTGTGTCGTCACTCGTCGTCCATAAGTATACTAAGTATCCATCCATCTACATTGTATACCTGTGGTGTCTTTTTTTCTTTATACTATAAACGCAGTCTGCTGACAGTGTCCACCAGGTCCATTATACTGTATATAGCAGTACGGTAGGCCACTGCTGTACCTACCTCTGTGTCGTCACTCGTCGTCCATAAGTATACTAAGTATCCATCCATCTACATTGAATACCTGTGGTGTCTTTTTTTTTATACTATAAACTCAGTCTGCTGACAGTGTCCACCAGGTCCATTATACTGTATATAGCAGTACAGTAGGCCACTGCTGTACCTACCTCTGTGTCGTCACTCGTCGACCATAAGAATACTAAGTATCCATCCATCTACATTGTATACCTGTGGTGTCTTTTTTTTTTTTTTACTATAAACGCAGTCTGCTGACAGTGTCCACCAGGTCCATTATACTGTTTATAGCAGTACGGTAGGCCACTGCTGTACCTACCTCTGTGTCGTCACTCGTCGTCCATAAGTATACTATCCATCCATCTACATTGTATACCAGTGGTGTCTTTTTTTCTTTATACTATAAACGCAGTCTGCTGACAGTGTCCACCAGGTCCATTATACTGTATATAGCAGTACGGTAGGCCACTGCTGTACCTACCTCTGTGTCGTCACTCGTCGTCCATAAGTATACTAAGTATCCATCCATCTACATTGAATACCTGTGGTGTCTTTTTTTTTATACTATAAACTCAGTCTGCTGACAGTGTCCACCAGGTCCATTATACTGTATATAGCAGTACGGTAGGCCACTGCTGTACCTACCTCTGTGTCATCACTCGTCGTCCATAAGTATACTAAGTATCCATCCATCTACATTGAATACCTGTGGTGTCTTTTTTTTTTATACTATAAACGCAGTCTGCTGACAGTGTCCACAAGGTCCATTATACTGTATATAGCAGTACGGTAGGCCACTGCTGTACCTACCTCTGTGTCGTCACTCGTCGTCCATAAGTTTACTAAGTATCCATCCATCTACATTGTATACCTGTGGTGTCTTTTTTTTTATACTATAAACTCAGTCTGCTGACAGTGTCCACCAGGTCCATTATACTGTTTATAGCAGTACGGTAGGCCACTGCTGTACCTACCTCTGTGTCGTCACTCGTCGTCCATAAGTATACTATCCATCCATCTACATTGTATACCTGTGGTGTCTTTTTTTCTTTATACTATAAATGCAGTCTTACTGACAGTGTACACCAGGTCCATTATACTGTATATAGCAGTACGGTAGGCCACTGCTGTACCTACCTCTGTGTCGTCACTTGTCGTCCATAAGTATACTAAGTATCCATCCATCTACATTGTATACCTGTGGTGTCTTTTTTCTTTATACTATAAACGCAGTCTGCTGACAGTATCCACCAGGTCCATTATACTGTATATAGCAGTACGGTAGGCAACTGCTGTACCTACCTCTGTGTTGTCACTCGTCGTCCATAAGTATACTAAGTATCCATCCATCTACATTGTATACCTGTGGTGTCTTTTTTTCTTTATACTATAAACGCAGTCTGCTGACAGTGTCCACCAGGTCTATTATACTGTATATAGCAGTACGGTAGGCCACTGCTGTACCTACCTCTGTGTCGTTACTCGTCGTCCATAAGTATACTAAGTATCCATCCATCTACATTGAATACCTGTGGTGTCTTTTTTTTTATACTATAAACTCAGTCTGCTGACAGTGTCCACCAGGTCCATTATACTGTATATAGCAGTACGGTAGGCCACTGCTGTACCTACCTCTGAGTCGTCACTCGTCGACCATAAGAATACTAAGTATCCATCCATCTACATTGTATACCTGTGGTGTCTTTTTTTTTTTACTATAAACGCAGTCTGCTGACAGTGTCCACCAGGTCCATTATACTGTTTATAGCAGTACGGTAGGCCACTGCTGTACCTACCTCTGTGTCGTCACTCGTCGTCCATAAGTATACTATCCATCCATCTACATTGTATACCTGTGGTGTCTTTTTTTCTTTATACTATAAATGCAGTCTGCTGACAGTGTCCACCAGGTCCATTATACTGTATATAGCAGTACGGTAGGCCACTGCTGTACCTACCTCTGTGTCGTCACTCGTCGTCCATAAGTATACTAAGTATCCATCCATCTACATTGTATACCTGTGGTGTCTTTTTTCTTTATACTATAAACGCAGTCTGCTGACAGTGTCCACCAGGTCCATTATACTGTATATAGCAGTACGGTAGGCAACTGCTGTACCTACCTCTGTGTCGTCACTCGTCGTCCATAAGTATACTAAGTATCCATCCATCTACATTGTATACCTGTGGTGTCTTTTTTTCTTTATACTATAAACGCAGTCTGCTGACAGTGTCCACCAGGTCCATTATACTGTATATAGCAGTACGGTAGGCCACTGCTGTACCTACCTCTGTGTCATCACTCGTCGTCCATAAGTATACTAAGTATCCATCCATCTACATTGAATACCTGTGGTGTGTTTTTTTTTATACTATAAACTCAGTCTGCTGACAGTGTCCACCAGGTCCATTATACTGTATATAGCAGTACGGTAGGCCACTGCTGTACCTACCTCTGTGTCGTCACTCGTCGACCATAAGAATACTAAGTATCCATCCATCTACATTGTATACCTGTGGTGTCTTTTTTTTTTACTATAAACGCAGTCTGCTGACAGTGTCCACCAGGTCCATTATACTGTATATAGCAGTACGGTAGGCTACTGCTGTACCTACCTCTGTGTCGTCACTCGTCGTCCATAAGTATACTATCCATCCATCTACATTGTATACCTGTGGTGTCTTTTTTTCTTTATACTATAAACGCAGTCTTCTGACAGTGTCCACCAGGTCCATTATACTGTATATAGCAGTACGGTAGGCCACTGCTGTACCTACCTCTGTGTCGTCACTCGTCGTCCATAAGTATACTAAGTATCCATCCATCTACATTGAATACCTGTGGTGTCTTTTTTTTATACTATAAACGCAGTCTGCTGACAGTGTCCACCAGGTCCATTATACTGTATATAGCAGTACGGTAGGCCACTGCTGTACCTACCTCTGTGTCGTCACTCGTCGACCATAAGTATACTAAGTATCCATCCATCTACATTGTATACCTGTGGTGTCTTTTTTTTTTAACTATAAACGCAGTCTGCTGACAGTGTCCACCAGGTCCATTATACTGTATATAGCAGTACGGTAGGCCACTGCTGTACCTACCTCTGTGTCATCACTCGTCGTCCATAAGTATACTATCCATCCATCTACATTGTATACCTGTGGTAGCTTTTTTTCTTTATACTAGTAGTACTAGTTTAGCAGTCTGCTGACAGTGTCCACCAGGTCCATTATACTGTATATAGCAGTACGGTAGGCCACTGCTGTACCTACCTCTGTGTCATCACTCGTCGTCCATAAGTATACTAAGTATCCATCCATCTACATTGTATACCTGTGGTGTCTTTTTTTTTATACTATAAACGCAGTCTGCTCACAGTGTCCACCAGGTCCATTATACTGTATATAGCAGTACGGTAGGCCACTGCTGTACCTACCTCTGTGTCGTCACTCGTCATTCATAAGTATACTAAGTTTCCGTCCATCTACATTGTATACCTGTGGTGTCTTTTTTTTATACTATAAACGCAGTCTGCTGACAGTATCCACCGGGTCCATTATACTGAATATAGCAGTACGGTAGGCCACTGCTGTACCTACCTCTGTGTCGTCACTCGTCGTCCATAAGTATACTAAGTATCCATCCATCTACATTGTATACCTGTGGTGTCTTTTTTTCTTTATACTATAAACGCAGTCTGCTGACAGTGTCCACCAGGTCCATTATACTGTATATAGCAGTACGGTAGGCCACTGCTGTACCTACCTCTGTGTCGTCACTCGTCGTCCATAAGTATACTAAGTATCCATCCATCTACATTGTATACCTGTGGTGTCTTTTTTTTTATACTATAAACTCAGTCTGCTGACAGTGTCCACCAGGTCCATTATACTGTATATAGCAGTACGGTAGGCCACTGCTGTACCTACCTCTGTGTCGTCACTCGTCGTCCATAAGTATACTAAGTATCCATCCATCTACATTGAATACCTGTGGTGTCTTTTTTTTTTATACTATAAACGCAGTCTGCTGACAGTGTCCACCAGGTCCATTACACTGTATATAGCAGTACGGTAGGCAACTGCTGTACCTACCTCTGTGTCGTCACTCGTCGTCCATAAGTTTACTAAGTATCCATCCATCTACATTGTATACCTGTGGTGTCTTTTTTTTTTATACTATAAACGCAGTCTGCTGACAGTGTCCACCAGGTCCATTATACTGTTTATAGCAGTACGGTAGGCCACTGCTGTACCTACCTCTGTGTCGTCACTCGTCGTCCATAAGTATACTATCCATCCATCTACATTGTATACCTGTGGTGTCTTTTTTTCTTTATACTATAAATGCAGTCTGCTGACAGTGTCCACCAGGTCCATTATACTGTATATAGCAGTACGGTAGGCCACTGCTGTACCTACCTCTGTGTCGTCACTCGTCGTCCATAAGTATACTAAGTATCCATCCATCTACATTGTATACCTGTGGTGTCTTTTTTCTTTATACTATAAACGCAGTCTGCTGACAGTGTCCACCAGGTCCATTATACTGTTTATAGCAGTACGGTAGGCAACTGCTGTACCTACCTCTGTGTCATCACTCGTCGTCCATAAGTATACTAAGTATCCATCCATCTACATTGTATACCTGTGGTGTCTTTTTTTCTTTATACTATAAACGCAGTCTGCTGACAGTGTCCACCAGGTCCATTATACTGTATATAGCAGTACGGTAGGCCACTGCTGTACCTACCTCTGTGTCGTCACTCGTCGTCCATAAGTATACTAAGTATCCATCCATCTACATTGAATACCTGTGGTGTCTTTTTTTTTATACTATAAACTCAGTCTGCTGACAGTGTCCACCAGGTCCATTATACTGTATATAGCAGTACGGTAGGCCACTGCTGTACCTACCTCTGTGTCGTCACTCGTCGACCATAAGTATACTAAGTATCCATCCATCTACATTGTATACCTGTGGTGTCTTTTTTTTTTTAACTATAAACGCAGTCTGCTGACAGTGTCCACCAGGTCCATTATACTGTATATAGCAGTACGGTAGGCCACTGCTGTACCTACCTCTGTGTCATCACTCGTCGTCCATAAGTATACTATCCATCCATCTACATTGTATACCTGTGGTAGCTTTTTTTCTTTATACTAGTAGTACTAGTTTAGCAGTCTGCTGACAGTGTCCACCAGGTCCATTATACTGTATATAGCAGTACGGTAGGCCACTGCTGTACCTACCTCTGTGTCATCACTCGTCGTCCATAAGTATACTAAGTATCCATCCATCTACATTGTATACCTGTGGTGTCTTTTTTTTTATACTATAAACGCAGTCTGCTGACAGTGTCCACCAGGTCCATTATACTGTATATAGCAGTACGGTAGGCCACTGCTGTACCTACCTCTGTGTCGTCACTCGTCATTCATAAGTATGCTAAGTTTCCGTCCATCTACATTGTATACCTGTGGTGTCTTTTTTTTATACTATAAACGCAGTCTGCTGACAGTGTCCACAAGGTCCATTATACTGAATATAGCATTACGGTAGGCCACTGCTGTACCTACCTCTGTGTCGTCACTCGTCGTCCATAAGTATACTAAGTATCCATCCATCTACATTGTATACCTGTGGTGTCTTTTTTTCTTTATACTATAAACGCAGTCTGCTGACAGTGTCCACCAGGTCCATTATACTGTATATAGCAGTACGGTAGGCCACTGCTGTACCTACCTCTGTGTCGTCACTCGTCGTCCATAAGTATACTAAGTATCCATCCATCTACATTGAATACCTGTGGTGTCTTTTTTTTATACTATAAACTCAGTCTGCTGACAGTGTCCACCAGGTCCATTATACTGTATATAGCAGTACGGTAGGCCACTGCTGTACCTACCTCTGTGTCGTCACTCGTCGACCATAAGAATACTAAGTATCCATCCATCTACATTGTATACCTGTGGTGTCTTTTTTTTTATACTATAAACTCAGTCTGCTGACAGTGTCCACCAGGTCCATTATACTGTATATAGCAGTACGGTAGGCCACTGCTGTACCTACCTCTGTGTCGTCACTCGTCGTCCATAAGTATACTAAGTATCCATCCATCTACATTGAATACCTGTGGTGTCTTTTTTTTTTTATACTATAAACGCAGTCTGCTGACAGTGTCCACCAGGTCCATTATACTGTATATAGCAGTACGGTAGGCCACTGCTGTACCTACCTCTGTGTCGTCACTCGTCGTCCATAAGTTTACTAAGTATCCATCCATCTACATTGAATACCTGTGGTGTCTTTTTTTTTATACTATAAACTCAGTCTGCTGACAGTGTCCACCAGGTCCATTATACTGTATATAGCAGTACGGTAGGCCACTGCTGTACCTACCTCTGTGTCGTCACTCGTCGACCATAAGTATACTAAGTATCCATCCATCTACATTGTATACCTGTGGTGTCTTTTTTTTTTTAACTATAAACGCAGTCTGCTGACAGTGTCCACCAGGTCCATTATACTGTATATAGCAGTACGGTAGGCCACTGCTGTACCTACCTCTGTGTCATCACTCGTCGTCCATAAGTATACTATCCATCCATCTACATTGTATACCTGTGGTAGCTTTTTTTCTTTATACTAGTAGTACTAGTTTAGCAGTCTGCTGACAGTGTCCACCAGGTCCATTATACTGTATATAGCAGTACGGTAGGCCACTGCTGTACCTACCTCTGTGTCATCACTCGTCGTCCATAAGTATACTAAGTATCCATCCATCTACATTGTATACCTGTGGTGTCTTTTTTTTTATACTATAAACGCAGTCTGCTGACAGTGTCCACCAGGTCCATTATACTGTATATAGCAGTACGGTAGGCCACTGCTGTACCTACCTCTGTGTCGTCACTCGTCATTCATAAGTATGCTAAGTTTCCGTCCATCTACATTGTATACCTGTGGTGTCTTTTTTTTATACTATAAACGCAGTCTGCTGACAGTGTCCACCAGGTCCATTATACTGAATATAGCAGTACGGTAGGCCACTGCTGTACCTACCTCTGTGTCGTCACTCGTCGTCCATAAGTATACTAAGTATCCATCCATCTACATTGTATACCTGTGGTGTCTTTTTTTCTTTATACTATAAACGCAGTCTGCTGACAGTGTCCACCAGGTCCATTATACTGTATATAGCAGTACGGTAGGCCACTGCTGTACCTACCTCTGTGTCGTCACTCGTCGTCCATAAGTATACTAAGTATCCATCCATCTACATTGAATACCAGTGGTGTCTTTTTTTTTATACTATAAACTCAGTCTGCTGACAGTGTCCACCAGGTCCATTATACTGTATATAGCAGTACGGTAGGCCACTGCTGTACCTACCTCTGTGTCGTCACTCGTCGACCATAAGAATACTAAGTATCCATCCATCTACATTGTATACCTGTGGTGTCTTTTTTTTTATACTATAAACTCAGTCTGCTGACAGTGTCCACCAGGTCCATTATACTGTATATAGCAGTACGGTAGGCCACTGCTGTACCTACCTCTGTGTCGTCACTCGTCGTCCATAAGTATACTAAGTATCCATCCATCTACATTGAATACCTGTGGTGTCTTTTTTTTTTATACTATAAACGCAGTCTGCTGACAGTGTCCACCAGGTCCATTATACTGTATATAGCAGTACGGTAGGCCACTGCTGTACCTACCTCTGTGTCGTCACTCGTCGTCCATAAGTTTACTAAGTATCCATCCATCTACATTGTATACCTGTGGTGTCTTTTTTTTTTATACTATAAACGCAGTCTGCTGACAGTGTCCACCAGGTCCATTATACTGTTTATAGCAGTACGGTAGGCCACTGCTGTACCTACCTCTGTGTCGTCACTCGTCGTCCATAAGTATACTAAGTATCCATCCATCTACATTGTATACCTGTGGTGTCTTTTTTCTTTATACTATAAACGCAGTCTGCTGACAGTGTCCACCAGGTCCATTATACTGTATATAGCAGTACGGTAGGCAACTGCTGTACCTACCTCTGTGTCGTCACTCGTCGTCCATAAGTATACTAAGTATCCATCCATCTACATTGTATACCTGTGGTGTCTTTTTTTCTTTATACTATAAACGCAGTCTGCTGACAGTGTCCACCAGGTCCATTATACTGTATATAGCAGTACGGTAGGCCACTGCTGTACCTACCTCTGTGTCATCACTCGTCGTCCATAAGTATACTAAGTATCCATCCATCTACATTGAATACCTGTGGTGTGTTTTTTTTTATACTATAAACTTAGTTTGCTGACAGTGTCCACCAGGTCCATTATACTGTATATAGCAGTACGGTAGGCCACTGCTGTACCTACCTCTGTGTCGTCACTCGTCGACCATAAGAATACTAAGTATCCATCCATCTACATTGTATACCTGTGGTGTCTTTTTTTTTTACTATAAACGCAGTCTGCTGACAGTGTCCACCAGGTCCATTATACTGTATATAGCAGTACGGTAGGCTACTGCTGTACCTACCTCTGTGTCGTCACTCGTCGTCCATAAGTATACTATCCATCCATCTACATTGTATACCTGTGGTGTCTTTTTTTCTTTATACTATAAACGCAGTCTTCTGACAGTGTCCACCAGGTCCATTATACTGTATATAGCAGTACGGTAGGCCACTGCTGTACCTACCTCTGTGTCGTCACTCGTCGTCCATAAGTATACTAAGTATCCATCCATCTACATTGAATACCTGTGGTGTCTTTTTTTTATACTATAAACGCAGTCTGCTGACAGTGTCCACCAGGTCCATTATACTGTATATAGCAGTACGGTAGGCCACTGCTGTACCTACCTCTGTGTCGTCACTCGTCGACCATAAGTATACTAAGTATCCATCCATCTACATTGTATACCTGTGGTGTCTTTTTTTTAACTATAAACGCAGTCTGCTGACAGTGTCCACCAGGTCCATTATACTGTATATAGCAGTACGGTAGGCCACTGCTGTACCTACCTCTGTGTCATCACTCGTCGTCCATAAGTATACTATCCATCCATCTACATTGTATACCTGTGGTAGCTTTTTTTCTTTATACTAGTAGTACTAGTTTAGCAGTCTGCTGACAGTGTCCACCAGGTCCATTATACTGTATATAGCAGTACGGTAGGCCACTGCTGTACCTACCTCTGTGTCATCACTCGTCGTCCATAAGTATACTAAGTATCCATCCATCTACATTGTATACCTGTGGTGTCTTTTTTTTTATACTATAAACGCAGTCTGCTCACAGTGTCCACCAGGTCCATTATACTGTATATAGCAGTACGGTAGGCCACTGCTGTACCTACCTCTGTGTCGTCACTCGTCATTCATAAGTATACTAAGTTTCCGTCCATCTACATTGTATACCTGTGGTGTCTTTTTTTTATACTATAAACGCAGTCTGCTGACAGTATCCACCGGGTCCATTATACTGAATATAGCAGTACGGTAGGCCACTGCTGTACCTACCTCTGTGTCGTCACTCGTCGTCCATAAGTATACTAAGTATCCATCCATCTACATTGTATACCTGTGGTGTCTTTTTTTCTTTATACTATAAACGCAGTCTGCTGACAGTGTCCACCAGGTCCATTATACTGTATATAGCAGTACGGTAGGCCACTGCTGTACCTACCTCTGTGTCGTCACTCGTCGTCCATAAGTATACTAAGTATCCATCCATCTACATTGTATACCTGTGGTGTCTTTTTTTTTATACTATAAACTCAGTCTGCTGACAGTGTCCACCAGGTCCATTATACTGTATATAGCAGTACGGTAGGCCACTGCTGTACCTACCTCTGTGTCGTCACTCGTCGTCCATAAGTATACTAAGTATCCATCCATCTACATTGAATACCTGTGGTGTCTTTTTTTTTTATACTATAAACGCAGTCTGCTGACAGTGTCCACCAGGTCCATTACACTGTATATAGCAGTACGGTAGGCAACTGCTGTACCTACCTCTGTGTCGTCACTCGTCGTCCATAAGTTTACTAAGTATCCATCCATCTACATTGTATACCTGTGGTGTCTTTTTTTTTATACTATAAACGCAGTCTGCTGACAGTGTCCACCAGGTCCATTATACTGTTTATAGCAGTACGGTAGGCCACTGCTGTACCTACCTCTGTGTCGTCACTCGTCGTCCATAAGTATACTATCCATCCATCTACATTGTATACCTGTGGTGTCTTTTTTTCTTTATACTATAAATGCAGTCTGCTGACAGTGTCCACCAGGTCCATTATACTGTATATAGCAGTACGGTAGGCCACTGCTGTACCTACCTCTGTGTCGTCACTCGTCGTCCATAAGTATACTAAGTATCCATCCATCTACATTGTATACCTGTGGTGTCTTTTTTCTTTATACTATAAACGCAGTCTGCTGACAGTGTCCACCAGGTCCATTATACTGTTTATAGCAGTACGGTAGGCAACTGCTGTACCTACCTCTGTGTCATCACTCGTCGTCCATAAGTATACTAAGTATCCATCCATCTACATTGTATACCTGTGGTGTCTTTTTTTCTTTATACTATAAACGCAGTCTGCTGACAGTGTCCACCAGGTCCATTATACTGTATATAGCAGTACGGTAGGCCACTGCTGTACCTACCTCTGTGTCGTCACTCGTCGTCCATAAGTATACTAAGTATCCATCCATCTACATTGAATACCTGTGGTGTCTTTTTTTTTATACTATAAACTCAGTCTGCTGACAGTGTCCACCAGGTCCATTATACTGTATATAGCAGTACGGTAGGCCACTGCTGTACCTACCTCTGTGTCGTCACTCGTCGACCATAAGTATACTAAGTATCCATCCATCTACATTGTATACCTGTGGTGTCTTTTTTTTTTTAACTATAAACGCAGTCTGCTGACAGTGTCCACCAGGTCCATTATACTGTATATAGCAGTACGGTAGGCCACTGCTGTACCTACCTCTGTGTCATCACTCGTCGTCCATAAGTATACTATCCATCCATCTACATTGTATACCTGTGGTAGCTTTTTTTCTTTATACTAGTAGTACTAGTTTAGCAGTCTGCTGACAGTGTCCACCAGGTCCATTATACTGTATATAGCAGTACGGTAGGCCACTGCTGTACCTACCTCTGTGTCATCACTCGTCGTCCATAAGTATACTAAGTATCCATCCATCTACATTGTATACCTGTGGTGTCTTTTTTTTTATACTATAAACGCAGTCTGCTGACAGTGTCCACCAGGTCCATTATACTGTATATAGCAGTACGGTAGGCCACTGCTGTACCTACCTCTGTGTCGTCACTCGTCATTCATAAGTATGCTAAGTTTCCGTCCATCTACATTGTATACCTGTGGTGTCTTTTTTTTATACTATAAACGCAGTCTGCTGACAGTGTCCACAAGGTCCATTATACTGAATATAGCATTACGGTAGGCCACTGCTGTACCTACCTCTGTGTCGTCACTCGTCGTCCATAAGTATACTAAGTATCCATCCATCTACATTGTATACCTGTGGTGTCTTTTTTTCTTTATACTATAAACGCAGTCTGCTGACAGTGTCCACCAGGTCCATTATACTGTATATAGCAGTACGGTAGGCCACTGCTGTACCTACCTCTGTGTCGTCACTCGTCGTCCATAAGTATACTAAGTATCCATCCATCTACATTGAATACCTGTGGTGTCTTTTTTTTATACTATAAACTCAGTCTGCTGACAGTGTCCACCAGGTCCATTATACTGTATATAGCAGTACGGTAGGCCACTGCTGTACCTACCTCTGTGTCGTCACTCGTCGACCATAAGAATACTAAGTATCCATCCATCTACATTGTATACCTGTGGTGTCTTTTTTTTTATACTATAAACTCAGTCTGCTGACAGTGTCCACCAGGTCCATTATACTGTATATAGCAGTACGGTAGGCCACTGCTGTACCTACCTCTGTGTCGTCACTCGTCGTCCATAAGTATACTAAGTATCCATCCATCTACATTGAATACCTGTGGTGTCTTTTTTTTTTTATACTATAAACGCAGTCTGCTGACAGTGTCCACCAGGTCCATTATACTGTATATAGCAGTACGGTAGGCCACTGCTGTACCTACCTCTGTGTCATCACTCGTCGTCCATAAGTTTACTAAGTATCCATCCATCTACATTGAATACCTGTGGTGTCTTTTTTTTTATACTATAAACTCAGTCTGCTGACAGTGTCCACCAGGTCCATTATACTGTATATAGCAGTACGGTAGGCCACTGCTGTACCTACCTCTGTGTCGTCACTCGTCGACCATAAGTATACTAAGTATCCATCCATCTACATTGTATACCTGTGGTGTCTTTTTTTTTTTAACTATAAACGCAGTCTGCTGACAGTGTCCACCAGGTCCATTATACTGTATATAGCAGTACGGTAGGCCACTGCTGTACCTACCTCTGTGTCATCACTCGTCGTCCATAAGTATACTATCCATCCATCTACATTGTATACCTGTGGTAGCTTTTTTTCTTTATACTAGTAGTACTAGTTTAGCAGTCTGCTGACAGTGTCCACCAGGTCCATTATACTGTATATAGCAGTACGGTAGGCCACTGCTGTACCTACCTCTGTGTCATCACTCGTCGTCCATAAGTATACTAAGTATCCATCCATCTACATTGTATACCTGTGGTGTCTTTTTTTTTATACTATAAACGCAGTCTGCTGACAGTGTCCACCAGGTCCATTATACTGTATATAGCAGTACGGTAGGCCACTGCTGTACCTACCTCTGTGTCGTCACTCGTCATTCATAAGTATGCTAAGTTTCCGTCCATCTACATTGTATACCTGTGGTGTCTTTTTTTTATACTATAAACGCAGTCTGCTGACAGTGTCCACCAGGTCCATTATACTGAATATAGCAGTACGGTAGGCCACTGCTGTACCTACCTCTGTGTCGTCACTCGTCGTCCATAAGTATACTAAGTATCCATCCATCTACATTGTATACCTGTGGTGTCTTTTTTTCTTTATACTATAAACGCAGTCTGCTGACAGTGTCCACCAGGTCCATTATACTGTATATAGCAGTACGGTAGGCCACTGCTGTACCTACCTCTGTGTCGTCACTCGTCGTCCATAAGTATACTAAGTATCCATCCATCTACATTGAATACCAGTGGTGTCTTTTTTTTTATACTATAAACTCAGTCTGCTGACAGTGTCCACCAGGTCCATTATACTGTATATAGCAGTACGGTAGGCCACTGCTGTACCTACCTCTGTGTCGTCACTCGTCGACCATAAGAATACTAAGTATCCATCCATCTACATTGTATACCTGTGGTGTCTTTTTTTTATACTATAAACTCAGTCTGCTGACAGTGTCCACCAGGTCCATTATACTGTATATAGCAGTACGGTAGGCCACTGCTGTACCTACCTCTGTGTCGTCACTCGTCGTCCATAAGTATACTAAGTATCCATCCATCTACATTGAATACCTGTGGTGTCTTTTTTTTTTATACTATAAACGCAGTCTGCTGACAGTGTCCACCAGGTCCATTATACTGTATATAGCAGTACGGTAGGCCACTGCTGTACCTACCTCTGTGTCGTCACTCGTCGTCCATAAGTTTACTAAGTATCCATCCATCTACATTGTATACCTGTGGTGTCTTTTTTTTTTATACTATAAACGCAGTCTGCTGACAGTGTCCACCAGGTCCATTATACTGTTTATAGCAGTACGGTAGGCCACTGCTGTACCTACCTCTGTGTCGTCACTCGTCGTCCATAAGTATACTATCCATCCATCTACATTGCATACCTGTGGTGTCTTTTTTTCTTTATACTATAAATGCAGTCTGCTTACAGTGTCCACCAGGTCCATTATACTGTATATAGCAGTACGGTAGGCCACTGCTGTACCTACCTCTGTGTCGTCACTCGTCGTCCATAAGTATACTAAGTATCCATCCATCTACATTGTATACCTGTGGTGTCTTTTTTCTTTATACTATAAACGCAGTCTGCTGACAGTGTCCACCAGGTCCATTATACTGTATATAGCAGTACGGTAGGCAACTGCTGTACCTACCTCTGTGTCGTCACTCGTCGTCCATAAGTATACTAAGTATCCATCCATCTACATTGTATACCTGTGGTGTCTTTTTTTCTTTATACTATAAACGCAGTCTGCTGACAGTTTCCACCAGGTCCATTATACTGTATATAGCAGTACGGTAGGCCACTGCTGTACCTACCTCTGTGTCGTCACTCGTCGTCCATAAGTATACTAAGTATCCATCCATCTACATTGAATACCTGTGGTGTCTTTTTTTTTATACTATAAACTCAGTCTGCTGACAGTGTCCACCAGGTCCATTATACTGTATATAGCAGTACGGTAGGCCACTGCTGTACCTACCTCTGTGTCGTCACTCGTCGACCATAAGTATACTAAGTATCCATCCATCTACATTGTATACCTGTGGTGTCTTTTTTTTTAAAACTATAAACGCAGTCTGCTGACAGTGTCCACCAGGTCCATTATACTGTATATAGCAGTACGGTAGGCCACTGCTGTACCTACCTCTGTGTCATCACTCGTCGTCCATAAGTATACTATCCATCCATCTACATTGTATACCTGTGGTAGCTTTTTTTCTTTATACTAGTAGTACTAGTTTAGCAGTCTGCTGACAGTGTCCACCAGGTCCATTATACTGTATATAGCAGTACGGTAGGCCACTGCTGTACCTACCTCTGTGTCATCACTCTTCGTCCATAAGTATACTAAGTATCCATCCATCTACATTGTATACCGGTGGTGTCTTTTTTTCTTTATACTATAAACGCAGTCTGCTGACAGTGTCCACCAGGTCCATTATACTGTATATAGCAGTACGGTAGGCCACTGCTGTACCTACCTCTGTGTCGTCACTCGTCGTCCATAAGTATACTAAGTATCCATCCATCTACATTGAATACCTGTGGTGTCTTTTTTTTTATACTATAAACTCAGTCTGCTGACAGTGTCCACCAGGTCCATTATACTGTATATAGCAGTACGGTAGGCCACTGCTGTACCTACCTCTGTGTCGTCACTCGTCGACCATAAGAATACTAAGTATCCATCCATCTACATTGTATACCTGTGGTGTCTTTTTTTTTATACTATAAACTCAGTCTGCTGACAGTGTCCACCAGGTCCATTATACTGTATATAGCAGTACGGTAGGCCACTGCTGTACCTACCTCTGTGTCGTCACTCGTCGTCCATAAGTATACTAAGTATCCATCCATCTACATTGAATACCTGTGGTGTCTTTTTTTTTATACTATAAACGCAGTCTGCTGACAGTGTCCACCAGGTCCATTATACTGTATATAGCAGTACGGTAGGCCACTGCTGTACCTACCTCTGTGTCGTCACTCGTCGTCCATAAGTTTACTAAGTATCCATCCATCTACATTGTATACCTGTGGTGTCTTTTTTTTTTATACTATAAACGCAGTCTGCTGACAGTGTCCACCAGGTCCATTATACTGTTTATAGCAGTACGGTAGGCCACTGCTGTACCTACCTCTGTGTCGTCACTCGTCGTCCATAAGTATACTATCCATCCATCTACATTGTATACCTGTGGTGTCTTTTTTTCTTTATACTATAAATGCAGTCTGCTGACAGTGTCCACCTGGTCCATTATACTGTATATAGCAGTACGGTAGGCCACTGCTGTACCTACCTCTGTGTCGTCACTCGTCGTCCATAAGTATACTAAGTATCCATCCATCTACATTGTATACCTGTGGTGTCTTTTTTCTTTATACTATAAATGCAGTCTGCTGACAGTGTCCACCAGGTCCATTATACTGTATATAGCAGTACGGTAGGCCACTGCTGTACCTACCTCTGTGTTGTCACTCGTCGTCCATAAGTATACTAAGTATCCATCCATCTACATTGTATACCTGTGGTGTCTTTTTTTTTATACTTTAAACTCAGTCTGCTGACAGTGTCCACCAGGTCCATTATACTGTATATAGCAGTACGGTAGGCCACTGCTGTACCTACCTCTGTGTCGTCACTCGTCGTCCATAAGTATACTAAGTATCCATCCATCTACATTGAATACCTGTGGTGTCTTTTTTTTTATACTATAAACGCAGTCTGCTGACAGTGTCCAGCAGGTCCATTATACTGTATATAGCAGTACGGTAGGCCACTGCTGTACCTACCTCTGTGTCGTCACTCGTCGTCCATAAGTTTACTAAGTATCCATCCATCTACATTGTATACCTGTGGTGTCTTTTTTTTTTATACTATAAACGCAGTCTGCTGACAGTGTCCACCAGGTCCATTATACTGTTTATAGCAGTACGGTAGGCCACTGCTGTACCTACCTCTGTGTCGTCACTCGTCGTCCATAAGTATACTATCCATCCATCTACATTGTATACCTGTGGTGTCTTTTTTTCTTTATACTATAAATGCAGTCTGCTGACAGTGTCCACCAGGTCCATTATACTGTATATAGCAGTACGGTAGGCCACTGCTGTACCTACCTCTGTGTCGTCACTCGTCGTC
This sequence comes from Pseudophryne corroboree, assembly GCF_028390025.1. Taxonomy (NCBI): domain Eukaryota; kingdom Metazoa; phylum Chordata; class Amphibia; order Anura; family Myobatrachidae; genus Pseudophryne; species Pseudophryne corroboree. The sequence goes on along the minus strand of NC_086446.1, from coordinate 497,150,934 downwards.
CATAAGTATACTAAGTATCCATCCATCTACATTGTATACCTGTGGTGTCTTTTTTCTTTATACTATAAACGCAGTCTGCTGACAGTGTCCACCAGGTCCATTATACTGTATATAGCAGTACGGTAGGCAACTGCTGTACCTACCTCTGTGTCGTCACTCGTCGTCCATAAGTATACTAAGTATCCATCCATCTACATTGTATACCTGTGGTGTCTTTTTTTCTTTATACTATAAACGCAGTCTGCTGACAGTGTCCACCAGGTCCATTATACTGTATATAGCAGTACGGTAGGCCACTGCTGTACCTACCTCTGTGTCGTCACTCGTCGTCCATAAGTATACTAAGTATCCATCCATCTACATTGAATACCTGTGGTGTCTTTTTTTTTATACTATAAACTCAGTCTGCTGACAGTGTCCACCAGGTCCATTATACTGTATATAGCAGTACGGTAGGCCACTGCTGTACCTACCTCTGTGTCGTCACTCGTCGACCATAAGTATACTAAGTATCCATCCATCTACATTGTATACCTGTGGTGTCTTTTTTTTTTTAACTATAAACGCAGTCTGCTGACAGTGTCCACCAGGTCCATTATACTGTATATAGCAGTACGGTAGGCCACTGCTGTACCTACCTCTGTGTCATCACTCGTCGTCCATAAGTATACTATCCATCCATCTACATTGTATACCTGTGGTAGCTTTTTTTCTTTATACTAGTAGTACTAGTTTAGCAGTCTGCTGACAGTGTCCACCAGGTCCATTATACTGTATATAGCAGTACGGTAGGCCACTGCTGTACCTACCTCTGTGTCATCACTCGTCGTCCATAAGTATACTAAGTATCCATCCATCTACATTGTATACCTGTGGTGTCTTTTTTTTTATACTATAAACGCAGTCTGCTGACAGTGTCCACCAGGTCCATTATACTGTATATAGCAGTACGGTAGGCCACTGCTGTACCTACCTCTGTGTCGTCACTCGTCATTCATAAGTATGCTAAGTTTCCGTCCATCTACATTGTATACCTGTGGTGTCTTTTTTTTATACTATAAACGCAGTCTGCTGACAGTGTCCACCAGGTCCATTATACTGAATATAGCAGTACGGTAGGCCACTGCTGTACCTACCTCTGTGTCGTCACTCGTCGTCCATAAGTATACTAAGTATCCATCCATCTACATTGTATACCTGTGGTGTCTTTTTTTCTTTATACTATAAACGCAGTCTGCTGACAGTGTCCACCAGGTCCATTATACTGTATATAGCAGTACGGTAGGCCACTGCTGTACCTACCTCTGTGTCGTCACTCGTCGTCCATAAGTATACTAAGTATCCATCCATCTACATTGAATACCTGTGGTGTCTTTTTTTTTATACTATAAACTCAGTCTGCTGACAGTGTCCACCAGGTCCATTATACTGTATATAGCAGTACGGTAGGCCACTGCTGTACCTACCTCTGTGTCGTCACTCGTCGACCATAAGAATACTAAGTATCCATCCATCTACATTGTATACCTGTGGTGTCTTTTTTTTATACTATAAACTCAGTCTGCTGACAGTGTCCACCAGGTCCATTATACTGTATATAGCAGTACGGTAGGCCACTGCTGTACCTACCTCTGTGTCGTCACTCGTCGTCCATAAGTTTACTAAGTATCCATACATCTACATTGTATACCTGTGGTGTCTTTTTTTTTTATACTATAAACGCAGTCTGCTGACAGTGTCCACCAGGTCCATTATACTGTTTATAGCAGTACGGTAGGCCACTGCTGTACCTACCTCTGTGTCGTCACTCGTCGTCCATAAGTATACTATCCATCCATCTACATTGTATACCTGTGGTGTCTTTTTTTCTTTATACTATAAATGCAGTCTGCTGACAGTGTCCACCAGGTCCATTATACTGTATATAGCAGTACGGTAGGCCACTGCTGTACCTACCTCTGTGTCGTCACTCGTCGTCCATAAGTATACTAAGTATCCATCCATCTACATTGTATACCTGTGGTGTCTTTTTTCTTTATACTATAAACGCAGTCTGCTGACAGTGTCCACCAGGTCCATTATACTGTATATAGCAGTACGGTAGGCAACTGCTGTACCTACCTCTGTGTCGTCACTCGTCGTCCATAAGTATACTAAGTATCCATCCATCTACATTGTATACCTGTGGTGTCTTTTTTTCTTTATACTATAAACGCAGTCTGCTGACAGTGTCCACCAGGTCCATTATACTGTATATAGCAGTACGGTAGGCCACTGCTGTACCTACCTCTGTGTCGTCACTCGTCGTCCATAAGTATACTAAGTATCCATCCATCTACATTGAATACCTGTGGTGTCTTTTTTTTTATACTATAAACTCAGTCTGCTGACAGTGTCCACCAGGTCCATTATACTGTATATAGCAGTACGGTAGGCCACTGCTGTACCTACCTCTGTGTCATCACTCGTCGACCATAAGTATACTAAGTATCCATCCATCTACATTGTATACCTGTGGTGTCTTTTTTTTTAAAACTATAAACGCAGTCTGCTGACAGTGTCCACCAGGTCCATTATACTGTATATAGCAGTACGGTAGGCCACTGCTGTACCTACCTCTGTGTCATCACTCGTCGTCCATAAGTATACTATCCATCCATCTACATTGTATACCTGTGGTAGCTTTTTTTCTTTATACTAGTAGTACTAGTTTAGCAGTCTGCTGACAGTGTCCACCAGGTCCATTATACTGTATATAGCAGTACGGTAGGCCACTGCTGTACCTACCTCTGTGTCATCACTCTTCGTCCATAAGTATACTAAGTATCCATCCATCTACATTGAATACCTGTGGTGTCTTTTTTTTTATACTATAAACTCAGTCTGCTGACAGTGTCCACCAGGTCCATTATACTGTATATAGCAGTACGGTAGGCCACTGCTGTACCTACCTCTGTGTCGTCACTCGTCGACCATAAGAATACTAAGTATCCATCCATCTACATTGTATACCTGTGGTGTCTTTTTTTTAATACTATAAACTCAGTCTGCTGACAGTGTCCACCAGGTCCATTATACTGTATATAGCAGTACGGTAGGCCACTGCTGTACCTACCTCTGTGTCGTCACTCGTCATCCATAAGTATACTAAGTATCCATCCATCTACATTGAATACCTGTGGTGTCTTTTTTTTTATACTATAAACTCAGTCTGCTGACAGTGTCCACCAGGTCCATTATACTGTATATAGCAGTACGGTAGGCCACTGCTGTACCTACCTCTGTGTCGTCACTCGTCGACCATAAGAATACTAAGTATCCATCCATCTACATTGTATACCTGTGGTGTCTTTTTTTTTATACTATAAACACAGTCTGCTGACAGTGTCCACCAGGTCCATTATACTGTATATAGCAGTACGGTAGGCCACTGCTGTACCTACCTCTGTGTCGTCACTCGTCGTCCATAAGTATACTAAGTATCCATCCATCTACATTGAATACCTGTGGTGTCTTTTTTTTTTATACTATAAACGCAGTCTGCTGACAGTGTCCACCAGGTCCATTATACTGTATATAACAGTACGGTAGGCCACTGCTGTACCTACCTCTGTGTCGTCACTCGTCGTCCATAAGTTTACTAAGTATCCATCCATCTACATTGTATACCTGTGGTGTCTTTTTTTTTTATACTATAAACGCAGTCTGCTGACAGTGTCCACCAGGTCCATTATACTGTTTATAGCAGTACGGTAGGCCACTGCTGTACCTACCTCTGTGTCGTCACTCGTCGTCCATAAGTATACTATCCATCCATCTACATTGTATACCTGTGGTGTCTTTTTTTCTTTATACTATAAATGCAGTCTGCTGACAGTGTCCACCAGGTCCATTATACTGTATATAGCAGTACGGTAGGCCACTGCTGTACCTACCTCTGTGTCGTCACTCGTCGTCCATAAGTATACTAAGTATCCATCCATCTACATTGTATACCTGTGGTGTCTTTTTTCTTTATACTATAAACGCAGTCTGCTGACAGTGTCCACCAGGTTCATTATACTGTATATAGCAGTACGGTAGGCAACTGCTGTACCTACCTCTGTGTCGTCACTCGTCGTCCATAAGTATACTAAGTATCCATCCATCTACATTGTATACCTGTGGTGTCTTTTTTTCTTTATACTATAAACGCAGACTGCTGACAGTGTCCACCAGGTCCATTATACTGTATATAGCAGTACGGTAGGCCACTGCTGTACCTACCTCTGTGTCGTCACTCGTCGTCCATAAGTATACTAAGTATCCATCCATCTACATTGTATACCTGTGGTGTCTTTTTTCTTTATACTATAAACGCAGTCTGCTGACAGTGTCCACCAGGTTCATTATACTGTATATAGCAGTACGGTAGGCAACTGCTGTACCTACCTCTGTGTCGTCACTCGTCGTCCATAAGTATACTAAGTATCCATCCATCTACATTGTATACCTGTGGTGTCTTTTTTTCTTTATACTATAAACGCAGTCTGCTGACAGTGTCCACCAGGTCCATTATACTGTATATAGCAGTACGGTAGGCCACTGCTGTACCTACCTCTGTGTCATCACTCGTCGTCCATAAGTATACTATCCATCCATCTACATTGTATACCTGTGGTAGCTTTTTTTCTTTATACTAGTAGTACTAGTTTAGCAGTCTGCTGACAGTGTCCACCAGGTCCATTATACTGTATATAGCAGTACGGTAGGCCACTGCTGTACCTACCTCTGTGTCATCACTCGTCGTCCATAAGTATACTAAGTATCCATCCATCTACATTGTATACCTGTGGTGTCTTTTTTTTTATACTATAAACGCAGTCTGCTGACAGTGTCCACCAGGTCCATTATACTGTATATAGCAGTACGGTAGGCCACTGCTGTACCTACCTCTGTGTCGTCACTCGTCATTCATAAGTATGCTAAGTTTCCGTCCATCTACATTGTATACCTGTGGTGTCTTTTTTTTATACTATAAACGCAGTCTGCTGACAGTGTCCACCAGGTCCATTATACTGAATATAGCAGTACGGTAGGCCACTGCTGTACCTACCTCTGTGTCGTCACTCGTCGTCCATAAGTATACTAAGTATCCATCCATCTACATTGTATACCTGTGGTGTCTTTTTTTCTTTATACTATAAACGCAGTCTGCTGACAGTGTCCACCAGGTCCATTATACTGTATATAGCAGTACGGTAGGCCACTGCTGTACCTACCTCTGTGTCGTCACTCGTCGACCATAAGAATACTAAGTATCCATCCATCTACATTGTATACCTGTGGTGTCTTTTTTTTATACTATAAACTCAGTCTGCTGACAGTGTCCACCAGGTCCATTATACTGTATATAGCAGTACGGTAGGCCACTGCTGTACCTACCTCTGTGTCGTCACTCGTCGTCCATAAGTTTACTAAGTATCCATACATCTACATTGTATACCTGTGGTGTCTTTTTTTTTTATACTATAAACGCAGTCTGCTGACAGTGTCCACCAGGTCCATTATACTGTTTATAGCAGTACGGTAGGCCACTGCTGTACCTACCTCTGTGTCGTCACTCGTCGTCCATAAGTATACTATCCATCCATCTACATTGTATACCTGTGGTGTCTTTTTTTCTTTATACTATAAATGCAGTCTGCTGACAGTGTCCACCAGGTCCATTATACTGTATATAGCAGTACGGTAGGCCACTGCTGTACCTACCTCTGTGTCGTCACTCGTCGTCCATAAGTATACTAAGTATCCATCCATCTACATTGTATACCTGTGGTGTCTTTTTTCTTTATACTATAAACGCAGTCTGCTGACAGTGTCCACCAGGTCCATTATACTGTATATAGCAGTACGGTAGGCAACTGCTGTACCTACCTCTGTGTCGTCACTCGTCGTCCATAAGTATACTAAGTATCCATCCATCTACATTGTATACCTGTGGTGTCTTTTTTTCTTTATACTATAAACGCAGTCTGCTGACAGTGTCCACCAGGTCCATTATACTGTATATAGCAGTACGGTAGGCCACTGCTGTACCTACCTCTGTGTCGTCACTCGTCGTCCATAAGTATACTAAGTATCCATCCATCTACATTGAATACCTGTGGTGTCTTTTTTTTTATACTATAAACTCAGTCTGCTGACAGTGTCCACCAGGTCCATTATACTGTATATAGCAGTACGGTAGGCCACTGCTGTACCTACCTCTGTGTCATCACTCGTCGACCATAAGTATACTAAGTATCCATCCATCTACATTGTATACCTGTGGTGTCTTTTTTTTTAAAACTATAAACGCAGTCTGCTGACAGTGTCCACCAGGTCCATTATACTGTATATAGCAGTACGGTAGGCCACTGCTGTACCTACCTCTGTGTCATCACTCGTCGTCCATAAGTATACTATCCATCCATCTACATTGTATACCTGTGGTAGCTTTTTTTCTTTATACTAGTAGTACTAGTTTAGCAGTCTGCTGACAGTGTCCACCAGGTCCATTATACTGTATATAGCAGTACGGTAGGCCACTGCTGTACCTACCTCTGTGTCATCACTCTTCGTCCATAAGTATACTAAGTATCCATCCATCTACATTGAATACCTGTGGTGTCTTTTTTTTTATACTATAAACTCAGTCTGCTGACAGTGTCCACCAGGTCCATTATACTGTATATAGCAGTACGGTAGGCCACTGCTGTACCTACCTCTGTGTCGTCACTCGTCGACCATAAGAATACTAAGTATCCATCCATCTACATTGTATACCTGTGGTGTCTTTTTTTTAATACTATAAACTCAGTCTGCTGACAGTGTCCACCAGGTCCATTATACTGTATATAGCAGTACGGTAGGCCACTGCTGTACCTACCTCTGTGTCGTCACTCGTCATCCATAAGTATACTAAGTATCCATCCATCTACATTGAATACCTGTGGTGTCTTTTTTTTTATACTATAAACTCAGTCTGCTGACAGTGTCCACCAGGTCCATTATACTGTATATAGCAGTACGGTAGGCCACTGCTGTACCTACCTCTGTGTCGTCACTCGTCGACCATAAGAATACTAAGTATCCATCCATCTACATTGTATACCTGTGGTGTCTTTTTTTTTATACTATAAACACAGTCTGCTGACAGTGTCCACCAGGTCCATTATACTGTATATAGCAGTACGGTAGGCCACTGCTGTACCTACCTCTGTGTCGTCACTCGTCGTCCATAAGTATACTAAGTATCCATCCATCTACATTGAATACCTGTGGTGTCTTTTTTTTTTATACTATAAACGCAGTCTGCTGACAGTGTCCACCAGGTCCATTATACTGTATATAACAGTACGGTAGGCCACTGCTGTACCTACCTCTGTGTCGTCACTCGTCGTCCATAAGTTTACTAAGTATCCATCCATCTACATTGTATACCTGTGGTGTCTTTTTTTTTTATACTATAAACGCAGTCTGCTGACAGTGTCCACCAGGTCCATTATACTGTTTATAGCAGTACGGTAGGCCACTGCTGTACCTACCTCTGTGTCGTCACTCGTCGTCCATAAGTATACTATCCATCCATCTACATTGTATACCTGTGGTGTCTTTTTTTCTTTATACTATAAATGCAGTCTGCTGACAGTGTCCACCAGGTCCATTATACTGTATATAGCAGTACGGTAGGCCACTGCTGTACCTACCTCTGTGTCGTCACTCGTCGTCCATAAGTATACTAAGTATCCATCCATCTACATTGTATACCTGTGGTGTCTTTTTTCTTTATACTATAAACGCAGTCTGCTGACAGTGTCCACCAGGTTCATTATACTGTATATAGCAGTACGGTAGGCAACTGCTGTACCTACCTCTGTGTCGTCACTCGTCGTCCATAAGTATACTAAGTATCCATCCATCTACATTGTATACCTGTGGTGTCTTTTTTTCTTTATACTATAAACGCAGACTGCTGACAGTGTCCACCAGGTCCATTATACTGTATATAGCAGTACGGTAGGCCACTGCTGTACCTACCTCTGTGTCGTCACTCGTCGTCCATAAGTATACTAAGTATCCATCCATCTACATTGTATACCTGTGGTGTCTTTTTTCTTTATACTATAAACGCAGTCTGCTGACAGTGTCCACCAGGTTCATTATACTGTATATAGCAGTACGGTAGGCAACTGCTGTACCTACCTCTGTGTCGTCACTCGTCGTCCATAAGTATACTAAGTATCCATCCATCTACATTGTATACCTGTGGTGTCTTTTTTTCTTTATACTATAAACGCAGTCTGCTGACAGTGTCCACCAGGTCCATTATACTGTATATAGCAGTACGGTAGGCCACTGCTGTACCTACCTCTGTGTCATCACTCGTCGTCCATAAGTATACTATCCATCCATCTACATTGTATACCTGTGGTAGCTTTTTTTCTTTATACTAGTAGTACTAGTTTAGCAGTCTGCTGACAGTGTCCACCAGGTCCATTATACTGTATATAGCAGTACGGTAGGCCACTGCTGTACCTACCTCTGTGTCATCACTCGTCGTCCATAAGTATACTAAGTATCCATCCATCTACATTGTATACCTGTGGTGTCTTTTTTTTTATACTATAAACGCAGTCTGCTGACAGTGTCCACCAGGTCCATTATACTGTATATAGCAGTACGGTAGGCCACTGCTGTACCTACCTCTGTGTCGTCACTCGTCATTCATAAGTATGCTAAGTTTCCGTCCATCTACATTGTATACCTGTGGTGTCTTTTTTTTATACTATAAACGCAGTCTGCTGACAGTGTCCACCAGGTCCATTATACTGAATATAGCAGTACGGTAGGCCACTGCTGTACCTACCTCTGTGTCGTCACTCGTCGTCCATAAGTATACTAAGTATCCATCCATCTACATTGTATACCTGTGGTGTCTTTTTTTCTTTATACTATAAACGCAGTCTGCTGACAGTGTCCACCAGGTCCATTATACTGTATATAGCAGTACGGTAGGCCACTGCTGTACCTACCTCTGTGTCGTCACTCGTCGTCCATAAGTATACTAAGTATCCATCCATCTACATTGAATACCTGTGGTGTCTTTTTTTTTATACTATAAACTCAGTCTGCTGACAGTGTCCACCAGGTCCATTATACTGTATATAGCAGTACGGTAGGCCACTGCTGTACCTACCTCTGTGTCGTCACTCGTCGACCATAAGAATACTAAGTATCCATCCATCTACATTGTATACCTGTGGTGTCTTTTTTTTATACTATAAACTCAGTCTGCTGACAGTGTCCACCAGGTCCATTATACTGTATATAGCAGTACGGTAGGCCACTGCTGTACCTACCTCTGTGTCGTCACTCGTCGTCCATAAGTATACTAAGTATCCATCCATCTACATTGAATACCTGTGGTGTCTTTTTTTTTTATACTATAAACGCAGTCTGCTGACAGTGTCCACCAGGTCCATTATACTGTATATAGCAGTACGGTAGGCCACTGCTGTACCTACCTCTGTGTCGTCACTCGTCGTCCATAAGTTTACTAAGTATCCATACATCTACATTGTATACCTGTGGTGTCTTTTTTTTTTATACTATAAACGCAGTCTGCTGACAGTGTCCACCAGGTCCATTATACTGTTTATAGCAGTACGGTAGGCCACTGCTGTACCTACCTCTGTGTCGTCACTCGTCGTCCATAAGTATACTATCCATCCATCTACATTGTATACCTGTGGTGTCTTTTTTTCTTTATACTATAAATGCAGTCTGCTGACAGTGTCCACCAGGTCCATTATACTGTATATAGCAGTACGGTAGGCCACTGCTGTACCTACCTCTGTGTCGTCACTCGTCGTCCATAAGTATACTAAGTATCCATCCATCTACATTGTATACCTGTGGTGTCTTTTTTCTTTATACTATAAACGCAGTCTGCTGACAGTGTCCACCAGGTCCATTATACTGTATATAGCAGTACGGTAGGCAACTGCTGTACCTACCTCTGTGTCGTCACTCGTCGTCCATAAGTATACTAAGTATCCATCCATCTACATTGTATACCTGTGGTGTCTTTTTTTCTTTATACTATAAACGCAGTCTGCTGACAGTGTCCACCAGGTCCATTATACTGTATATAGCAGTACGGTAGGCCACTGCTGTACCTACCTCTGTGTCGTCACTCGTCGTCCATAAGTATACTAAGTATCCATCCATCTACATTGAATACCTGTGGTGTCTTTTTTTTTATACTATAAACTCAGTCTGCTGACAGTGTCCACCAGGTCCATTATACTGTATATAGCAGTACGGTAGGCCACTGCTGTACCTACCTCTGTGTCATCACTCGTCGACCATAAGTATACTAAGTATCCATCCATCTACATTGTATACCTGTGGTGTCTTTTTTTTTAAAACTATAAACGCAGTCTGCTGACAGTGTCCACCAGGTCCATTATACTGTATATAGCAGTACGGTAGGCCACTGCTGTACCTACCTCTGTGTCATCACTCGTCGTCCATAAGTATACTATCCATCCATCTACATTGTATACCTGTGGTAGCTTTTTTTCTTTATACTAGTAGTACTAGTTTAGCAGTCTGCTGACAGTGTCCACCAGGTCCATTATACTGTATATAGCAGTACGGTAGGCCACTGCTGTACCTACCTCTGTGTCATCACTCTTCGTCCATAAGTATACTAAGTATCCATCCATCTACATTGAATACCTGTGGTGTCTTTTTTTTTATACTATAAACTCAGTCTGCTGACAGTGTCCACCAGGTCCATTATACTGTATATAGCAGTACGGTAGGCCACTGCTGTACCTACCTCTGTGTCGTCACTCGTCGACCATAAGAATACTAAGTATCCATCCATCTACATTGTATACCTGTGGTGTCTTTTTTTTAATACTATAAACTCAGTCTGCTGACAGTGTCCACCAGGTCCATTATACTGTATATAGCAGTACGGTAGGCCACTGCTGTACCTACCTCTGTGTCGTCACTCGTCATCCATAAGTATACTAAGTATCCATCCATCTACATTGAATACCTGTGGTGTCTTTTTTTTTATACTATAAACTCAGTCTGCTGACAGTGTCCACCAGGTCCATTATACTGTATATAGCAGTACGGTAGGCCACTGCTGTACCTACCTCTGTGTCGTCACTCGTCGACCATAAGAATACTAAGTATCCATCCATCTACATTGTATACCTGTGGTGTCTTTTTTTTTATACTATAAACACAGTCTGCTGACAGTGTCCACCAGGTCCATTATACTGTATATAGCAGTACGGTAGGCCACTGCTGTACCTACCTCTGTGTCGTCACTCGTCGTCCATAAGTATACTAAGTATCCATCCATCTACATTGAATACCTGTGGTGTCTTTTTTTTTTATACTATAAACGCAGTCTGCTGACAGTGTCCACCAGGTCCATTATACTGTATATAACAGTACGGTAGGCCACTGCTGTACCTACCTCTGTGTCGTCACTCGTCGTCCATAAGTTTACTAAGTATCCATCCATCTACATTGTATACCTGTGGTGTCTTTTTTTTTTATACTATAAACGCAGTCTGCTGACAGTGTCCACCAGGTCCATTATACTGTTTATAGCAGTACGGTAGGCCACTGCTGTACCTACCTCTGTGTCGTCACTCGTCGTCCATAAGTATACTATCCATCCATCTACATTGTATACCTGTGGTGTCTTTTTTTCTTTATACTATAAATGCAGTCTGCTGACAGTGTCCACCAGGTCCATTATACTGTATATAGCAGTACGGTAGGCCACTGCTGTACCTACCTCTGTGTCGTCACTCGTCGTCCATAAGTATACTAAGTATCCATCCATCTACATTGTATACCTGTGGTGTCTTTTTTCTTTATACTATAAACGCAGTCTGCTGACAGTGTCCACCAGGTTCATTATACTGTATATAGCAGTACGGTAGGCAACTGCTGTACCTACCTCTGTGTCGTCACTCGTCGTCCATAAGTATACTAAGTATCCATCCATCTACATTGTATACCTGTGGTGTCTTTTTTTCTTTATACTATAAACGCAGACTGCTGACAGTGTCCACCAGGTCCATTATACTGTATATAGCAGTACGGTAGGCCACTGCTGTACCTACCTCTGTGTCGTCACTCGTCGTCCATAAGTATACTAAGTATCCATCCATCTACATTGTATACCTGTGGTGTCTTTTTTCTTTATACTATAAACGCAGTCTGCTGACAGTGTCCACCAGGTTCATTATACTGTATATAGCAGTACGGTAGGCAACTGCTGTACCTACCTCTGTGTCGTCACTCGTCGTCCATAAGTATACTAAGTATCCATCCATCTACATTGTATACCTGTGGTGTCTTTTTTTCTTTATACTATAAACGCAGTCTGCTGACAGTGTCCACCAGGTCCATTATACTGTATATAGCAGTACGGTAGGCCACTGCTGTACCTACCTCTGTGTCATCACTCGTCGTCCATAAGTATACTATCCATCCATCTACATTGTATACCTGTGGTAGCTTTTTTTCTTTATACTAGTAGTACTAGTTTAGCAGTCTGCTGACAGTGTCCACCAGGTCCATTATACTGTATATAGCAGTACGGTAGGCCACTGCTGTACCTACCTCTGTGTCATCACTCGTCGTCCATAAGTATACTAAGTATCCATCCATCTACATTGTATACCTGTGGTGTCTTTTTTTTTATACTATAAACGCAGTCTGCTGACAGTGTCCACCAGGTCCATTATACTGTATATAGCAGTACGGTAGGCCACTGCTGTACCTACCTCTGTGTCGTCACTCGTCATTCATAAGTATGCTAAGTTTCCGTCCATCTACATTGTATACCTGTGGTGTCTTTTTTTTATACTATAAACGCAGTCTGCTGACAGTGTCCACCAGGTCCATTATACTGAATATAGCAGTACGGTAGGCCACTGCTGTACCTACCTCTGTGTCGTCACTCGTCGTCCATAAGTATACTAAGTATCCATCCATCTACATTGTATACCTGTGGTGTCTTTTTTTCTTTATACTATAAACGCAGTCTGCTGACAGTGTCCACCAGGTCCATTATACTGTATATAGCAGTACGGTAGGCCACTGCTGTACCTACCTCTGTGTCGTCACTCGTCGTCCATAAGTATACTAAGTATCCATCCATCTACATTGAATACCTGTGGTGTCTTTTTTTTTATACTATAAACTCAGTCTGCTGACAGTGTCCACCAGGTCCATTATACTGTATATAGTAGTACGGTAGGCCACTGCTGTACCTACCTCTGTGTCGTCACTCGTCGACCATAAGAATACTAAGTATCCATCCATCTACATTGTATACCTGTGGTGTCTTTTTTTTATACTATAAACTCAGTCTGCTGACAGTGTCCACCAGGTCCATTATACTGTATATAGCAGTACGGTAGGCCACTGCTGTACCTACCTCTGTGTCGTCACTCGTCGTCCATAAGTATACTAAGTATCCATCCATCTACATTGAATACCTGTGGTGTCTTTTTTTTTTATACTATAAACGCAGTCTGCTGACAGTGTCCACCAGGTCCATTATACTGTATATAGCAGTACGGTAGGCCACTGCTGTACCTACCTCTGTGTCGTCACTCGTCGTCCATAAGTTTACTAAGTATCCATACATCTACATTGTATACCTGTGGTGTCTTTTTTTTTTATACTATAAACGCAGTCTGCTGACAGTGTCCACCAGGTCCATTATACTGTTTATAGCAGTACGGTAGGCCACTGCTGTACCTACCTCTGTGTCGTCACTCGTCGTCCATAAGTATACTATCCATCCATCTACATTGTATACCTGTGGTGTCTTTTTTTCTTTATACTATAAATGCAGTCTGCTGACAGTGTCCACCAGGTCCATTATACTGTATATAGCAGTACGGTAGGCCACTGCTGTACCTACCTCTGTGTCGTCACTCGTCGTCCATAAGTATACTAAGTATCCATCCATCTACATTGTATACCTGTGGTGTCTTTTTTCTTTATACTATAAACGCAGTCTGCTGACAGTGTCCACCAGGTCCATTATACTGTATATAGCAGTACGGTAGGCAACTGCTGTACCTACCTCTGTGTCGTCACTCGTCGTCCATAAGTATACTAAGTATCCATCCATCTACATTGTATACCTGTGGTGTCTTTTTTTCTTTATACTATAAACGCAGTCTGCTGACAGTGTCCACCAGGTCCATTATACTGTATATAGCAGTACGGTAGGCCACTGCTGTACCTACCTCTGTGTCGTCACTCGTCGTCCATAAGTATACTAAGTATCCATCCATCTACATTGAATACCTGTGGTGTCTTTTTTTTTATACTATAAACTCAGTCTGCTGACAGTGTCCACCAGGTCCATTATACTGTATATAGCAGTACGGTAGGCCACTGCTGTACCTACCTCTGTGTCATCACTCGTCGACCATAAGTATACTAAGTATCCATCCATCTACATTGTATACCTGTGGTGTCTTTTTTTTAAAAACTATAAACGCAGTCTGCTGACAGTGTCCACCAGGTCCATTATACTGTATATAGCAGTACGGTAGGCCACTGCTGTACCTACCTCTGTGTCATCACTCGTCGTCCATAAGTATACTATCCATCCATCTACATTGTATACCTGTGGTAGCTTTTTTTCTTTATACTAGTAGTACTAGTTTAGCAGTCTGCTGACAGTGTCCACCAGGTCCATTATACTGTATATAGCAGTACGGTAGGCCACTGCTGTACCTACCTCTGTGTCATCACTCTTCGTCCATAAGTATACTAAGTATCCATCCATCTACATTGAATACCTGTGGTGTCTTTTTTTTTATACTATAAACTCAGTCTGCTGACAGTGTCCACCAGGTCCATTATACTGTATATAGCAGTACGGTAGGCCACTGCTGTACCTACCTCTGTGTCGTCACTCGTCGACCATAAGAATACTAAGTATCCATCCATCTACATTGTATACCTGTGGTGTCTTTTTTTTAATACTATAAACTCAGTCTGCTGACAGTGTCCACCAGGTCCATTATACTGTATATAGCAGTACGGTAGGCCACTGCTGTACCTACCTCTGTGTCGTCACTCGTCATCCATAAGTATACTAAGTATCCATCCATCTACATTGAATACCTGTGGTGTCTTTTTTTTTATACTATAAACTCAGTCTGCTGACAGTGTCCACCAGGTCCATTATACTGTATATAGCAGTACGGTAGGCCACTGCTGTACCTACCTCTGTGTCGTCACTCGTCGACCATA
The DNA here is from genome assembly GCF_028390025.1 of Pseudophryne corroboree. Lineage (NCBI taxonomy): Eukaryota > Metazoa > Chordata > Amphibia > Anura > Myobatrachidae > Pseudophryne > Pseudophryne corroboree. The sequence goes on along the minus strand of NC_086446.1, from coordinate 497,135,586 downwards.
AGAATACTAAGTATCCATCCATCTACATTGTATACCTGTGGTGTCTTTTTTTTTATACTATAAACACAGTCTGCTGACAGTGTCCACCAGGTCCATTATACTGTATATAGCAGTACGGTAGGCCACTGCTGTACCTACCTCTGTGTCGTCACTCGTCGTCCATAAGTATACTAAGTATCCATCCATCTACATTGAATACCTGTGGTGTCTTTTTTTTTTATACTATAAACGCAGTCTGCTGACAGTGTCCACCAGGTCCATTATACTGTATATAACAGTACGGTAGGCCACTGCTGTACCTACCTCTGTGTCGTCACTCGTCGTCCATAAGTTTACTAAGTATCCATCCATCTACATTGTATACCTGTGGTGTCTTTTTTTTTTATACTATAAACGCAGTCTGCTGACAGTGTCCACCAGGTCCATTATACTGTTTATAGCAGTACGGTAGGCCACTGCTGTACCTACCTCTGTGTCGTCACTCGTCGTCCATAAGTATACTATCCATCCATCTACATTGTATACCTGTGGTGTCTTTTTTTCTTTATACTATAAATGCAGTCTGCTGACAGTGTCCACCAGGTCCATTATACTGTATATAGCAGTACGGTAGGCCACTGCTGTACCTACCTCTGTGTCGTCACTCGTCGTCCATAAGTATACTAAGTATCCATCCATCTACATTGTATACCTGTGGTGTCTTTTTTCTTTATACTATAAACGCAGTCTGCTGACAGTGTCCACCAGGTTCATTATACTGTATATAGCAGTACGGTAGGCAACTGCTGTACCTACCTCTGTGTCGTCACTCGTCGTCCATAAGTATACTAAGTATCCATCCATCTACATTGTATACCTGTGGTGTCTTTTTTTCTTTATACTATAAACGCAGTCTGCTGACAGTGTCCACCAGGTCCATTATACTGTATATAGCAGTACGGTAGGCCACTGCTGTACCTACCTCTGTGTCGTCACTCGTCGTCCATAAGTATACTAAGTATCCATCCATCTACATTGAATACCTGTGGTGTCTTTTTTTTTATACTATAAACTCAGTCTGCTGACAGTGTCCACCAGGTCCATTATACTGTATATAGCAGTACGGTAGGCCACTGCTGTACCTACCTCTGTGTCGTCACTCGTCGACCATAAGAATACTAAGTATCCATCCATCTACATTGTATACCTGTGGTGTCTTTTTTTTTTTTTACTATAAACGCAGTCTGCTGACAGTGTCCACCAGGTCCATTATACTGTTTATAGCAGTACGGTAGGCCACTGCTGTACCTACCTCTGTGTCGTCACTCGTCGTCCATAAGTATACTATCCATCCATCTACATTGTATACCTGTGGTGTCTTTTTTTCTTTATACTATAAATGCAGTCTGCTGACAGTGTCCACCAGGTCCATTATACTGTATATAGCAGTACGGTAGGCCACTGCTGTACCTACCTCTGTGTCGTCACTCGTCGTCCATAAGTATACTAAGTATCCATCCATCTACATTGTATACCTGTGGTGTCTTTTTTCTTTATACTATAAACGCAGTCTGCTGACAGTGTCCACCAGGTCCATTATACTGTATATAGCAGTACGGTAGGCAACTGCTGTACCTACCTCTGTGTCGTCACTCGTCGTCCATAAGTATACTAAGTATCCATCCATCTACATTGTATACCTGTGGTGTCTTTTTTTCTTTATACTATAAACGCAGTCTGCTGACAGTGTCCACCAGGTCCATTATACTGTATATAGCAGTACGGTAGGCCACTGCTGTACCTACCTCTGTGTCGTCACTCGTCGTCCATAAGTATACTAAGTATCCATCCATCTACATTGAATACCTGTGGTGTCTTTTTTTTTATACTATAAACTCAGTCTGCTGACAGTGTCCACCAGGTCCATTATACTGTATATAGCAGTACGGTAGGCCACTGCTGTACCTACCTCTGTGTCGTCACTCGTCGACCATAAGAATACTAAGTATCCATCCATCTACATTGTATACCTGTGGTGTCTTTTTTTTTTTACTATAAACGCAGTCTGCTGACAGTGTCCACCAGGTCCATTATACTGTATATAGCAGTACGGTAGGCCACTGCTGTACCTTCCTCTGTGTCGTCACTCGTCGTCCATAAGTATACTATCCATCCATCTACATTGTATACCTGTGGTGTCTTTTTTTCTTTATACTATAAACGCAGTCTTCTGACAGTGTCCACCAGGTCCATTATACTGTATATAGCAGTACGGTAGGCCACTGCTGTACCTACCTCTGTGTCGTCAATCGTCGTCCATAAGTATACTAAGTATCCATCCATCTACATTGAATACCTGTGGTGTCTTTTTTTTATACTATAAACGCAGTCTGCTGACAGTGTCCACCAGGTCCATTATACTGTATATAGCAGTACGGTAGGCCACTGCTGTACCTACCTCTGTGTCGTCACTCGTCGACCATAAGTATACTAAGTATCCATCCATCTACATTGTATACCTGTGGTGTCTTTTTTTTTTAACTATAAACGCAGTCTGCTGACAGTGTCCACCAGGTCCATTATACTGTTTATAGCAGTACGGTAGGCCACTGCTGTACCTACCTCTGTGTCATCACTCGTCGTCCATAAGTATACTATCCATCCATCTACATTGTATACCTGTGGTAGCTTTTTTTCTTTATACTAGTAGTACTAGTTTAGCAGTCTGCTGACAGTGTCCACCAGGTCCATTATACTGTATATAGCAGTACGGTAGGCCACTGCTGTACCTACCTCTGTGTCATCACTCGTCGTCCATAAGTATACTAAGTATCCATCCATCTACATTGTATACCTGTGGTGTCTTTTTTTTATACTATAAACGCAGTCTGCTGACAGTGTCCACCAGGTCCATTATACTGTATATAGCAGTACGGTAGGCCACTGCTGTACCTACCTCTGTGTCGTCACTCGTCATTCATAAGTATACTAAGTTTCCGTCCATCTACATTGTATACCTGTGGTGTCTTTTTTTTATACTATAAACGCAGTCTGCTGACAGTGTCCACCAGGTCCATTATACTGAATATAGCAGTACGGTAGGCCACTGCTGTACCTACCTCTGTGTCGTCACTCGTCGTCCATAAGTATACTAAGTATCCATCCATCTACATTGTATACCTATGGTGTCTTTTTTTCTTTATACTATAAACGCAGTCTGCTGACAGTGTCCACCAGGTCCATTATACTGTATATAGCAGTACGGTAGGCCACTGCTGTACCTACCTCTGTGTCGTCACTCGTCGTCCATAAGTATACTAAGTATCCATCCATCTACATTGAATACCTGTGGTGTCTTTTTTTTTATACTATAAACTCAGTCTGCTGACAGTGTCCACCAGGTCCATTATACTGTATATAGCAGTACGGTAGGCCACTGCTGTACCTACCTCTGTGTCGTCACTCGTCGACCATAAGAATACTAAGTATCCATCCATCTACATTGTATACCTGTGGTGTCTTTTTTTTTTTACTATAAACGCAGTCTGCTGACAGTGTCCACCAGGTCCATTATACTGTATATAGCAGTACGGTAGGCCACTGCTGTACCTACCTCTGTGTCGTCACTCGTCGTCCATAAGTATACTATCCATCCATCTACATTGTATACCTGTGGTGTCTTTTTTTCTTTATACTATAAACGCAGTCTTCTGACAGTGTCCACCAGGTCTATTATACTGTATATAGCAGTACGGTAGGCCACTGCTGTACCTACCTCTGTGTCGTCACTCGTCGTCCATAAGTATACTAAGTATCCATCCATCTACATTGAATACCTGTGGTGTCTTTTTTTTTTACTATAAACGAAGTCTGCTGACAGTGTCCACCAGGTCCATTATACTGTATATAGCAGTACGGTAGGCCACTGCTGTACCTACCTCTGTGTCGTCACTCGTCGACCATAAGTATACTAAGTATCCATCCATCTACATTGTATACCTGTGGTGTCTTTTTTTTTTAACTATAAACGCAGTCTGCTGACAGTGTCAACCAGGTCCATTATACTGTATATAGCAGTACGGTAGGCCACTGCTGTACCTACCTCTGTGTCATCACTCGTCGTCCATAAGTATACTATCCATCCATCTACATTGTATACCTGTGGTAGCTTTTTTTCTTTATACTAGTAGTACTAGTTTAGCAGTCTGCTGACAGTGTCCACCAGGTCCATTATACTGTATATAGCAGTACGGTAGGCCACTGCTGTACCTACCTCTGTGTCATCACTCGTCGTCCATAAGTATACTAAGTATCCATCCATCTACATTGTATACCTGTGGTGTCTTTTTTTTTATACTATAAACGCAGTCTGCTGACAGTGTCCACCAGGTCCATTATACTGTATATAGCAGTACGGTAGGCCACTGCTGTACCTACCTCTGTGTCGTCACTCGTCATTCATAAGTATACTAAGTTTCCGTCCATCTACATTGTATACCTGTGGTGTCTTTTTTTTATACTATAAACGCAGTCTGCTGACAGTGTCCACCAGGTCCATTATACTGAATATAGCAGTACGGTAGGCCACTGCTGTACCTACCTCTGTGTCATCACTCGTCGTCCATAAGTATACTAAGTATCCATCCATCTACATTGTATACCTGTGGTGTCTTTTTTTTTTATACTATAAACGCAGTCTGCTGACAGTGTCCACCAGGTCCGTTATACTGTATATAGCAGTACGGTAGGCCACTGCTGTACCTACCTCTGTGTCGTCACTAGTCTTCCATAAGTATACTATCCATCCATCTACATTGTATACCTGTGGTGCCTTTTTTTCTTTATACTAGTAGTACTAGTTTAGCAGTCTGCTGACAGTGTCCACCAGGTCCATTATACTGTATATAGCAGTACGGTAGGCAACTGCTGTACCTACCTCTGTGTAGTCACTCGTCGTCCATAAGTATACTATCCATCCATCCATCTACATTGTATACCTGTGGTGGCTTTTTTTCTTTATACCAGTTTAGCAGTTTGCTGACAGTGTCCACCAGGTCCATTTATTATACTGTATATAGCAGTACGGTAGGCCACTGCTGTACCTACCTCTGTGTCGTCACTCGTCGTCCATAAGTATACTATCCATCCATCTACATTGTATACCTGTGGTGGCTTTTTTTCTTTATACTAGTAGTACTAGTTTAGCAGTCTGCTGACAGTGTCCACCAGGTCCATTATACTGTATATAGCAGTACGGTAGGCCACTGCTGTACCTACCTCTGTGTCGTCACTCGTCATTCAAAAGTATACTAAGTATCCGTCCATCTACATTGTATACCTGTGGTGTCTTTTTTTTATACTATAAACGCAGTCTGCTGACAGTGTCCACCAGGTCCATTATACTGTATATAGCAGTACGGTAGGCCACTGCTGTACCTACCTCTGTGTCGTCACTCGTCGTCCATAAGTATACTAAGTATCCATCCATCTACATTGTATACCTGTGGTGTCTTTTTTTTTATAGTATAAACGCAGTCTGCTGACAGTGTCCACCAGGTCCGTTATACTGTATATAGCAGTACGGTAGGCCACTGCTGTACCTACCTCTGTGTCGTCACTCGTCGTCCATAAGTATACTATCCATCCATCTACATTGTATACCTGTGGTGCCTTTTTTTCTTTATACTAGTAGTACTAGTTTAGCAGTCTGCTGACAGTGTCCATCAGGTCCATTATACTGTATATAGCAGTACGGTAGGCAACTGCTGTACCTACCTCTGTGTAGTCACTCGTCGTCCATAAGTATACTATCCATCCATCTACATTGTATACCTGTGGTGGCTTTTTTTCTTTATACCAGTTTAGCAGTTTGCTGACAGTGTCCACCAGGTCCATTTATTATACTGTATATAGCAGTACGATAGGCCACTGCTGTACCTACCTCTGTGTCGTCACTCGTCGTCCATATGTATACTATCCATCCATCTACATTGTATACCTGTGGTGGCTTTTTTTCTTTATACTAGTAGTACTAGTTTAGCAGTCTGCTGACAGTGTCCACCAGGTCCATTATACTGTATATAGCAGTACGGTAGGCCACTGCTGTACCTACCTCTGTGTCGTCACTCATCGTCCATAAGTATAATATCCATCCATCTACATTGTATACCTGTGGTAGCTTTTTTTCTTTATACTAGTAGTACTAGTTTAGTAGTCTGCTGACAGTGTCCACCAGGTCCATTATACTGTATATAGCAGTACGGTAGGCCACTGCTGTACCTACCTCTGTGTCGTCACTCGTCGTCCATAAGTATACTAAGTATCCATCCATCTACATTGAATACCTGTGGTGTCTTTTTTTTATACTATAAACGCAGTCTGCTGACAGTGTCCACCAGGTCCATTATACTGTATATAGCAGTACGGTAGGCCACTGCTGTACCTACCTCTGTGTCGTCACTCGTCGTCCATAAGTATACTAAGTATCCATCCATCTACATTGTATACCTGTGGTGTCTTTTTTTTTTATACTATAAACGCAGTCTGCTGAGTGTCCACCAGGTCCATTATACTGTATATAGCAGTACGGTAGGCCACTGCTGTACCTACCTCTGTGTCATCACTCGTCGTCCATAAGTATACTAAGTATCCATCCATCTACATTTTATACCTGTGGTGTCTTTTTTTTTTATACTATAAACGCAGTCTGCTGACAGTGTCCACCAGGTCCATTATACTGTATATAGCAGTACGGTAGGCCACTGCTGTACCTACCTCTGTGTCGTCACTCGTCGTCCATAAGTATACTAAGTATTTATCCATCTACATTGTATACCTGTGGTGTCTTTTTTTTTATACTATAAACGCAGTCTGCTGACAGTGTCCACCAGGTCCGTTATACTGTATATAGCAGTACGGTAGGCCACTGCTGTACCTACCTCTGTGTCGTCACTCGTCGTCCATAAGTATACTATCCATCCATCTACATTGTATACCTGTGGTGCCTTTTTTTCTTTATACTAGTAGTACTAGTTTAGCAGTCTGCTGACAGTGTCCACCAGGTCCATTATACTGTATATAGCAGTACGGTAGGCAACTGCTGTACCTACCTCTGTGTCGTCACTTGTCGTCCATAAATATACTATCCATCCATCTACATTGTATACCTGTGGTGGCTTTTTTTCTTTATACCAGTTTAGCAGTTTGCTGACAGTGTCCACCAGGTCCATTTATTATACTGTATATAGCAGTACGGTAGGCCACTGCTGTACCTACCTCTGTGTCGTCACTCGTCGTCCATAAGTATACTATCCATCCATCTACATTGTATACCTGTGGTGGCTTTTTTTCTTTATACCAGTTTAGCAGTTTGCTGACAGTGTCCACCAGGTCCATTTATTATACTGTATATAGCAGTACGGTAGGCCACTGCTGTACCTACCTCTGTGTCGTCACTCGTCGTCCATAAGTATACTATCCATCCATCTACATTGTATACCTGTGGTGGCTTTTTTTCTTTATACTAGTAGTACTAGTTTAGCAGTCTGCTGACAGTGTCCACCAGGTCCATTATACTGTATACAGCAGTACGGTAGGCCACTGCTGTACCTACCTCTGTGTCGTCACTCATCGTCCATAAGTATACTATCCATCCATCTACATTGTATACCTGTGGTAGCTTTTTTTCTTTATACTATAAACGTAGTCTGCTGAGTGTCCACCAGGTCCATTATACTGTATATAGCAGTACGGTAGGCCACTGCTGTACCTACCTCTGTGTCATCACTCGTCGTCCATAAGTATACTAAGTATCCATCCATCTACATTGTATACCCGTGGTGTCTTTTTTTTTTTATACTATAAACGCAGTCTGCTGACAGTGTCCACCAGGTCCATTATACTGTATATAGCAGTACGGTAGGCCACTGCTGTACCTACCTCTGTGTCGTCACTCGTCGTCCATAAGTATACTAAGTATCCATCTATCTACATTGTATACCTGTGTTGTCTTTTTTTCTTTATACTATAAATGCAGTCTGCTGACAGTGTCCACCAGGTCCATTATACTGTATATAGCAGTACGGTAGGCCACTGCTGTACCTACCTCTGTGTCGTCACTCGTCGTCCATATGTATACTATCCATCCATCTACATTGTATACCTGTGGTGGCTTTTTTTCTTTATACTAGTAGTACTAGTTTAGCAGTCTGCTGACAGTGTCCACCAGGTCCATTATACTGTATATAGCAGTACGGTAGGCAACTGCTGTACCTACCTCTGTGTAGTCACTCGTCGTCCATAAGTATACTATCCATCCATCCATCTACATTGTATACCTGTGGTGGCTTTTTTTCTTTATACCAGTTTAGCAGTTTGCTGACAGTGTCCACCAGGTCCATTTATTATACTGTATATAGCAGTACGGTAGGCCACTGCTGTACCTACCTCTGTGTCGTCACTCGTCGTCCATAAGTATACTATCCATCCATCTACATTGTATACCTGTGGTGGCTTTTTTTCTTTATACTAGTAGTACTAGTTTAGCAGTCTGCTGACAGTGTCCACCAGGTCCATTATACTGTATATAGCAGTACGGTAGGCCACTGCTGTACCTACCTCTGTGTCGTCACTCGTCATTCATAAGTATACTAAGTATCCGTCCATCTACATTGTATACCTGTGGTGTCTTTTTTTTTATACTATAAACGCAGTCTGCTGACAGTGTCCACCAGGTCCATTATACTGTATATAGCAGTACGGTAGGCCACTGCTGTACCTACCTCTGTGTCGTCACTCGTTGTCCATAAGTATACTAAGTATCCATCCATCTACATTGTATACCTGTGGTGTCTTTTTTTTTATACTATAAACGCAGTCTGCTGACAGTGTCCACCAGGTCCGTTATACTGTATATAGCAGTACGGTAGGCCACTGCTGTACCTACCTCTGTGTCGTCACTCGTCGTCCATAAGTATACTATCCATCCATCTACATTGTATACCTGTGGTGCCTTTTTTTCTTTATACTAGTAGTACTAGTTTAGCAGTCTGCTGACAGTGTCCATCAGGTCCATTATACTGTATATAGCAGTACGGTAGGCAACTGCTGTACCTACCTCTGTGTAGTCACTCGTCGTCCATAAGTATACTATCCATCCATCTACATTGTATACCTGTGGTGGCTTTTTTTCTTTATACCAGTTTAGCAGTTTGCTGACAGTGTCCACCAGGTCCATTTATTATACTGTATATAGCAGTACGATAGGCCACTGCTGTACCTACCTCTGTGTCGTCACTCGTCGTCCATATGTATACTATCCATCCATCTACATTGTATACCTGTGGTGGCTTTTTTTCTTTATACTAGTAGTACTAGTTTAGCAGTCTGCTGACAGTGTCCACCAGGTCCATTATACTGTATATAGCAGTATGGTAGGCCACTGCTGTACCTACCTCTGTGTCGTCACTCATCGTCCATAAGTATAATATCCATCCATCTACATTGTATACCTGTGGTAACTTTTTTTCTTTATACTAGTAGTACTAGTTTAGTAGTCTGCTGACAGTGTCCACCAGGTCCATTATACTGTATATAGCAGTACGGTAGGCCACTGCTGTACCTACCTCTGTGTCGTCACTCGTCGTCCATAAGTATACTAAGTATCCATCCATCTACATTGAATACCTGTGGTGTCTTTTTTTTATACTATAAACGCAGTCTGCTGACAGTGTCCACCAGGTCCATTATACTGTATATAGCAGTACGGTAGGCCACTGCTGTACCTACCTCTGTGTCGTCACTCGTCGTCCATAAGTATACTAAGTATCCATCCATCTACATTGTATACCTGTGGTGTCTTTTTTTTTTATACTATAAACGCAGTCTGCTGACAGTGTCCACCAGGTCCATTATACTGTATATAGCAGTACGGTAGGCCACTGCTGTACCTACCTCTGTGTCGTCACTCGTCGTCCATAAGTATACTATCCATCCATCTACATTGTATACCTGTGGTGCCTTTTTTTCTTTATACTAGTAGTACTAGTTTAGCAGTCTGCTGACAGTGTCCACCAGGTCCATTATACTGTATATAGCAGTACGGTAGGCAACTGCTGTACCTACCTCTGTGTCGTCACTTGTCGTCCATAAATATACTATCCATCCATCTACATTGTATACCTGTGCTGGCTTTTTTTCTTTATACCAGTTTAGCAGTTTGCTGACAGTGTCCACCAGGTCCATTTATTATACTGTATATAGCAGTACGGTAGGCCACTGCTGTACCTACCTCTGTGTCGTCACTCGTCGTCCATAAGTATACTATCCATCCATCTACATTGTATACCTGTGGTGGCTTTTTTTCTTTATACTAGTAGTACTAGTTTAGCAGTCTGCTGACAGTGTCCACCAGGTCCATTATACTGTATACAGCAGTACGGTAGGCCACTGCTGTACCTACCTCTGTGTCGTCACTCATCGTCCATAAGTATACTATCCATCCATCTACATTGTATACCTGTGGTAGCTTTTTTTCTTTATACTATAAACGTAGTCTGCTGAGTGTCCACCAGGTCCATTATACTGTATATAGCAGTACGGTAGGCCACTGCTGTACCTACCTCTGTGTCATCACTCGTCGTCCATAAGTATACTAAGTATCCATCCATCTACATTTTATACCTGTGGTGTCTTTTTTTTTTTATACTATAAACGCAGTCTGCTGACAGTGTCCACCAGGTCCATTATACTGTATATAGCAGTACGGTAGGCCACTGCTGTACCTACCTCTGTGTCGTCACTCGTCGTCCATAAGTATACTAAGTATCCATCCATCTACATTGTATACCTGTGGTCTTTTTTTTTTATACTATAAACGCAGTCTGCTGACAGTGTCCACCAGGTCCGTTATACTGTATATAGCAGTACGGTAGGCCACTGCTGTACCTACCTCTGTGTCGTCACTCGTCGTCCATAAGTATACTATCCATCCATCTACATTGTATACCTGTGGTGCCTTTTTTTCTTTATACTAGTAATACTAGTTTAGCAGTCTGCTGACAGTGTCCACCAGGTCCATTATACTGTATATAGCAGTACGGTAGGCAACTGCTGTACCTACCTCTGTGTCGTCACTTGTCGTCCATAAATATACTATCCATCCATCTACATTGTATACCTGTGGTGGCTTTTTTTCTTTATACCAGTTTAGCAGTTTGCTGACAGTGTCCACCAGGTCCATTTATTATACTGTATATAGCAGTACGGTAGGCCACTGCTGTACCTACCTCTGTGTCGTCACTCGTCGTCCATAAGTATACTATCCATCCATCTACATTGTATACCTGTGGTGGCTTTTTTTCTTTATACTAGTAGTACTAGTTTAGCAGTCTGCTGACAGTGTCCACCAGGTCCATTATACTGTATACAGCAGTACGGTAGGCCACTGCTGTACCTACCTCTGTGTCGTCACTCATCGTCCATAAGTATACTATCCATCCATCTACATTGTATACCTGTGGTAGCTTTTTTTCTTTATACTATAAACGTAGTCTGCTGAGTGTCCACCAGGTCCATTATACTGTATATAGCAGTACGGTAGGCCACTGCTGTACCTACCTCTGTGTCATCACTCGTCGTCCATAAGTATACTAAGTATCCATCCATCTACATTTTATACCTGTGGTGTCTTTTTTTTTTATACTATAAACGCAGTCTGCTGACAGTGTCCACCAGGTCCATTATACTGTATATAGCAGTACGGTAGGCCACTGCTGTACCTACCTCTGTGTCGTCACTCGTCGTCCATAAGTATACTAAGTATCCATCTATCTACATTGTATACCTGTGTTGTCTTTTTTTCTTTATACTATAAATGCAGTCTGCTGACAGTGTCCACCAGGTCCATTATACTGTATATAGCAGTACGGTAGGCCACTGCTGTACCTACCTCTGTGTCATCACTCGTCGTCCATAAGTATACTATCCATCCATCTACATTGTATACCTGTGGTGCCTTTTTTTCTTTATACTAGTAGTACTAGTTTAGCAGTCTGCTGACAGTGTCCACCAGGTCCATTATACTGTATATAGCAGTACGGTAGGCAACTGCTGTACCTACCTCTGTGTAGTCACTCGTAGTCCATAAGTATACTATCCATCCATCTACATTGTATACCTGTGGTGGCTTTTTTTCTTTATACCAGTTTAGCAGTTTGCTGACAGTGTCCACCAGGTCCATTTATTATACTGTATATAGCAGTACGGTAGGCCACTGCTGTACCTACCTCTGTGTCGTCACTCGTCGTCCATAAGTATACTATCCATCCATCTACATTGTATACCTGTGGTGGCTTTTTTTCTTTATACCAGTTTAGCAGTTTGCTGACAGTGTCCACCAGGTCCATTTATTATACTGTATATAGCAGTACGGTAGGCCACTGCTGTACCTACCTCTGTGTCGTCACTCGTCGTCCATAAGTATACTATCCATCCATCTACATTGTATACCTGTGGTGGCTTTTTTTCTTTATACTAGTAGTACTAGTTTAGCAGTCTGCTGACAGTGTCCACCAGGTCCATTATACTGTATACAGCAGTACGGTAGGCCACTGCTGTACCTACCTCTGTGTCGTCACTCATCGTCCATAAGTATACTATCCATCCATCTACATTGTATACCTGTGGTAGCTTTTTTTCTTTATACTATAAACGTAGTCTGCTGAGTGTCCACCAGGTCCATTATACTGTATATAGCAGTACGGTAGGCCACTGCTGTACCTACCTCTGTGTCATCACTCGTCGTCCATAAGTATACTAAGTATCCATCCATCTACATTGTATACCCGTGGTGTCTTTTTTTTTTATACTATAAACGCAGTCTGCTGACAGTGTCCACCAGGTCCATTATACTGTATATAGCAGTACGGTAGGCCACTGCTGTACCTACCTCTGTGTCATCACTCGTCGTCCATAAGTATACTAAGTATCCATCCATCTACATTTTATACCTGTGGTGTCTTTTTTTTTTATACTATAAACGCAGTCTGCTGACAGTGTCCACCAGGTCCATTATACTGTATATAGCAGTACGGTAGGCCACTGCTGTACCTACCTCTGTGTCGTCACTCGTCGTCCATAAGTATACTAAGTATCCATCTATCTACATTGTATACCTGTGTTGTCTTTTTTTCTTTATACTATAAATGCAGTCTGCTGACAGTGTCCACCAGGTCCATTATACTGTATATAGCAGTACGGTAGGCCACTGCTGTACCTACCTCTGTGTCATCACTCGTCGTCCATAAGTATACTATCCATCCATCTACATTGTATACCTGTGGTGCCTTTTTTTCTTTATACTAGTAGTACTAGTTTAGCAGTCTGCTGACAGTGTCCACCAGGTCCATTATACTGTATATAGCAGTACGGTAGGCAACTGCTGTACCTACCTCTGTGTAGTCACTCGTAGTCCATAAGTATACTATCCATCCATCTACATTGTATACCTGTGGTGGCTTTTTTTCTTTATACCAGTTTAGCAGTTTGCTGACAGTGTCCACCAGGTCCATTTATTATACTGTATATAGCAGTACGGTAGGCCACTGCTGTACCTACCTCTGTGTCGTCACTCGTCGTCCATAAGTATACTATCCATCCATCTACATTGTATACCTGTGGTGGCTTTTTTTCTTTATACCAGTTTAGCAGTTTGCTGACAGTGTCCACCAGGTCCATTTATTATACTGTATATAGCAGTACGGTAGGCCACTGCTGTACCTACCTCTGTGTCGTCACTCGTCGTCCATAAGTATACTATCCATCCATCTACATTGTATACCTGTGGTGGCTTTTTTTCTTTATACTAGTAGTACTAGTTTAGCAGTCTGCTGACAGTGTCCACCAGGTCCATTATACTGTATACAGCAGTACGGTAGGCCACTGCTGTACCTACCTCTGTGTCGTCACTCATCGTCCATAAGTATACTATCCATCCATCTACATTGTATACCTGTGGTAGCTTTTTTTCTTTATACTATAAACGTAGTCTGCTGAGTGTCCACCAGGTCCATTATACTGTATATAGCAGTACGGTAGGCCACTGCTGTACCTACCTCTGTGTCATCACTCGTCGTCCATAAGTATACTAAGTATCCATCCATCTACATTGTATACCCGTGGTGTCTTTTTTTTTTATACTATAAACGCAGTCTGCTGACAGTGTCCACCAGGTCCATTATACTGTATATAGCAGTACGGTAGGCCACTGCTGTACCTACCTCTGTGTCGTCACTCGTCGTCCATAAGTATACTAAGTATCCATCTATCTACATTGTATACCTGTGTTGTCTTTTTTTCTTTATACTATAAATGCAGTCTGCTGACAGTGTCCACCAGGTCCATTATACTGTATATAGCAGTACGGTAGGCCACTGCTGTACCTACCTCTGTGTCGTCACTCGTCGTCCATAAGTATACTATCCATCCATCTACATTGTATACCTGTGGTGCCTTTTTTTCTTTATACTAGTAATACTAGTTTAGCAGTCTGCTGACAGTGTCCACCAGGTCCATTATACTGTATATAGCAGTACGGTAGGCAACTGCTGTACCTACCTCTGTGTAGTCACTCGTCGTCCATAAGTATACTATCCATCCATCTACATTGTATACCTGTGGTGGCTTTTTTTCTTTATACCAGTTTAGCAGTTTGCTGACAGTGTCCACCAGGTCCATTTATTATACTGTATATAGCAGTACGGTAGGCCACTGCTGTACCTACCTCTGTGTCGTCACTCGTCGTCCATAAGTATACTATCCATCCATCTACATTGTATACCTGTGGTGCCTTTTTTTCTTTATACTAGTAGTACTAGTTTAGCAGTCTGCTGACAGTGTCCACCAGGTCCATTATACTGTATATAGCAGTACGGTAGGCAACTGCTGTACCTACCTCTGTGTAGTCACTCGTCGTCCATAAGTATACTATCCATCCATCTACATTGTATACCTGTGGTGGCTTTTTTTCTTTATACCAGTTTAGCAGTTTGCTGACAGTGTCCACCAGGTCCATTTATTATACTGTATATAGCAGTACGGTAGGCCACTGCTGTACCTACCTCTGTGTCGTCACTCGTCGTCCATAAGTATACTATCCATCCATCTACATTGTATACCTGTGGTGGCTTTTTTTCTTTATACTAGTAGTACTAGTTTAGCAGTCTGCTGACAGTGTCCACCAGGTCCATTATACTGTATATAGCAGTACGGTAGGCCACTGCTGTACCTACCTCTGTGTCGTCACTCATCGTCCATAAGTATACTATCCATCCATCTACATTGTATACCTGTGGTAGCTTTTTTTCTTTATACTAGTAGTACTAGTTTAGCAGTCTGCTGACAGTGTCCACCAGGTCCATTATACTGTATATAGCAGTACGGTAGGCCACTGCTGTACCTACCTCTGTGTCGTCTCTCGTCGTCCATAAGTATACTAAGTATCCATCCATCTACATTGTATACCTGTGGTGTCTTTTTTTCTTTATACTACAGTATAAACGCAGTCTGCTGACAGTGTCCACCAGGTCCATTATACTGTATATAGCAGTACGGTAGGCCACTGCTGTACCTACCTCTGTGTCGTCACTCGTCGTCCATAAGTATACTAAGTATCCATCCATCTACATTGAATACCTGTGGTGTCTTTTTTTTTTATACTATAAACACAGTCTGCTGACAGTGTCCACCAGGTCCATTATACTGTATATAGCAGTACGGTAGGCCACTGCTGTACCTACCTCTGTGTCGTCACTCGTCGTCCATAAGTTTACTAAGTATCCATCCATCTACATTGTATACCTGTGGTGTCTTTTTTTTTATACTATAAACGCAGTCTGCTGACAGTGTCCACCAGGTCCATTATACTGTTTATAGCAGTACGGTAGGCCACTGCTGTACCTACCTCTGTGTCGTCACTCGTCGTCCATAAGTATACTATCCATCCATCTACATTGTATACCTGTGGTGTCTTTTTTTCTTTATACTATAAATGCAGTCTGCTGACAGTGTCCACCAGGTCCATTATACTGTATATAGCAGTACGGTAGGCAACTGCTGTACCTACCTCTGTGTCGTCACTCGTCGTCCATAAGTATACTAAGTATCCATCCATCTACATTGTATACCTGTGGTGTCTTTTTTCTTTATACTATAAACGCAGTCTGCTGACAGTGTCCACCAGGTCCATTATACTGTATATAGCAGTACGGTAGGCAACTGCTGTACCTACCTCTGTGTCGTCACTCGTCGTCCATAAGTATACTAAGTATCCATCCATCTACATTGTATACCTGTGGTGTCTTTTTTTCTTTATACTATAAACGCAGTCTGCTGACAGTGTCCACCAGGTCCATTATACTGTATATAGCAGTACGGTAGGCCACTGCTGTACCTACCTCTGTGTCGTCACTCGTCGTCCATAAGTATACTAAGTATCCATCCATCTACATTGAATACCTGTGGTGTCTTTTTTTTATACTATAAACTCAGTCTGCTGACAGTGTCTACCAGGTCCATTATACTGTATATAGCAGTACGGTAGGCCACTGCTGTACCTACCTCTGTGTCGTCACTCGTCGACCATAAGAATACTAAGTATCCATCCATCTACATTGTATACCTGTGGTGTCTTTTTTTTTTTTTTTACTATAAACGCAGTCTGCTGACAGTGTCCACCAGGTCCATTATACTGTTTATAGCAGTACGGTAGGCCACTGCTGTACCTACCTCTGTGTCGTCACTCGTCGTCCATAAGTATACTATCCATCCATCTACATTGTATAGCAGTGGTGTCTTTTTTTCTTTATACTATAAATGCAGTCTGCTGACAGTGTCCACCAGGTCCATTATACTGTATATAGCAGTACGGTAGGCCACTGCTGTACCTACCTCTGTGTCGTCACTCGTCGTCCATAAGTATACTAAGTATCCATCCATCTACATTGTATACCTGTGGTGTCTTTTTTCTTTATACTATAAACGCAGTCTGCTGACAGTGTCCACCAGGTCCATTATACTGTATATAGCAGTACGGTAGGCAATTGCAGTACCTACCTCTGTGTCGTCACTCATCGTCCATAAGTATACTAAGTATCCATCCATCTACATTGTATACCTGTGGTGTCTTTTTTTCTTTATACTATAAACGCAGTCTGCTGACAGTGTCCACCAGGTCCATTATACTGTATATAGCAGTACAGTAGGCCACTGCTGTACCTACCTCTGTGTCGTCACTCGTCGTCCATAAGTATACTAAGTATCCATCCATCTACATTGAATACCTGTGGTGTCTTTTTTTTTATACTATAAACTCAGTCTGCTGACAGTGTCCACCAGGTCCATTATACTGTATATAGCAGTACGGTAGGCCACTGCTGTACCTACCTCTGTGTCGTCACTCGTCGTCCATAAGTATACTAAGTATCCATCCATCTACATTGAATACCTGTGGTGTCTTTTTTTTTATACTATAAACGCAGTCTGCTGACAGTGTCCACCAGGTCCATTATACTGTATATAGCAGTACGGTAGGCCACTGCTGTACCTACCTCTGTGTCGTCACTCGTCGTCCATAAGTTTACTAAGTATCCATCCATCTACATTGTATACCTGTGGTGTCTTTTTTTTTATACTATAAACTCAGTCTGCTGACAGTGTCCACCAGGTCCATTATACTGTTTATAGCAGTACGGTAGGCCACTGCTGTACCTACCTCTGTGTCGTCACTCGTCGTCCATAAGTATACTATCCATCCATCTACATTGTATACCTGTGGTGTCTTTTTTTCTTTATACTATAAATGCAGTCTGCTGACAGTGTCCACCAGGTCCATTATACTGTATATAGCAGTACGGTAGGCCACTGCTGTACCTACCTCTGTGTCGTCACTCGTCGTCCATAAGTATACTAAGTATCCATCCATCTACATTGTATACCTGTGGTGTCTTTTTTCTTTATACTATAAACGCAGTCTGCTGACAGTGTCCACCAGGTCCATTATACTGTATATAGCAGTACGGTAGGCAACTGCTGTACCTACCTCTGTGTCGTCACTCGTCATCCATAAGTATACTAAGTATCCATCCATCTACATTGTATACCTGTGGTGTCTTTTTTTCTTTATACTATAAATGCAGTCTGCTGACAGTGTCCACCAGGTCCATTATACTGTATATAGCAGTACGGTAGGCCACTGCTGTACCTACCTCTGTGTCGTCACTCGTCGTCCATAAGTATACTAAGTATCCATCCATCTACATTGAATACCTGTGGTGTCTTTTTTTTTATACTATAAACTCAGTCTGCTGACAGTGTCCACCAGGTCCATTATACTGTATATAGCAGTACGGTAGGCCACTGCTGTACCTACCTCTGTGTCGTCACTCGTCGACCATAAGAATACTAAGTATCCATCCATCTACATTGTATACCTGTGGTGTCTTTTTTTTTTTTTACTATAAATGCAGTCTGCTGACAGTGTCCACCAGGTCCATTATACTGTTTATAGCAGTACGGTAGGCCACTGCTGTACCTACCTCTGTGTCGTCACTCGTCGTCCATAAGTATACTATCCATCCATCTACATTGTATACCTGTGGTGTCTTTTTTTCTTTATACTATAAATGCAGTCTGCTGACAGTGTCCACCAGGTCCATTATACTGTATATAGCAGTACGGTAGGCCACTGCTGTACCTACCTCTGTGTCATCACTCGTCGTCCATAAGTATACTATCCATCCATCTACATTGTATACCTGTGGTAGCTTTTTTTCTTTATACTAGTAGTACTAGTTTAGCAGTCTGCTGACAGTGTCCACCAGGTCCATTATACTGTATATAGCAGTACGGTAGGCCACTGCTGTACCTACCTCTGTGTCATCACTCGTCGTCCATAAGTATACTAAGTATCCATCCATCTACATTGTATACCTGTGGTGTCTTTTTTTTTATACTATAAACGCAGTCTGCTGACAGTGTCCACCAGGTCCATTAAACTGTATATAGCAGTACGGTAGGCCACTGCTGTACCTACCTCTGTGTCGTCACTCGTCATTCATAAGTATACTAAGTTTCCGTCCATCTACATTGTATACCTGTGGTGTCTTTTTTTTATACTATAAACGCAGTCTGCTGACAGTGTCCACCAGGTCCATTATACTGAATATAGCAGTACGGTAGGCCACTGCTGTACCTACCTCTGTGTCGTCACTCGTCGTCCATAAGTATACTAAGTATCCATCCATCTACATTGTATACCTGTGGTGTCTTTTTTTCTTTATACTATAAACGCAGTCTGCTGACAGTGTCCACCAGGTCCATTATACTGTATATAGCAGTACGGTAGGCCACTGCTGTACCTACCTCTGTGTCGTCACTCGTCGTCCATAAGTATACTAAGTATCCATCCATCTACATTGAATACCTGTGGTGTCTTTTTTTTTATACTATAAACTCAGTCTGCTGACAGTGTCCACCAGGTGCATTATACTGTATATAGCAGTACGGTAGGCCACTGCTGTACCTACCTCTGTGTCGTCACTCGTCGTCCATAAGTATACTAAGTATCCATCCATCTACATTGTATACCTGTGGTGTCTTTTTTCTTTATACTATAAACGCAGTCTGCTGACAGTGTCCACCAGGTCCATTATACTGTATATAGCAGTACGGTAGGCAACTGCTGTACCTACCTCTGTGTCGTCACTCGTCGTCCGTAAGTATACTAAGTATCCATCCATCTACATTGTATACCTGTGGTGTCTTTTTTTCTTTATACTATAAACGCAGTCTGCTGACAGTGTCCACCAGGTCCATTATACTGTATATAGCAGTACGGTAGGCCACTGCTGTACCTACCTCTGTGTCGTCACTCGTCGTCCATAAGTATACTAAGTATCCATCCATCTACATTGAATACCTGTGGTGTCTTTTTTTTTATACTATAAACTCAGTCTGCTGACAGTGTCCACCAGGTCCATTATACTGTATATAGCAGTACGGTAGGCCACTGCTGTACCTACCTCTGTGTCGTCACTCGTCGTCCATAAGTATACTAAGTATCCATCCATCTACATTGTATACCTGTGGTGTCTTTTTTTTTTTACTATAAACGCAGTCTGCTGACAGTGTCCACCAGGTCCATTATACTGTATATAGCAGTACGGTAGGCCACTGCTGTACCTACCTCTGTGTCGTCACTCGTCGTCCATAAGTATACTATCCATCCATCTACATTGTATACCTGTGGTGTCTTTTTTTCTTTATACTATAAATGCAGTCTGCTGACAGTGTCCACCAGGTCCATTATACTGTATATAGCAGTACGGTAGGCCACTGCTGTACCTACCTCTGTGTCGTCACTCGTCGTCCATAAGTATACTAAGTATCCATCCATCTACATTGTATACCTGTGGTGTCTTTTTTCTTTATACTATAAACGCAGTCTGCTGACAGTGTCCACCAGGTCCATTATACTGTATATAGCAGTACGGTAGGCAACTGCTGTACCTACCTCTGTGTCGTCACTCGTCGTCCATAAGTATACTAAGTATCCATCCATCTACATTGTATACCTGTGGTGTCTTTTTTTCTTTATACTATAAACGCAGTCTGCTGACAGTGTCCACCAGGTCCATTATACTGTATATAGCAGTACGGTAGGCCACTGCTGTACCTACCTCTGTGTCGTCACTCGTCGTCCATAAGTGTACTATCCATCCATCTACATTGTATACCTGTGGTGTCTTTTTTTCTTTATACTATAAACGCAGGCTTCTGACAGTGTCCACCAGGTCCATTATACTGTATATAGCAGTACGGTAGGCCACTGCTGTACCTACCTCTGTGTCGTCACTCGTCGTCCATAAGTATACTAAGTATCCATCCATCTACATTGAATACCTGTGGTGTCTTTTTTTTATACTATAAACGCAGTCTGCTGACAGTGTCCACCAGGTCCATTATACTGTATATAGCAGTACGGTAGGCCACTGCTGTACCTACCTCTGTGTCGTCACTCGTCGACCATAAGTATACTAAGTATCCATCCATCTACATTGTATACCTGTGGTGTCTTTTTTTTTTAACTATAAACGCAGTCTGCTGACAGTGTCCACCAGGTCCATTATACTGTATATAGCAGTACGGTAGGCCACTGCTGTACCTACCTCTGTGTCATCACTCGTCGTCCATAAGTATACTATCCATCCATCTACATTGTATACCTGTGGTAGCTTTTTTTCTTTATACTAGTAGTACTAGTTTAGCAGTCTGCTGACAGTGTCCACCAGGTCCATTATACTGTATATAGCAGTACGGTAGGCCACTGCTGTACCTACCTCTGTGTCATCACTCGTCGTCCATAAGTATACTAAGTATCCATCCATCTACATTGTATACCTGTGGTGTCTTTTTTTTTATACTATAAACGCAGTCTGCTGACAGTGTCCACCAGGTCCATTATACTGTATATAGCAGTACGGTAGGCCACTGCTGTACCTACCTCTGTGTCGTCACTCGTCATTCATAAGTATACTAAGTTTCCGTCCATCTACATTGTATACCTGTGGTGTCTTTTTTTTATACTATAAACGCAGTCTGCTGACAGTGTCCACCAGGTCCATTATACTGAATATAGCAGTACGGTAGGCCACTGCTGTACCTACCTCTGTGTCGTCACTCGTCGTCCATAAGTATACTAAGTATCCATCCATCTACATTGTATACCTGTGGTGTCTTTTTTCTTTATACTATAAACGCAGTCTGCTGACAGTGTCCACCAGGTCCATTATACTGTATATAGCAGTACGGTAGGCCACTGCTGTACCTACCTCTGTGTCGTCACTCGTCGTCCATAAGTATACTAAGTATCCATCCATCTACATTGTATACCTGTGGTGTCTTTTTTCTTTATACTATAAACGCAGTCTGCTGACAGTGTCCACCAGGTCCATTATACTGTATATAGCAGTACGGTAGGCAACTGCTGTACCTACCTCTGTGTCGTCACTCGTCGTCCATAAGTATACTAAGTATCCATCCATCTACATTGTATACCTGTGGTGTCTTTTTTTCTTTATACTATAAACGCAGTCTGCTGACAGTGTCCACCAGGTCCATTATACTGTATATAGCAGTACGGTAGGCCACTGCTGTACCTACCTCTGTGTCGTCACTCGTCGTCCATAAGTATACTAAGTATCCATCCATCTACATTGAATACCTGTGGTGTCTTTTTTTTTATACTATAAACTCAGTCTGCTGACAGTGTCCACCAGGTCCATTATACTGTATATAGCAGTACGGTAGGCCACTGCTGTACCTACCTCTGTGTCGTCACTCGTCGTCCATAAGTATACTAAGTATCCATCCATCTACATTGTATACCTGTGGTGTCTTTTTTTTTTTTACTATAAACGCAGTCTGCTGACAGTGTCCACCAGGTCCATTATACTGTATATAGCAGTACGGTAGGCCACTGCTGTACCTACCTCTGTGTCGTCACTCGTCGTCCATAAGTATACTATCCATCCATCTACATTGTATACCTGTGGTGTCTTTTTTTCTTTATACTATAAATGCAGTCTGCTGACAGTGTCCACCAGGTCCATTATACTGTATATAGCAGTAAGTTAGGCCACTGCTGTACCTACCTCTGTGTCGTCACTCGTCGTCCATAAGTATACTAAGTATCCATCCATCTACATTGTATACCTGTGGTGTCTTTTTTCTTTATACTATAAACGCAGTCTGCTGACAGTGTCCACCAGGTCCATTATACTGTTTATAGCAGTACGGTAGGCCACTGCTGTACCTACCTCTGTGTCATCACTCGTCGTCCATAAGTATACTATCCATCCATCTACATTGTATACCTGTGGTGTCTTTTTTTTTTTTACTATAAACGCAGTCTGCTGACAGTGTCCACCAGGTCCATTATACTGTATATAGCAGTACGGTAGGCCACTGCTGTACCTACCTCTGTGTCGTCACTCGTCGTCCATAAGTATACTATCCATCCATCTACATTGTATACCTGTGGTGTCTTTTTTTCTTTATACTATAAATGCAGTCTGCTGACAGTGTCCACCAGGTCCATTATACTGTATATAGCAGTAAGTTAGGCCACTGCTGTACCTACCTCTGTGTCGTCACTCGTCGTCCATAAGTATACTAAGTATCCATCCATCTACATTGTATACCTGTGGTGTCTTTTTTCTTTATACTATAAACGCAGTCTGCTGACAGTGTCCACCAGGTCCATTATACTGTATATAGCAGTACGGTAGGCAACTGCTGTACCTACCTCTGTGTCGTCACTCGTCGTCCATAAGTATACTAAGTATCCATCCATCTACATTGTATACCTGTGGTGTCTTTTTTTCTTTATACTATAAACGCAGTCTGCTGACAGTGTCCACCAGGTCCATTATACTGTATATAGCAGTACGGAAGGCCACTGCTGTACCTACCTCTGTGTCGTCACTCGTCGACCATAAGAATACTAAGTATCCATCCATCTACATTGTATACCTGTGGTGTCTTTTTTTTTTACTATAAACGCAGTCTGCTGACAGTGTCCACCAGGTCCATTATACTGTATATAGCAGTACGGTAGGCCACTGCTGTACCTACCTCTGTGTCGTCACTCGTCGTCCATAAGTGTACTATCCATCCATCTACATTGTATACCTGTGGTGTCTTTTTTTCTTTATACTATAAACGCAGTCTTCTGACAGTGTCCACCAGGTCCATTATACTGTATATAGCAGTACGGTAGGCCACTGCTGTACCTACCTCTGTGTCGTCACTCGTCGTCCATAAGTATACTAAGTATCCATCCATCTACATTGAATACCTGTGGTGTCTTTTTTTTATACTATAAACGCAGTCTGCTGACAGTGTCCACCAGGTCCATTATACTGTATATAGCAGTACGGTAGGCCACTGCTGTACCTACCTCTGTGTCGTCACTCGTCGACCATAAGTATACTAAGTATCCATCCATCTACATTGTATACCTGTGGTGTCTTTTTTTTTTAACTATAAACGCAGTCTGCTGACAGTGTCCACCAGGTCCATTATACTGTATATAGCAGTACGGTAGGCCACTGCTGTACCTACCTCTGTGTCATCACTCGTCGTCCATAAGTATACTATCCATCCATCTACATTGTATACCTGTGGTAGCTTTTTTTCTTTATACTAGTAGTACTAGTTTAGCAGTCTGCTGACAGTGTCCACCAGGTCCATTATACTGTATATAGCAGTACGGTAGGCCACTGCTGTACCTACCTCTGTGTCATCACTCGTCATCCATAAGTATACTAAGTATCCATCCATCTACATTGTATACCTGTGGTGTCTTTTTTTTTATACTATAAACGCAGTCTGCTGACAGTGTCCACCAGGTCCATTATACTGTATATAGCAGTACGGTAGGCCACTGCTGTACCTACCTCTGTGTCGTCACTCGTCGTCCATAAGTATACTAAGAATCCATCCATCTACATTGTATACCTGTGGTGTCTTTTTTTCTTTATACTATAAACGCAGTCTGCTGACAGTGTCCACCAGGTCCATTATACTGTATATAGCAGTACGGTAGGCCACTGCTGTACCTACCTCTGTGTCGTCACTCGTCGTCCATAAGTATACTAAGTATCCATCCATCTACATTGAATACCTGTGGTGTCTTTTTTTTTATACTATAAACTCAGTCTGCTGACAGTGTCCACCAGGTCCATTATACTGTATATAGCAGTACGGTAGGCCACTGCTGTACCTACCTCTGTGTCGTCACTCGTCGACCATAAGAATACTAAGTATCCATCCATCTACATTGTATACCTGTGGTGTCTTTTTTTTTTTTACTATAAACGCAGTCTGCTGACAGTGTCCACCAGGTCCATTATACTGTATATAGCAGTACGGTAGGCCACTGCTGTACCTACCTCTGTGTCGTCACTCGTCGTCCATAAGTATACTATCCATCCATCTACATTGTATACCTGTGGTGTCTTTTTTTCTTTATACTATAAACGCAGTCTTCTGACAGTGTCCACCAGGTCCATTATACTGTATATAGCAGTACGGTAGGCCACTGCTGTACCTACCTCTGTGTCGTCACTCGTCGTCCATAAGTATACTAAGTATCCATCCATCTACATTGAATACCTGTGGTGTCTTTTTTTTATACTATAAACGCAGTCTGCTGACAGTGTCCACCAGGTCCATTATACTGTATATAGCAGTACGGTAGGCCACTGCTGTACCTACCTCTGTGTCGTCGCTCGTCGACCATAAGTATACTAATTATCCATCCATCTACATTGTATACCTGTGGTGTCTTTTTTTTTATACTATAAACGCAGTCTGCTGACAGTGTCCACCAGGTCCATTATACTGTATATAGCAGTACGGTAGGCCACTGCTGTACCTACCTCTGTGTCGTCACTCGTCATTCATAAGTATACTAAGTTTCCGTCCATCTACATTGTATACCTGTGGTGTCTTTTTTTTTATACTATAAACGCAGTCTGCTGACAGTGTCCACCAGGTCCATTATACTGAATATAGCAGTACGGTAGGCCACTGCTGTACCTACCTCTGTGTCGTCACTCGTCGTCCATAAGTATACTAAGTATCCATCCATCTACATTGTATACCTGTGGTGTCTTTTTTTCTTTATACTATAAACGCAGTCTGCTGACAGTGTCCACCAGGTCCATTATACTGTATATAGCAGTACGGTAGGCCACTGCTGTACCTACCTCTGTGTCGTCACTCGTCGTCCATAAGTATACTAAGTATCCATCCATCTACATTGAATACCTGTGGTGTCTTTTTTTTTATACTATAAACTCAGTCTGCTGACAGTGTCCACCAGGTCCATTATACTGTATATAGCAGTACGGTAGGCCACTGCTGTACCTACCTCTGTGTCGTCACTCGTCGACCATAAGAATACTAAGTATCCATCCATCTACATTGTATACCTGTGGTGTCTTTTTTTTTTTACTATAAACGCAGTCTGCTGACAGTGTCCACCAGGTCCATTATACTGTATATAGCAGTACGGTAGGCCACTGCTGTACCTACCTCTGTGTCGTCACTCGTCGTCCATAAGTATACTATCCATCCATCTACATTGTATACCTGTGGTGTCTTTTTTTCTTTATACTATAAACGCAGTCTTCTGACAGTGTCCACCAGGTCCATTATACTGTATATAGCAGTACGGTAGGCCACTGCTGTACCTACCTCTGTGTCGTCACTCGTCGTCCATAAGTATACTAAGTATCCATCCATCTACATTGAATACCTGTGGTGTCTTTTTTTTATACTATAAACGCAGTCTGCTGACAGTGTCCACCAGGTCCATTATACTGTATATAGCAGTACGGTAGGCCACTGCTGTACCTACCTCTGTGTCGTCACTCGTCGACCATAAGTATACTAATTATCCATCCATCTACATTGTATACCTGTGGTGTCTTTTTTTTTAAACTATAAACGCAGTCTGCTGACAGTGTCCACCAGGTCCATTATACTGTATATAGCAGTACGGTAGGCCACTGCTGTACCTACCTCTGTGTCATCACTCGTGGTCCATAAGTATACTATCCATCCATCTACATTGTATACCTGTGGTAGCTTTTTTCTTTATACTAGTAGTACTAGTTTAGCAGTCTGCTGACAGTGTCCACCAGGTCCATTATACTGTATATAGCAGTACGGTAGGCAACTGCTGTACCTACCTCTGTGTCATCACTCGTCGTCCATAAGTATACTAAGTATCCATCCATCTACATTGTATACCTGTGGTGTCTTTTTTTTTATACTATAAACGCAGTCTGCTGACAGTGTCCACCAGGTCCATTATACTGTATATAGCAGTACGGTAGGCCACTGCTGTACCTACCTCTGTGTCGTCACTCGTCATTCATAAGTATACTAAGTTTCCGTCCATCTACATTGTATACCTGTGGTGTCTTTTTTTTATACTATAAACGCAGTCTGCTGACAGTGTCCACCAGGTCCATTATACTGAATATAGCAGTACGGTAGGCCACTGCTGTACCTACCTCTGTGTCGTCACTCGTCGTCCATAAGTATACTAAGTATCCATCCATCTACATTGTATACCTGTGGTGTCTTTTTTCTTTATACTATAAACGCAGTCTGCTGACAGTGTCCACCAGGTCCATTATACTGTATATAGCAGTACGGTAGGCCACTGCTGTACCTACCTCTGTGTCGTCACTCGCCGTCCATAAGTATACTAAGTATCCATCCATCTACATTGAATACCTGTGGTGTCTTTTTTTATACTATAAACGCAGTCTGCTGACAGTGTCCACCAGGTCCATTATACTGTATATAGCAGTACGGTAGGCCACTGCTGTACCTACCTCTGTGTCGTCACTCGTCGACCATAAGAATACTAAGTATCCATCCATCTACATTGTATACCTGTGGTGTCTTTTTTTTTTTACTATAAACGCAGTCTGCTGACAGTGTCCACCAGGTCCATTATACTGTATATAGCAGTACGGTAGGCCACTGCTGTACCTACCTCTGTGTCGTCACTCGTCGTCCATAAGTATACTATCCATCCATCTACATTGTATACCTGTGGTGTCTTTTTTTCTTTATACTATAAACGCAGTCTTCTGACAGTGTCCACCAGGTCTATTATACTGTATATAGCAGTACGGTAGGCCACTGCTGTACCTACCTCTGTGTCGTCACTCGTCGTCCATAAGTATACTAAGTATCCATCCATCTACATTGAATACCTGTGGTGTCTTTTTTTTATACTATAAACGCAGTCTGCTGACAGTGTCCACCAGGTCCATTATACTGTATATAGCAGTACGGTAGGCCACTGCTGTAACTACCTCTGTGTCATCACTCGTCGACCATAAGTATACTAAGTATCCATCCATCTACATTGTATACCTGTGGTGTCTTTTTTTTTTAACTATAAACGCAGTCTGCTGACAGTGTCCACCAGGTCCATTATACTGTATATAGCAGTACGGTAGGCCACTGCTGTACCTACCTCTGTGTCATCACTCGTCGTCCATAAGTATACTATCCATCCATCTACATTGTATACCTGTGGTAGCTTTTTTTCTTTATACTAGTAGTACTAGTTTAGCAGTCTGCTGACAGTGTCCACCAGGTCCATTATACTGTATATAGCAGTACGGTAGGCCACTGCTGTACCTACCTCTGTGTCGTCACTCGTCGACCATAAGTATACTAATTATCCATCCATCTACATTGTATACCTGTGGTGTCTTTTTTTTTAAACTATAAACGCAGTCTGCTGACAGTGTCCACCAGGTCCATTATACTGTATATAGCAGTACGGTAGGCCACTGCTGTACCTACCTCTGTGTCATCACTCGTGGTCCATAAGTATACTATCCATCCATCTACATTGTATACCTGTGGTAGCTTTTTTCTTTATACTAGTAGTACTAGTTTAGCAGTCTGCTGACAGTGTCCACCTGGTCCATTATACTGTATATAGCAGTACGGTAGGCCACTGCTGTACCTACCTCTGTGTCATCACTCGTCGTCCATAAGTATACTAAGTATCCATCCATCTACATTGTATACCTGTGGTGTCTTTTTTTTTATACTATAAACGCAGTCTGCTGACAGTGTCCACCAGGTCCATTATACTGTATATAGCAGTACGGTAGGCCACTGCTGTACCTACCTCTGTGTCGTCACTCGTCATTCATAAGTATACTAAGTTTCCGTCCATCTACATTGTATACCTGTGGTGTCTTTTTTTTATACTATAAACGCAGTCTGCTGACAGTGTCCACCAGGTCCATTATACTGAATATAGCAGTACGGTAGGCCACTGCTGTACCTACCTCTGTGTCGTCACTCGTCGTCCATAAGTATACTAAGTATCCATCCATCTACATTGTATACCTGTGGTGTCTTTTTTCTTTATACTATAAACGCAGTCTGCTGACAGTGTCCACCAGGTCCATTATACTGTATATAGCAGTACGGTAGGCCACTGCTGTACCTACCTCTGTGTCGTCACTCGCCGTCCATAAGTATACTAAGTATCCATCCATCTACATTGAATACCTGTGGTGTCTTTTTTTATACTATAAACGCAGTCTGCTGACAGTGTCCACCAGGTCCATTATACTGTATATAGCAGTACGGTAGGCCACTGCTGTACCTACCTCTGTGTCGTCACTCGTCGACCATAAGAATACTAAGTATCCATCCATCTACATTGTATACCTGTGGTGTCTTTTTTTTTTTACTATAAACGCAGTCTGCTGACAGTGTCCACCAGGTCCATTATACTGTATATAGCAGTACGGTAGGCCACTGCTGTACCTACCTCTGTGTCGTCACTCGTCAACCATAAGTATACTATCCATCCATCTACATTGTATACCTGTGGTGTCTTTTTTTCTTTATACTATAAACGCAGTCTTCTGACAGTGTCCACCAGGTCTATTATACTGTATATAGCAGTACGGTAGGCCACTGCTGTACCTACCTCTGTGTCGTCACTCGTCGTCCATAAGTATACTAAGTATCCATCCATCTACATTGAATACCTGTGGTGTCTTTTTTTTATACTATAAACGCAGTCTGCTGACAGTGTCCACCAGGTCCATTATACTGTATATAGCAGTACGGTAGGCCACTGCTGTAACTACCTCTGTGTCATCACTCGTCGACCATAAGTATACTAAGTATCCATCCATCTACATTGTATACCTGTGGTGTCTTTTTTTTTTAACTATAAACGCAGTCTGCTGACAGTGTCCACCAGGTCCATTATACTGTATATAGCAGTACGGTAGGCCACTGCTGTACCTACCTCTGTGTCATCACTCGTCGTCCATAAGTATACTATCCATCCATCTACATTGTATACCTGTGGTAGCTTTTTTTCTTTATACTAGTAGTACTAGTTTAGCAGTCTGCTGACAGTGTCCACCAGGTCCATTATACTGTATATAGCAGTACGGTAGGCCACTGCTGTACCTACCTCTGTGTCATCACTCGTCGTCCATAAGTATACTAAGTATCCATCCATCTACATTGTATACCTGTGGTGTCTTTTTTTTATACTATAAACGCAGTCTGCTGACAGTGTCCACCAGGTCCATTATACTGTATATAGCAGTACGGTAGGCCACTGCTGTACCTACCTCTGTGTCGTCACTCGTCATTCATAAGTATACTAAGTTTCCGTCCATCTACATTGTATACCTGTGGTGTCTTTTTTTTATACTATAAACGCAGTCTGCTGACAGTGTCCACCAGGTCCATTATACTGAATATAGCAGTACGGTAGGCCACTGCTGTACCTACCTCTGTGTCGTCACTCGTCGTCCATAAGTATACTAAGTATCCATCCATCTACATTGTATACCTGTGGTGTCTTTTTTTTTATACTATAAACGCAGTCTGCTGACAGTGTCCACCAGGTCCGTTATACTGTATATAGCAGTACGGTAGGCCACTGCTGTACCTACCTCTGTGTCGTCACTCGTCGTCCATAAGTATACCATCCATCCATCTACATTGTATACCTGTGGTGCCTTTTTTTCTTTATACTAGTAGTACTA
This sequence comes from Pseudophryne corroboree, assembly GCF_028390025.1. Taxonomy (NCBI): domain Eukaryota; kingdom Metazoa; phylum Chordata; class Amphibia; order Anura; family Myobatrachidae; genus Pseudophryne; species Pseudophryne corroboree. The sequence goes on along the minus strand of NC_086446.1, from coordinate 497,104,921 downwards.
GTTTAGCAGTCTGCTGACAGTGTCCACCAGGTCCATTATACTGTATATAGCAGTACGGTAGGCAACTGCTGTACCTACCTCTGTGTAGTTACTCGTCGTCCACAAGTATACTATCCATCCATCTACATTGTATACCTGTGGTGGCTTTTTTTCTTTATACCAGTTTAGCAGTTTGCTGACAGTGTCCACCAGGTCCATTTATTATACTGTATATAGCAGTACGGTAGGCCACTGCTGTACCTACCTCTGTGTCGTCACTCGTCGTCCATAAGTATACTATCCATCCATCTACATTGTATACCTGTGGTGGCTTTTTTTCTTTATACTAGTAGTACTAGTTTAGCAGTCTGCTGACAGTGTCCACCAGGTCCATTATACTGTATATAGCAGTACGGTAGGCCACTGCTGTACCTACCTCTGTGTCGTCACTCATCGTCCATAAGTATACTATCCATCCATCTACATTGTACACCTGTGGTAGCTTTTTTTCTTTATACTAGTAGTACTAGTTTAGCAGTCTGCTGACAGTGTCCACCAGGTCCTTTATACTGTATATAGCAGTACGGTAGGCAACTGCTGTACCTACCTCTGTGTCGTCACTCGTCGTCCATAAGTATACTAAGTATCCATCCATCTACATTGTATACCTGTGGTGTCTTTTTTTCTTTATACTACAGTATAAATGCAGTCTGCTGACAGTGTCCACCAGGTCCATTATACTGTATATAGCAGTACGGTAGGCCACTGCTGTACCTACCTCTGTGTCGTCACTCGTCGTCCATAAGTATACTAAGTATCCATCCATCTACATTGAATACCTGTGGTGTCTTTTTTTTTATACTATAAACGCAGTCTGCTGACAGTGTCCACCAGGTCCATTATACTGTATATAGCAGTACGGTAGGCCACTGCTGTACCTACCTCTGTGTCGTCACTCGTCGTCCATAAGTATACTAAGTATCCATCCATCTACATTGTATACCTGTGGTGTCTTTTTTTCTTTATACTACAGTATAAATGCAGTCTGCTGACAGTGTCCACCAGGTCCATTATACTGTATATAGCAGTACGGTAGGCCACTGCTGTACCTACCTCTGTGTCGTCACTCGTCGTCCATAAGTATACTAAGTATCCATCCATCTACATTGAATACCTGTGGTGTCTTTTTTTTATACTATAAACGCAGTCTGCTGACAGTGTCCACCAGGTCCATTATACTGTATATAGCAGTACGGTAGGCCACTGCTGTACCTACCTCTGTGTCGTCACTCGTCGTCCATAAGTATACTATCCATCCATCTACATTGTATACCTGTTGTGTCTTTTTTTCTTTATACTATAAATGCAGTCTGCTGACAGTGTCCACCAGGTCCATTATACTGTATATAGCAGTACGGTAGGCCACTGCTGTACCTACCTCTGTGTCGTCACTCGTCGTCCATAAGTATACTAAGTATCCATCCATCTACATTGTATACCTGTGGTGTCTTTTTTCTTTATACTATAAACGCAGTCTGCTGACAGTGTCCACCAGGTCCATTATACTGTATATAGCAGTACGGTAGGCAACTGCTGTACCTACCTCTGTGTCGTCACTCGTCGTCCATAAGTATACTAAGTATCCATCCATCTACATTGTATACCTGTGGTGTCTTTTTTTCTTTATACTATAAACACAGTCTGCTGACAGTGTCCACCAGGTCCATTATACTGTATATAGCAGTACGGTAGGCCACTGCTGTACCTACCTCTGTGTCGTCACTCGTCGTCCATAAGTATACTAAGTATCCATCCATCTACATTGAATACCTGTGGTGTCTTTTTTTTTATACTATAAACGCAGTCTGCTGACAGTGTCCACCAGGTCCATTATACTGTATATAGCAGTACGGTAGGCCACTGCTGTACCTACCTCTGTGTCGTCACTCGTCGACCATAAGTATACTATCCATCCATCTACATTGCATACCTGTGGTGGCTTTTTTTCTTTATACCAGTTTAGCAGTTTGCTGACAGTGTCCACCAGGTCCATTTATTATACTGTATATAGCAGTACGGTAGGCCACTGCTGTACCTACCTCTGTGTCGTCACTCGTCGTCCATAAGTATACTATCCATCCATCTACATTGTATACCTGTGGTGGCTTTTTTTCTTTATACTAGTAGTACTAGTTTAGCAGTCTGCTGACAGTGTCCACCAGGTCCAATATACTGTATATATAGCAGTACGGTAGGCCACTGCTGTACCTACCTCTGTGTCGTCACTCATCGTCCATAAGTATACTATCCATCCATCTACATTGTATACCTGTGGTAGCTTTTTTTCTTTATACTAGTAGTACTAGTTTAGCAGTCTGCTGACAGTGTCCACCAGGTCCATTATACTGTATATAGCAGTACGGTAGGCAACTGCTGTACCTACCTCTGTGTCGTCACTCGTCGTCCATAAGTATACTAAGTATCCATCCATCTACATTGTATACCTGTGGTGTCTTTTTTTCTTTATACTACAGTATAAACGCAGTCTGCTGACAGTGTCCACCAGGTCCATTATACTGTATATAGCAGTACGGTAGGCCACTGCTGTACCTACCTCTGTGTCGTCACTCGTCGTCCATAAGTATACTAAGTATCCATCCATCTACATTGAATACCTGTGGTGTCTTTTTTTTTATACTATAAACGCAGTCTGCTGACAGTGTCCACCAGGTCCATTATACTGTATATAGCAGTACGGTAGGCCACTGCTGTACCTACCTCTGTGTCGTCTCTCGTCGTCCATAAGTATACTATCCATCCATCTACATTGTATACCTGTGGTGTCTTTTTTCTTTATACTATAAATGCAGTCTGCTGACAGTGTCCACCAGGTCCATTATACTGTATATAGCAGTACGGTAGGCCACTGCTGTACCTACCTCTGTGTCGTCACTCGTCGTCCATAAGTATACTAAGTATCCATCCATCTACATTGTATACCTGTGGTGTCTTTTTTCTTTATACTATAAACGCAGTCTGCTGACAGTGTCCACCAGGTCCATTATACTGTATATAGCAGTACGGTAGGCAACTGCTGTACCTACCTCTGTGTCGTCACTCGTCGTCCATAAGTATACTAAGTATCCATCCATCTACATTGTATACCTGTGGTGTCTTTTTTTCTTTATACTATAAACGCAGTCTGCTGACAGTGTCCACCAGGTCCATTATATTGTATATAGCAGTACGGTAGGCCACTGCTGTACCTACCTCTGTGTCGTCACTCGTCGACCATAAGTATACTAAGTATCCATCCATCTACATTGTATACCTGTGGTGTCTTTTTTTTTATACTATAAACGCAGTCTGCTGACAGTGTCCACCAGGTCCATTATACTGTATATAGCAGTACGGTAGGCCACTGCTGTACCTACCTCTGTGTCGTCACTCGTCGTCCATAAGTATACTATCCATCCATCTACATTGTATACCTGTGGTGTCTTTTTTCTTTATACTATAAACGCAGTCTGCTGACAGTGTCCACCAGGTCCATTATACTGTATATAGCAGTACGGTAGGCCACTGCTGTACCTACCTCTGTGTCGTCACTCGTCGTCCATAAGTATACTAAGTATCCATCAATCTACATTGTATACCTGTGGTGTCTTTTTTCTTTATACTATAAACGCAGTCTGCTGACAGTGTCCACCAGGTCCATTATACTGTATATAGCAGTACGGTAGGCCACTGCTGTACCTACCTCTGTGTCGTCACTCGTCGTCCATAAGTATACTAAGTATCCATCCATCTACATTGTATACCTGTGGTGTCTTTTTTCTTTATACTATAAACGCAGTCTGCTGACAGTGTCCACCAGGTCCATTATACTGTATATAGCAGTACGGTAGGCAACTGCTGTACCTACCTCTGTGTCGTCACTCGTCGTCCATAAGTATACTAAGTATCCATCCATCTACATTGTATACCTGTGGTGTCTTTTTTCTTTATACTATAAACGCAGTCTGCTGACAGTGTCCACCAGGTCCATTATACTGTATATAGCAGTACGGTAGGCCACTGCTGTACCTACCTCTGTGTCGTCACTCGTCGTCCATAAGTATACTAAGTATCCATCCATCTACATTGTATACCTGTGGTGTCTTTTTTCTTTATACTATAAACGCAGTCTGCTGACAGTGTCCACCAGGTCCATTATACTGTATATAGCAGTACGGTAGGCCACTGCTGTACCTACCTCTGTGTCGTCACTCGTCGTCCATAAGTATACTAAGTATCCATCCATCTACATTGAATACCTGTGGTGTCTTTTTTTATACTATAAACGCAGTCTGCTGACAGTGTCCACCAGGTCCATTATACTGTATATAGCAGTACGGTAGGCCACTGCTGTACCTACCTCTGTGTCGTCACTCGTCGACCATAAGTATACTAAGTATCCATCCATCTACATTGTATACCTGTGGTGTCTTTTTTTTTTATACTATAAACGCAGTCTGCTGACAGTGTCCACCAGGTCCATTATACTGTATATAGCAGTACGGTAGGCCACTGCTGTACCTACCTCTGTGTCGTCACTCGTCGTCCATAAGTATACTAAGTATCCATCCATCTACATTGTATACCTGTGGTGTCTTTTTTCTTTATACTATAAACGCAGTCTGCTGACAGTGTCCACCAGGTCCATTATACTGTATATAGCAGTACGGTAGGCCACTGCTGTACCTACCTCTGTGTCGTCACTCGTCGTCCATAAGTATACTAAGTATCCATCCATCTACATTGAATACCTGTGGTGTCTTTTTTTATACTATAAACGCAGTCTGCTGACAGTGTCCACCAGGTCCATTATACTGTATATAGCAGTACGGTAGGCCACTGCTGTACCTACCTCTGTGTCGTCACTCGTCGACCATAAGTATACTAAGTATCCATCCATCTACATTGTATACCTGTGGTGTCTTTTTTTTTTATACTATAAACGCAGTCTGCTGACAGTGTCCACCAGGTCCATTATACTGTATATAGCAGTACGGTAGGCCACTGCTGTACCTACCTCTGTGTCGTCACTCGTCGTCCATAAGTATACTATCCATCTATCTACATTGTATACCTGTGGTGTCTTTTTTTCTTTATACTATAAACGCAGTCTGCTGAGTGTCCACCAAGTCCATTATACTGTATATAACAGTACGGTAGGCCACTGCTGTACCTACCTCTGTGTCGTCACTCGTCATCCATAAGTATACTAAGTATCCATCCATCTACATTGTATACCTGTGGTGTCTTTTTTCTTTATACTATAAACGCAGTCTGCTGACAGTGTCCACCAGGTCCATTATACTGTATATAGCAGTACGGTAGGCCACTGCTGTACCTACCTCTGTGTCGTCACTCGTCGACCATAAGTATACTAAGTATCCATCCATCTACATTGTATACCTGTGGTGTCTTTTTTTTTTATACTATAAACGCAGTCTGCTGACAGTGTCCACCAGGTCCATTATACTGTATATAGCAGTACGGTAGGCCACTGCTGTACCTACCTCTGTGTCGTCACTCGTCGTCCATAAGTATACTATCCATCCATCTACATTGTATACCTGTGGTGTCTTTTTTTCTTTATACTATAAACGCAGTCTGCTGACAGTGTCCACCAGGTCCATTATACTGTATATAGCAGTACGGTAGGCCACTGCTGTACCTACCTCTGTGTCGTCACTCGTCGTCCATAAGTATACTAAGTATCCATCAATCTACATTGTATACCTGTGGTGTCTTTTTTCTTTATACTATAAACGCAGTCTGCTGACAGTGTCCACCAGGTCCATTATACTGTATATAGCAGTACGGTAGGCCACTGCTGTACCTACCTCTGTGTCGTCACTCGTCGTCCATAAGTATACTAAGTATCCATCCATCTACATTGTATACCTGTGGTGTCTTTTTTCTTTATACTATAAACGCAGTCTGCTGACAGTGTCCACCAGGTCCATTATACTGTATATAGCAGTACGGTAGGCCACTGCTGTACCTACCTCTGTGTCGTCACTCGTCGTCCATAAGTATACTAAGTATCCATCCATCTACATTGTATACCTGTGGTGTCTTTTTTCTTTATACTATAAACGCAGTCTGCTGACAGTGTCCACCAGGTCCATTATACTGTATATAGCAGTACGGTAGGCCACTGCTGTACCTACCTCTGTGTCGTCACTCGTCGTCCATAAGTATGCTAAGTATCCATCCATCTACATTGTATACCTGTGGTGTCTTTTTTCTTTATACTATAAACGCAGTCTGCTGACAGTGTCCACCAGGTCCATTATACTGTATATAGCAGTACGGTAGGCCACTGCTGTACCTACCTCTGTGTCGTCACTCGTCGTCCATAAGTATACTAAGTATCCATCCATCTACATTGAATACCTGTGGTGTCTTTTTTTATACTATAAACGCAGTCTGCTGACAGTGTCCACCAGGTCCATTATACTGTATATAGCAGTACGGTAGGCCACTGCTGTACCTACCTCTGTGTCGTCACTCGTCGACCATAAGTATACTAAGTATCCATCCATCTACATTGTATACCTGTGGTGTCTTTTTTTTAATACTATAAACGCAGTCTGCTGACAGTGTCCACCAGGTCCATTATACTGTATATAGCAGTACGGTAGGCCACTGCTGTACCTACCTCTGTGTCGTCACTCGTCGTCCATAAGTATACTATCCATCCATCTACATTGTATACCTGTGGTGTCTTTTTTTCTTTATACTATAAACGCAGTCTGCTGAGTGTCCACCAAGTCCATTATACTGTATATAGCAGTACGGTAGGCCACTGCTGTACCTACCTCTGTGTCGTCACTCGTCATCCATAAGTATACTAAGTATCCATCCATCTACATTGTATACCTGTGGTGTCTTTTTTTTTTATACTATAAACGCAGTCTGCTGACAGTGTCCACCAGGTCCATTATACTGTATATAGCAGTACGGTAGGCCACTGCTGTACCTACCTATGTGTCATCACTCGTCGTCCATAAGTATACTAAGTATCCATCCATCTACATTGTATACCTGTGGTGTCTTTTTTTCTTTATACTATAAATGCAGTCTGCTGACAGTGTCCACCAGGTCCATTATACTGTATTTAGCAGTACGGTAGGCCACTGCTGTACCTACCTCTGTGTCGTCACTCGTCGTCCATAAGTATACTAAGTATCCATCCATCTACATTGTATACCTGTGGTGTCTTTTTTCTTTATACTATAAACGCAGTCTTCTGACAGTGTCCACCAGGTCCATTATACTGTATATAGCAGTACGGTAGGCCACTGCTGTACCTACTCTGTGTCGTCACTCGTCGTCCATAAGTATACTAAGTATCCATCCATCTACATTGTATACCTGTGGTGTCTTTTTTCTTTATACTATAAACGCAGTCTGCTGACAGTGTCCACCAGGTCCATTATACTGTATATAGCAGTACGGTAGGCCACTGCTGTACCTACGATGGTGTCATCACTCGTCGTCCATAAGTATACTAAGTATCCATCCATCTACATTGTATACCTGTGGTGTCTTTTTTTTTATACTATAAACGCAGTCTGCTGACAGTGTCCGCCAGGTCCATTATACTGTATATAGCAGTACGGTAGGCCACTGCTGTACCTACCTCTGTGTCGTCACTCGTCGTCCATAAGTATACTAAGTATCCATCCATCTACATTGTATACCTGTGGTGTCTTTTTTCTTTAGACTATAAACGCAGTCTGCTGACAGTGTCCACCAGGTCCATTATACTGTATATAGCAGTACGGTAGGCAATTGCTGTACCTACCTCTGTGTCGTCACTCGTTGTCCATAAGTATACTAAGTATCCATCCATCTACATTGTATACCTGTGGTGTCTTTTTTTCTTTATACTATAAACGCAGTCTGCTGACAGTGTCCACCAGGTCCATTATACTGTATATAGCAGTACGGTAGGCCACTGCTGTACCTACCTCTGTGTCGTCACTCGTCGTCCATAAGTATACTAAGTATCCATCCATCTACATTGAATACCTGTGGTGTCTTTTTTTTTATACTATAAACGCAGTCTGCTGACAGTGTCCACCAGGTCCATTATACTGTATATAGCAGTACGGTAGGCCACTGCTGTACCTACCTCTGTGTCGTCACTCGTCGACCATAAGTATACTATCCATCCATCTACATTGCATACCTGTGGTGGCTTTTTTTCTTTATACTAGTAGTACTAGTTTAGCAGTCTGCTGACAGTGTCCACCAGGTCCATTATACTGTATATAGCAGTACGGTAGGCCACTGCTGTACCTACCTCTGTGTCGTCACTCGTCGTCCATAAGTATACTATCCATCCATCTACATTGTATACTTGTGGTGCCTTTTAGTTGTGCGCATTAAAATATGGAGAACAAAAATGTGGAGGTTAAAAAAATAGGGAAAGATCAAGATCCACTTCCACCTCGTGCTGAAGCTGCTGCCACTAGTCATCGCCGAGACGATGAAATGCCATCAACGTCGTCTGCCAAGGCCGATGCCCAATGTCATAGTACAGAGCATGTAAAATCCAAAACACAAAAGATCAGTAAAAATACCCAAAAATCAAAATTAAAAGCGTCTGAGGAGAAGCGTAAACTTGCCAATATACCATTTACGACACGGAGTGGCAAGGAACGGCTGAGGCCCTGGCCTATGTTCATGGCTAGTGGTTCAGCTTCACATGAGGATGGAAGCACTCATCCTCTCGCTAGAAAAAAAAAAGAATTAAGCTGGCAAAAGCATAGCAAAGAACTGTGCGTTCTTCGAAATCACAAATCCCCTAGGAGAGTCCAATTGTGTCGGTTGCGATGCCTGACCTTCCCAACACTGGACGGGAAGAGCTTGCGCCTTCCACCATTTGCACGCCCCCTGCAAGTGCTGGAAGGAGCACCCGCAGTCCAATTCCTGATAGTCAAATTGAAGATGTCAGTGTTGAAGTACACCAGGATGAGGATATGGGTGTTGCTGGTGCTGGGGAGGAAATTGACAAGGAGGATTCTGATGGTGAGGTGGTTTGTTTAAGTCAGGCACCCGGGGATACGCCTGTTGTCCGTGGGAGGAATATGGCCATTGACATGCCTGGTCAAAATACAAAAAAAATCAGCTCTTTGGTGTGGAATTATTTCAACACAAATGTGGACAACAGGTGTCAAGCCGTGTGTTGCCTTTGTCAAGCTGTAATAAGTAGGGGTAAGGACGTTAACCACCTCGGAACATCCTCCCTTATACGTCACCTGCAGCGCATTCATCATAAGTCAGTGACAAGTTCAAAAACTTTGGGCGACAGCGGAAGCAGTCCACTGACCAGAAAATCCCTTCCTCTTGTAACCAAGCTCCTGCAAACCACACCACCAACTCCCTCAGTGTCAATTTCCTCCTTACCCAGGAAAGCCAATAGTCCTGCAGGCCATGTCACTGGCAAGTCTGACGAGTCCTCTCCTGCCTGGGATTCCTCCGATGCATCCTTGAGTGTAATGCCTACTGCTGCTGGCGCTGCTGTTGTTGCTGCTGGGAGTCGATCGTCATCCCAGAGGGGAAGTCGGAAGACCACTTGTACTACTTCCAGTAAGCAATTGACTGTACATCAGTCCTTTGCGAGGAAGATGAAATATCACAGCAGTCATCCTGCTGCAAAGCGGATAACTGAGGCCTTGGCAGCCTGGGTGGTGAGAAGCGTGGTTCCGGTATCCATCGTTAATTCAGAGCCAACTATAGACTTGATTGAGGTACTGTGTCCCCGGTACCAAATACCATCTAGGTTCCATTTCTCTAGGCAGGCGATACCGAAAAAGTACACAGACCTCAGAAAAAGACTCACCAGTGTCCTAAAAAATTCAGTTGTACCCAATGTCCACTTAACCACGGACATGTGGACAAGTGGAGCAGGGCAGACTCAGGACTATATGACTGTGACAGCCCACTGGGTAGATGTATTGCCTCCCACTGCAAGAACAGCAGCGGCGGCACCAGTAGCAGCATCTCGCAAACGCCAACTCGTTCCTAGGCAGGCTACGCTTTGTATCACCGCTTTCCAGAATACGCACACAGCTGAAAACCTCTTACGGCAACTGAGGAAGATCATCGCAGAATGGCTTACCCCAATTGGACTCTCCTGGGGATTTGTGACATCGGACAACGCCAGCAATATTGTGCGTGCATTACATCTGGGCAAATTCCAGCACGTCCCATGTTTTGCACATACCTTGAATTTGGTTGTGCAGAATTATTTAAAAAACGACAGGGGCGTGCAAGAGATGCTGTCGGTGGCCCGAAGAATTGCGGGCCACTTTCGGCGTTCAGGCACCGCGTACAGAAGACTGGAGCACCACCAAAAATACCTGAACCTGCCCTGCCATCATCTGAAGCAAGAGGTGGTAACGAGGTGGAATTCAACCCTCTATATGCTTCAGAGGATGGAGGAGCAGCAAAAGGACATTCAAGCCTATACATCTGGCAACGATATAGGCAAAGGAGGTGGAATGCACCTGTCTCAAGCGCAGTGGAGAATGATTTCAACGTTGTGCAAGGTTCTGCAACCCTTTGAACTTGCCACACGTGAAGTCAGTTCAGACACTGCCAGCCTGAGTCAGGTCATTCCCCTCATCAGGCTTTTGCAGAAGAAGCTGGAGACATTGAAGGAGGAGCTAAAACAGAGCGATTCCGCTAGGCATGTGGGACTTGTGGATGGAGCCCTTCATTCGCTTAACCAGGATTCACGGGTGGTCAATCTGTTGAAATCAGAGCACTACATTTTGGCCACCGTGCTCGATCCTAGATTTAAAACCTACGTTGTATCTCTCTTTCCGGTAGACACAAGTCTGCAGGGGTTCAAAGACCTGCTGGTGAGAAAATTGTCAAGTCAAGCGGAACGTGACCCGTCAACAGCTCCTTCTTCACATTCTCCTGCAAATGGGGGTGCGAGGAAAAGGCTAAGAATTCCGAGCCCACCCGCTGGCGGTGATGCAGGGCAGTCTGGAGCGATTGCTGACATCTGGTCCGGACTGAAGGACCTGCCAACGATTACTGACATGTCGTCTACTGTCACTGCATATGATTCTCTCACCATTGAAAGAATGGTGGAGGATTATATGAGTGACCGCATCCAAGTAGGCACGTCAGACAGTCCGTACGTATACTGGCAGGAAAAAGAGGCAATTTGGAGGCCCTTGCAGAAACTGGCTTTATTCTACCTAAGTTGCCCTCCCTCCAGTGTGTACTCCGAAAGAGTGTTTAGTGCAGCCGCTCACCTTGTCAGCAATCGGCGTACGGGGTTACTTCCAGAAAATGTGGAGAAGATGATGTTCATTAAAATGAATTATAATCAATTCCTCCGTGGAGACATTCACCAGCAGCAATTGCCTCCAGAAAGTACACGGGGACCTGAGATGGTGGATTCCAGTGGGGACGAATTAATAATCTGTGAGGAGGGGGATGTACACAGTGAAAGGGGTGATGAATCGGACGATGAGGAGGAGGTGGACATCTTGCCTCTGTAAAGCCAGTTTGTGCAAGGAGAGATTGATTGCTTCTTTTTTGGTGGGGGCCCAAACCAACCAGTCATTTCAGTCACAGTCGTGTGGCAGACCCTGTCACTGAAATGATGGGTTCGATAAAGTGTGCATGTCCTGTTTATACAACATAAGGGTGGGTGGGAGGGCCCAAGGACAATTCCATCTTGCACCTCTTTTTTCTTTCATTTTTCTTTGCATCATGTGCTGTTTGGGGACTATTTTTTTAATCTGCCATCCTGTCTGACACTGCAGTGCCACTCCTAGATGGGCCAGGTGTTTGTGTCGGCCACTAGGGTTGCTTAGCTTAGTCACACAGCTACCTCATTGCGCCTCTTTTTTTCTTTGCGTCATGTGCTGTTTGGGGAGTATTTTTTTGAAGGGCCATCCTGCGTGACACTGCAGTGCCACTCCTAGATGGGCCAGATGTTTGTGTCAGCCACTTGGGTCGCTTATCTTAGTCACACAGCTACCTCATTGCGCCTCTTTTTTTCTTTGCATCATGTGCTGTTTGGGGACAATTTTTTTGAAGGGCCAATCCGACAAAAAAATTTCGGTGAGGTTTTGCTAAAACGCGTCCGAACCCAAAACACGGCCGCGGAACCGAACCCAAAACCAAAACACAAAACCCGAAAAATTTCCGGTGCACATCACTAATTTTTTCAATTTTTGGTTTGGTCAACCATCACTGAACTCTAGAGTCGATCCTTGGTCTATATTCTGTTTCAATATTAGATTAATTAAGTATCATTTAATTGTGGTTTTGTCCAGCTGTGTTGTGGTCAGTATGTCAATTGACCCTAATCAAGTAATTGATGAGGCTACCTTTCAGTTAGCACATAGCACTTTTCTATCTTTGACTGATGACGACGCCGAAAAGGTGCTCTTTGACCATACGGAGTTTGCTAAATTGCCGGATGAGACACCGCTAGATTTGTTCCATAAAGTATTGAGACTAAGAAAGCGGGAAGTGGATCTTACTTTACATGGCCAATTCCTCTCGGACTATTATAGGAATAAAAAAATCCCAAGAGGATTTCGAGTAAACAACGTACCCACCATTGGTCGCAAAAGCCCTACGTTTTGCACCAAATGGTGTGGTGTTTTAAATAAATGTTTGTTAGACCTCATCCTCCTCGTTATTGAGGAGGTGGGGCTGGAATTAAAACAAGTGCGAGATGACTTGGCCAGGTTTAATTCTTTACATCTGTCTACATTGGTGATTGATACTGCTGACAAATGGGTTGATCACTTGACTGAGCAAGTTAATGCTTATCAACAAGAACTTATAACGTTTAAACGTAAAAAATTGGTCACTGTAAATTCTGACTACACTAACAACCAGGTCTACAGGTGGTTGAGAGGCGAATCCAAGGGCTATACAGGCAGAAGACAGCGCCTATATAATAGAAATAGATATCAGGGCCCTTTGGACAATTCCTCATCTCAATCTAACTCTGAGAGTGAGGTGACCGATAATAGACCTCCCTCTGGTGCTTTTTTAAGGAGGAACGCCCGGACCGATACAAACCCCAACAGAAACATAGAACGAGGGCGCCCAAGGAAATATCAGTAGATTCTGTCTTTAACTTGTCAGCTTATATGCTTTCACCTGCAGAAACAGAAATTTTAGCACTAGGTCTTTCATTCGATCCCACTGTCCCACATAACAGATTTGGGTGGGCTGTAGATCATTATAAATTTGGGAGAAAGCTCAGGTTGCGAGAGTTTTTTTCCAATAAGACAAATGAAGTGACCCAGGTCACTGGATTAGCAAGACCAAGTGCCTTTGATCCCCAGTCCACCAATCCAAGTATACGCACATTTCTTCAATTAACTGACAGCGACATGCATGCCGGGACTGCACCACCGCGGTACAATAACCTTTCTTCGGCACAGAGGGTTGCATTGAAGAGTTTGACAAACAATGAACAGATAGTTATTCGACAAGCCGATAAGGGCGGTGCCGTGGTGGTGCAGGATTGGTGTAAATACAATGCTGAAATACTTAGGCAATTGGCTGACTCCAAGGTGTATGTCAAGTGCAGAGGTAGTCCTATGTTACAAGTTAAAAAATTAGTTGATACCACTATCAACCAAGCTTTGGTGTGTGGATGGTTGGACCAAAAAATAGCTGGCTACCTAACCGTAGATAGTCCAGTATGTCCAATCATCTACACACTACCAAAAATACACAAATCGATGACTGATCCTCCCGGTCGTCCGATTATTTCGGCGATGGGTTCTGTTTTACAGCCATTGGCAATTTTTATTGATTCCTTTCTTCAACCACTTGTAACTATGATGCCCAGCTATATTAGGGACACCGCGGATTTGCTTGACAAAATTGATTCACTTGGCCCATTACCTGATGACGCATGGTTAATAACTATGGATATCCAGTCCTTATATACAGTAATTCCACACACTGAGGGCCTTGAGGCTATGCGTGATGCCCTGACTGTGAGGCCACATGAGGGCCCCCTATCTGAATTTTTACTGGACCTTGCGGGTCTAGTATTAAAAAAGAACCATTTTGCCTACGGCAAGGATTTCTACATTCAATGCAGTGGCACTGCGATGGGGTCAAATTTGGCCCCATCGTATGCCAATCTGTATATGCACAAATATGAATCGAGCAACATTATACCAAGGTTTGGGTCCAAGTGTTTATTTTTTGTTCGTTATATTGACGATGTCTTTATCATTTGGCTAGGGACCGACACTGAGTTCTATGAGATGATTGACTACCTTCATAGTCTGGATAGCCCTATCTGTTTCACCTACCACATTAATCGTGACAGGGTGAATTTTCAGATGTGACCCTTTTTCGATACAAAGGAAGACTTGCTTCGACCCCCTTTAGAAAGGAGACTGATAGAAACACACTCCTTCATGCCTCCAGTCACCACCCTGTTCATCTCAAAGAAAGCCTACCGATCTCGCAGTTCATGCGTGTGCTGCGCAACAATACCACACATGAGGACACTGAGTCACAGATTGAGGCGATGGCAGAGAGTTTCTATGAACGTGGCTACACGAGGAAAACCGTTGCAAGATGCCTAAATAAAGCAAGGCACAGGCACTCCCACTCCAATAGCCACTGTGCTAAGGGACTTGCTAACAGAATAATATTTGCATCCACATATGACGTTGCTTCGTCACAGTCTGAGAAAGTGCTGCGTAAGCACTGGCCGATTGTGGCCTCTGACCCAGTGTTCAAAGGGTTAAATCTGCAGCCACCGCTCTGTGCCTACAGACGTGGTAAAAATCTCCGACAAATGCTAATGCGCCCGACCTTACAACCATCAGCTCTAAGCAAGACTTGGTTTCCGGACACCAAGAAAGGCTGTTATCGGTGCCCAAATTGTACTACGTGCCGATCAATGATGTCTGGTGCAAGCTTTGCACATCCACACAGTGGCCAACAGATTAAGATCCGTCATCAGTTACAGTGTACTATGGACCATGTAATCTATATCATTGTCTGCCCCTGCGGATATTACTATGTTGGCATGACAACAAGAAGCTTTCGGGACAGGATGGCTAACCATCGTACACCAATTCGAGCTGCACTGGTCTCCAAGGTATCTGACAAACCGGTGGCACAACATTTCGTAACCAGAGGGCACTCAATATCTAGTTTGAAGTGTATGTTGATAGATCACGTATCGAGACCCTCACGTGGGGGTGACTGGGAAAGGCAGCTACGACAACGAGAAGCCAAATGGATCTATGAGCTGGACACTCTAGCACCCGGGGGTTAAATGAGGCAAATCCGTTTAATATTTTTCTCGGATAGGGCTACCATTGGACAATTTTTTATTTTTTCATAATTTTATTTTTTCATAATTTTTTCATCGGGTTTAACTATGTATGTTGACATATCTGTTTGTCTTTTGTCTTTTATAATATTCTATATGTTGGTGACCACCCTGGATCGCTTTTTGACGGAGGCTATATCACAGGCCCTAAATGAACCACATCTTGTCTTGGGGTATATACACCCATGTTCTTTACCACTGCTGTATTCCACTTCTTCCTGGTTGTCCTGATAGGCTTTTACACATAGGTGAGTGTGGATGGGCCACCTGGATAACATCAGGTGACCATTAGGATCTACTACAGAATATGTTTTTTTATGTTGTGGTAATATTATAACTGAACAAATAGTTGTATATTGAGATACAAGTGTCTAGTCCCTATTTACATTGAACTAATACACCTACATTTACTATTTCAGTGTATTATTCACCCGGGATCATTATGTGGTTTATATGCACATTCAGTATATCCAACACTTAGTGTTATGTGCCCAAAGGTGTTTTTTGTTTGATACTATGGTGGTGTAATAATTACACCATGAGATTGTGACTTCATGTTTACCTAGCTGCTTAGCAACGGCTGGCAGCCGTCCTACGTAGCCCCGAAGTTCCGGTCACGTGGTTGCGCTCCATGGCAGTGGAGCGCATACCGCTTCCAGTATTACGGGTAACTTCCGCGTGTCACGTGTGCGTTCCAAGGGTCATGGAACGCACGTTACTTCCGGCATCGCGGCAATTAGCCGCGATTAGCCATCTTTTTGGACTACATTAGCTGTATTTATGTACATAAGTAGTATGTTTACCTGATGTTTTGGCACAGCGGATGGTCTTCATGTTTATCATAAGATTAGATACAGTACTCTAATACGACTGTGGTAGCTACTTCCTGTTGGATAATGGATGGGCGGGGTTTGTGATGCGCCTTTGCTATATAGGTGATCCGGGGTTTGGTGTGTGTTATGGGCTGCTGGGTGTAAACCTGTTGTGATCGTACCTATCTTGAAAAAGGCTCAGATGGAGCCGAAACGTCGACATAACCTACTGACATGCTGTTAACCATCTCCATGTGAGATACACCTGTGAGTGGTAATAAATCTCTTCAATAATAAGGAAGTGGTGAGTGCCTGTATTTTCTCTGGATATATTTTGGACTTCTTTGGAGCCCTTTATGGAGCACCGCCCATGTTGTGGACTGCAGCAGTGAGTGTGGACCTAATGAATATATATATATATATATATATATATATTTAAATACATTTACTGTATTTTTCAGAAAATGAAGAAGACAGCAAACATAATAAAACAAAACATACAGGCGGGGATACATACAGATCCGATAAATAAGGGAATAAATTGGAAACCTGATAATGCCTAAAACATTGACAAGATTAATACAGAGTCAGAAAAATGCTTCTCAGTGAGAACACTTTGTGGATATGAAAACATTTAAGTCATGCATATAAATAAAATATACAGTTATAAGAGAGAAATTAAATGTCTGACTCATTATTCGGCATTATTAAACTTCTTGGTAAGCCCGACCTAAACAACAAAAGCATAATATATAATGGTAATAAAGGGAAGGGAGGCGATGGGAGGTGGGGTGATGGTGGAAATTTGGATTCAATAGGAGTATATGACCACTCTGACGTGTTGGGAATATGTCCTGTGGAGTCCAACCATACAATAAGAAAAATATAATACAACTACACATCAAAGGCATCTATAATGGAATTGCAGTCAGTAAAGGACAAGTAGACAAGTAGCATACAAAATAACAGTAATATTCAGAATGACTCTAAAGAAGAATAAGAATTATTTAATACACAGTTCAGAAATATCAGGTTGGGTTTAAAAGTAGCGAGGACAATGTACAATAACCAATAAAATTATTGTTCTGTTAATTTCTTGTGTAGCCACCAATACGATTAATCAAATATACAGAAAATTTGCTTTTGTGTAATTTCATCTAATGAGGTGATTTCTTATATATATATATATATTAAAAAAAAATCCTATAAAACTTGATCACTCCCTTCTCAACATCTGGTAGAGTGTTGTACCGATCAAAATACAATATCTTAAGGAGCATAGCTTTCACTACATGAATCATCAGGGCATCTATAGAGATCCAGTGAATTAATATCATTTTTTTCACTATGGTGACAAGTAAGGTAAGAATAGGTATAAGAGAATTATGTAACCCCGACGAAAGCCAAGAATCAAAATTTGCAAAGATACATAAAATTGGGTCCAACAGCATATTAATTCGGAAGGTTGCATTTATGAACAAAGTAAACTAATTATAAAACCTTCTAATCTTAGTGCACACTAGTGATGAGCGGGTTCGGTTTCTCGGAAACCGAACCCCCCCGAACTTCACCCATTTTACACGGGTCCGAGGCATACTTGGATTCTCCCGTATGGCTCGGTTAACCCGAGCGCGCCCGAACGTCATCATCCCGCTGTCTGATTCTCTCGAGATTCGTATTATATATAAGCAGCCGCGCGTCGCCGCCATTTTCACTCGTGCATTGGAAATGTTAGGGAGAGGACGTGGCTGGCGTCCTCTCCGTGTATTGTTGATGCAAATATTTGTGCTTGCTTTACTTATTGCTTAATTGTGGGGACTGGGGAACAGCTGTATATTAATATAGGAGGAGTACAGTGCAGAGTTTTGCTGATCAGTGACCACCAGTTTTATCCGTTCTCTGCATGAAAAAAACGCTCCTTATCTGTGCTCAGTGTGCTGCATATATCTGTGCTCACACTGCTTAATTGTGGGGACTGGGGAGCAGCTGTATTATATAGCAGGAGTACAGTGCAGAGTTTTGCTGACAGTGACCACCAGTATACGTTGTCTGCCTGAAAAACACTCAATATCTGTGCTCAGTGTGCTGCTTTATTGTGGGGACTGGGGACCACCAGTATAATATTATATAGGAGGAGTACAGTGCAGAATTTTGCTGACCAGTGACCACCAGTATACGTTGTCTGCCTGAAAAACACTCCATATCTGTGCTGCATTGTAGACAGTATATAGTAGGAGTACAGTGCATAATTTTGCTGACCACCAGTATATAATATATAGGAGTACGGTACAGAAGGCCACTGCTGTACCTACCTCTGTGTCGTCAAGTACACTATCCATCCATACCTGTGGTGCATTTCAGTTTTGCACAGTTTGCTGACCACCAGTATATAATATATAGCATTACGGTACAGTACGCCACTGCTGTACCTACCTCTGTGTCGTCAAGTATACTATCCATCCATACCTGTGGTGCATTTCAGTTTTGCACAGTTTGCTGACAACCAGTATATAATATATCGCATTACGGTACAGTAGGCCACAGCTGTACCTACCTCTGTGTCGTCAAGTATACTATCCATCTACATTCTATACCTGTGGTGCATTTTAGTTTTGCAGTTTGCTGACACAGTGACAACCAGTATATATAGCAGTACGGTACGGAAGGCCACTGCTGTACCTATCTCTGTGTCGTCAAGTATACTATCCATCTAGATTCTATACCTGTGGTGCATTTTAGTTGTGCAGTTTGCTGACGCAGTGACCACCAGTATATATAGCAGTACGGTACGGAAGGCCACTGCTCTACCTACCTCTGTGTCATCAAGTATACTATCTATCTACATTCTATACCTGTGGTGCATTTTAGTTTTGCAGTTTGCTGACACAGTGACCACCAGCATATATAGCAGTACGTTACGGAAGGCCACTGCTGTACCTACCTCTGTGTCGTCAAGTATACTATCCATCTACATTCTATACCTGTGGTGCATTTTAGTTTTGCAGTTTGCTGACACAGTGACCACCAGTATATATAGCATATAGCAGTATGGTACGGAAGGCCACTGCTGTACCTACCTCTGTGTCGTCAAGTATACTATCCATCTACATTCTATACCTGTGGTGAATTTTAGTTTTGCAGTTTGCTGACAGTAACCACCAGTATATATAGCAGTACGGTACGGAAGGCCACTGCTGTACCTACCTCTGTGTCATCAAGCATACTATCCATCTAGATTCTATACCTGCGGTGCATTTTAGTTTTGCAGTTTGCTGACAGTGACCACCAGTATATATAGCAGTACGGTACGGAAGGCCACTGCTGTACCTACCTCTATGTCGTCAAGTATACTATCCATCTAGATTCTATACCTGTGGTGCATTTTAGTTTTGCAGTTTGCTGACAGTGACCACCAGTATATATAGCAGTACGGTACGGAAGGCCACTGCTGTACCTACCTCTGTGTTGTCAAGTATACTATCCATCTAGATTCTATACCTGTGCTGCATTTTAGTTGTGCAGTTTGCTGACACAGTGACCACCAGTATATATAGCAGTACGGTACGGTAGGCCACTGCTGTACCTACCTCTGTGGCGTCAAGTATACTATCCATCTAGATTCTATACCTGTCGTGCATTTTAGTTGTGCAGTTTGCTGACACAGTGACCACCAGCATATATAGCAGTACGGTACGGAAGGCCACTGCTGTACCTACCTCTGTGTCGTCAAGTATACTATCCATCTACATGATTCTATACCTGTGGTGCATTTTAGTTTTGCAGTTTGCTGACATAGTGACCACCAGTATATATAGCAGTACAGTACGGAAGGCCACTGCTGTACCTACCTCTGTGGCGTCAAGTAGACTATCCATCTAGATTGTATACCTGTGGTGCATTTTAGTTGTGCAGTTTGCTGACACAGTGACCACCAGTATATATAGCAGTACGGTACGGAAGGCCACTGCTGTACCTACCTCTGTGTCATCAAGTATACTATCCATCTACATTCTATACCTGTGGTGCATTTCAGTTGTGCAGTTTGCTGACACAGTGACCACCAGTATATATAGCAGTACGGTACGGAAGACCACTGCTGTACCTACCTCTGTGTCGTCAAGTATACTATCCATTTGCATTCTATACCTGTGGTGCATTTTAGTTTTGCAGTTTGCTGACACAGTGACCACCGGCATATATAGCAGTACGGTACAGAAGGCCACTGCTGTACCTACCTCTGTGTCGTCATGTATACTATCCATCTAGATTCTATACCTGTGATGCATTTTAGTTGTGCAGTTTGCTGACACAGTGACCACCAGTATATATAGCAGTACGGTACAGAAGGCCACTGCTGTACCTACCTCTGTGTCATCAAGTATACTATCCATCTAGATTCTATACCTGTGGTGCATTTTAGTTTTGCAGTTTGCTGACAGTGACCACCAGTATATATAGCAGTACGGTACGGAAGGCCACTGCTGTACCTACCTCTGTGTTGTCAAGTATACTATCCATCTAGATTCTATACCTGTGCTGCATTTTAGTTGTGCAGTTTGCTGACACAGTGACCACCAGTATATATAGCAGTACGGTACGGTAGGCCACTGCTGTACCTACCTCTGTGGCGTCAAGTATACTATCCATCTAGATTCTATACCTGTCGTGCATTTTAGTTGTGCAGTTTGCTGACACAGTGACCACCAGCATATATAGCAGTACGGTACGGAAGGCCACTGCTGTACCTACCTCTGTGTCGTCAAGTATACTATCCATCTACATGATTCTATACCTGTGGTGCATTTTAGTTTTGCAGTTTGCTGACATAGTGACCACCAGTATATATAGCAGTACAGTACGGAAGGCCACTGCTGTACCTACCTCTGTGGCGTCAAGTAGACTATCCATCTAGATTGTAAACCTGTGGTGCATTTTAGTTGTGCAGTTTGCTGACACAGTGACCACCAGTATATATAGCAGTACGGTACGGAAGGCCACTGCTGTACCTACCTCTGTGTCATCAAGTATACTATCCATCTACATTCTATACCTGTGGTGCATTTTAGTTGTGCAGTTTGCTGACACAGTGACCACCAGTATATATAGCAGTACGGTACGGAAGACCACTGCTGTACCTACCTCTGTGTCGTCAAGTATACTATCCATTTGCATTCTATACCTGTGGTGCATTTTAGTTTTGCAGTTTGCTGACACAGTGACCACCGGCATATATAGCAGTACGGTACAGAAGGCCACTGCTGTACCTACCTCTGTGTCGTCATGTATACTATCCATCTAGATTCTATACCTGTGGTGCATTTTAGTTGTGCAGTTTGCTGACACAGTGACCACCAGTATATATAGCAGTACGGTACAGAAGGCCACTGCTGTACCTACCTCTGTGTCGTCAAGTATACTATCCATCTACATTCTATACCTGTGGTGCATTTTAGTTTTGCAGTTTGCTGACACAGTGACCACCAGCATATATAGCAGTACGGTACGGAAGGCCACTGCTGTACCTACCTCTGTGTCGTCAAGTATACTATCCATCTACATTCTATACCTGTGGTGCATTTTAGTTTTGCAGTTTGCTGACACAGTGACCACCAGTATATATGGCAGTACGGTACGGAAGGCCACTGCTGTACCTACCTCTGTGTCGTCAAGTATACTATCCATCTACATTCTATACCTGTGGTGCATTTTAGTTGTGCGCAGTATATATAGTAGTAGGCCATTGCTATTGATACTGGCATATAATTCCACACATTAAAAAATGGAGAACAAAAATGTGGAGGTTAATATAGGGAAAGATCAAGATCCACTTCCACCTCGTGCTGAAGCTGCTGCCACTAGTCATGGCCGAGACGATGAAATGCCATCAACGTCGTCTGCCAAGGCCGATGCCCAATGTCATAGTAGAGAGCATGTAAAATCCAAAAAATAAAAGTTCAGTAAAATTACCCAAAAATCTAAATTGAAAGCGTCTGATGAGAAGCGCAAACTTGCCAATATGCCATTTACGACACGTGGCAAGGAACGGCTGAGGCCCAGACCTATGTTCATGGCTAGTGGTTCAGATTCACATGAGGATGGAAGCACTCATCCTCTTGCTAGAAAACTGCAGTGCCACTCCTAGATGGGCCAGGTGTTTGTGTTGGCCACTTGGGTCGCTTAGCTTAGTCACACAGCGACCTTGGTGCACATCTTTTTTTCTTTGCATCATGTGCTGTTTGGGGACAATTTTTTTGAAGTGCCATCCTGCCTGACACTGCAGTGCCACTCCTAGATGGGCCAGGTGTTTGTGTCGGCCACTTGTGTCGCTTAGCTTAGCCATCCAGCGACCTCGGTGCAAATTTTAGGACTAAAAATAATATTGTGAGGTGTGAGGTGTTCAGAATAGACTGAAAATGAGTGTAAATTATGGTTATTGAGGTTAATAATACTATGGGATCAAAATGACCCCCAAATTCTATGATTTAAGCTGTTTTTTAGGGTTTTTTGTAAAAAAAAACGAATCCAAAACACACCCGAATCCACCAAAAAAAATTCAGGGAGGTTTTGCCAAAACGCATCCAGATCCAAAACACGGCCGTGGATCCGAATCCAAAACCAAAACACAAAACCCGAAAAATGTCCGGTGCACATCACTAGTGCACACCAATGTAATTCCCAGAAGGAGTGTAAAAATTTGCATGACTACTATGGCATTTTTTACATAGACCCAGTTCATCTGGGATAAAATATTTCCTCTGCACTTGAGTTAAATATGCTCAGTGGACTGTTTTTGCATGAGTTTCTTGTAGCGTAGAAGATTGTAAAAGAGACATTGGGGGTATTTCAGACCTGATCGTAGCAGCAAATTTGTTAGCAGTTGGGCAAAACCATGTGCACTGCAGGTGTGGCAGATATAACATGTTCAAAGAGAGTTAGATTTGGGTGGGGTGTGTTCAAACTGAAATCTAAATTGCAGTGTAAAAATAAAGCAGCCAGTATTTACTCTGCACAGAAACAAAATAACCCACCCAAAGATTTCAAGTCAATATACAATGTGGATATATAAGATATAAATTGAGAAGGAATATTAAATGTGGTCATACAGTAGCATGGAAAATATGCTACCAACTAACCATGTCGAAGGCATTCTCGGTGTCAAGCAACAAGAAGGACTTAGACGCTGAAGTGGATTCAACATTAACTGAGTAGACAGGGTTTCTTCCCATTATAAATCCTGATTGATCAGTATGGATTAAAGAAGGTAACACCCTCTTTAATCTCTCAGCTAAAATCTTGGTCAGTAATTTATAATCAATATTTAAGAGTGAGATCAGCCTATAAGAGCCTGGGTTACTAGGATCCATCCTGGGTTTAGGGATTAACTTTATAACTGAATTAGAATAGAGGCGTTCAAAAAACACTTCATTACTGAGGCTATTTGCTCATTATTTTTTGTCATCGAGCCATCCTCTTTTTTTAATGGATGTACCAACATAGGTGGAGTCTGTCCTCTTAAAAGGTTAGTGAGACGTTTACACACCTTGTTTCCGAAAAAATGTTGAGCCTTTTTAAATGAGTATGAGGATTCTAGTTTGTCAAAAATAGCATTGAAAGTAGATTTAGCTGTTAAATAGTTTGTCTTATTTGATGGGGAGGAATTCCTAATAAAGTTTTGAAAGTGTATGTTGGGCAGATAAAAACTGAGACAATAATTCCTTTTTTTGAGAGTTTACATATGAGATGATTTCCCCTTTTATGACAGGCTTAGAAGCTTGCCAAAACAAGATGGGATTCTGTTCTAAGGTAATTATATTATTATGCATATAATCAAGCCAAGCTTTTTCCATTTTACTACGGAATTTCATTGAGTTCGCAAAGGACACTGGGTATCTCCATAATATATGGGTGCTTTTTTCTGGTCCTATAACCAGCTTTAACTATATCAAAGCATGATCCGTGAAATGGATGGGTTCTATCCCTGCATCTGATATTTTTGGGAAAAGAATTACTGAGGGTAAAATGTAGTCTATTCTGGACATGGAGTCACGTGCAGTGGATAAGCATGTTAAAGATTTATCAGTGGAATGTAGGGATCTCCAGACATGTAGTAATAGTAAGTTACGTTTCCCTTAAATAGCAAATTTCCCCTGAACCTGCCTCCCTCCGGTTTCGAGGACATTCACTAAAACTGGAGGGAGGCAGGTTCAGGGGAAATTTAAGGATAAATTATGTCACAGAAAGGGTAGTGGATAAGTGGAATAGCCCCCATCAGTGGTGGTAGAGGCTAAGACTGTAGAGCAATTTAAACATGCTTGGGATAGGCATATGAATATCCTTACAAAGAATTAGTGTTCAAAAAGGGTTGAGATTACCTAAAGGATAAAAAAAGGGGCAGACTAGATGGGCCAAGTGGTTCTTATCTGCCTTCAAATTCTATGTTTCTATGTACGTATCAACATAGGGATACCTTGTTCCCGTGATATAGGTTTAAATTTCTGTGATGTTTGTTTGTCTATATGTGGGGGAAATAAATTAATTAAAGTCCCCACCAAGAATAATCGGCCAGGACATATAAGACTGAAGTAAGACTAATAGGGATTGAAAAAAGAGTTTGGAAAAAGAATTTGGTGCATAGATGTTACATAATAGGTAGGATTTTCCTCCCAGTTTTGCCTCTCCAAAAATGTAACTACCATCTGTATCCGCTACACATTTCCTCAACTCCACATGTAAAGAGCTTTTAGTCAAAATCACTACACCTCATTTTTTTTGAGTTAAAAGGGGCAGCCATAAATACTTTCCAGCCCATCATATTAAGTTTGTCAGTTTCTAGGGCAGTCAGATGTGTTTCCTGTAAATAAGCGATATCCATCTTCTGTTTCGATAGATATAATAACATTTTCTTTCGATAGGAAGGCAAATTTATGCCTCCCACATTCCAAGTGGCTATGTTAATGTGTGTCATGAGAAATAGAGTAGAAGTAATAATAAAATTGTTGACATTTACTCACCAATTGGACATATAGCAGACCTGGAAGGACTTCACAGGACTTCCCACTGTATACGTAAAGGGGGAGGATAAAATGGGGAAGGAGGGACATGGGAGAGAGGACAAAATACAAGTGAACAATAAATACAAAATACAAGAGAACAATAAAAAAAATAGGAATAGAAATGGTCAGCGAGCATGGATGTGCCACAGAGCAACCCCCCCACCCACATAACAGTAGGTCAGGGGTGATCGGAGCCACAATGAGATCACCAGTATCTTAACAATACAACATCCAGGAGAACAATACCTCAAGAACCATTTGAGGTACATAACAAATATAACTTAGTGGAGAAATACTCCTAATACCCACCAAACTTGGCTGGAAAGTCATTATAAGTGGAGTCATGATCTAAAATAGCATTCCCCTTAGAGTAAGAAAAAGTCCCGCAATACTCCAATATGAATATAATAGACAGGATAACTCAGGTGTTTGTGAGGTTATCAATAGAACACTAACAAAGGAAATGGCAGTATAAATCACTATAAAGAAAATAATGACATCTGATTATGTCAGTCCAAATAACAAATGTATTGTAGGTGGCTTCTGTCACCTCTGTGGAAAAGGAAGGAAACATCACAGAAGGGTTGGCTTTAGAAGAAACAGGTATCATAGTCATGGCTGAAGCAATGAACATCAAAATAGTCATATAAGAGAGCGAAAAAAGAAAGCAGTTATTGGTACCAATAAGAGGATGGTTTCAATGTACATGTAGGAAAGGGGAAGAATCAAGTAGACATCACTAAAATTCCACATCAAAGGGGTAATCCAGAGACATCAAGTAAGCTATCAAAACCTTTAGGTATCAACATAATGGTAAAATCAAAAATAGTACTTCCAACATGGAATTAAGTAGAGGGAGATTTAAGTGTAATAATTTCCCGGTATATCAGTATCGTCCCCTTCCAAAAGTTCCTTGAGATAACTTCTAGCATCATCCACAGTAGTGAAATCAACAAAATAATTACCCTCATAAATACACAGTCTTGCTGGGTAGAGAAGAGCAAACGTTTTACCTTGCTGTATAAGGTAAGAACACAGAAGGGAGAACTCCTTGCGGGCTCTCGTTAATTCCGCGGAGTATTCTTGGAATATATGAATTTTGTGTTCATCCCACATGAGGTTACGCTGCTTAAGGGAGGAGGACCAGACTGATTCCTTATGTAGGTAGTTCAGTACCTCAAATAAAACAACATGTGGCCTGGACCCTGGGTGATTTCACACAGGACCTACACGGTGCACCCTCTCAATAACCATGTCGAAACAGATATCCCTGATTTGTAACAGTTCAGGGAGTGTAATCTTGACAAAATCAGATAACGCAGGCCCCTTAACTGTTTCAGGGACCCTACTATGTATAGATTATTTCTCCGTGATCTGTTCTCCAGATCTTCAATGCTATTTCATAGCTGGTGGTATGCTTTAACTTGCTTAATTTTATGCTACTTTAAGTCAGCAACATCTGCAAATAGAGACCCCATACAGCACTTAGTTTCCTGCTAGTCAGTTTGTAATACTGGCAAATTTTTTAGTGATGCTGGTTGTTTGTGCATCTATCAGTGGGCTGATGGCATCTCTAATAGCAACCACAATTTCTCCATATGTAACTGGGGAGTCAGGGGTGGGTAGCAGCTTCATACCTGCAGCCTGAGGAGAGGAGGGTGGGCTGGGGACTCCAGCACTAAGCTACTCGTGATCAGAGTCCATCTGAAGCCTGGCAGGAGAGGTGGGTGATGAGGCAGTGTGTGAAGCTGCTAGCGCCATCTCAGGCTGAGGTCCACGTGTGCTGCGATCCTTCCTGTGAGTCATATCTGGAGGGAAGTAGAATTCCATATGTGGCGTGGGGGGGCGTGATGCGGCAGAGTGGTCACCAAAGTGCTAGAAGCTGAAATACAGCCGAGAGAGGTGTGCAGCTGGCGTGTGTAATGGAACTCCATCTTGCCACAGCTTACATCCCCAAAGCCAGAACTGGAAGTCTCTATTTGATATTTTTTTAACAAAAGTAAGAAAAAGATACAAACTAGATATGTGCATGGACCATTTTTGCTGGTTTTGTTTCTAATTTGTAATCAGGCTTTGGTTTTGCAAGTGTATTTTTTAAAAAGAAATAATTAAAAAAGCTAAAATCACAGAATTTGGGCCTGTTTTTATTCCTACAATATTTTACCCTCAATGACATTCATTTTCAGTAATTTTTGACCACCTCAGAACCTACAATATTATTTTCATCCAGTTTACACCAAAGGCTGCAGCAAGCTGCCTGGTTTCTAAGTGACAGAGCAGTGACACAAACACACACCAGTTTATAGCACATCTATGAAACATTGCCACACAGCAGTGGCAAAATTGAAAAGTAATGCAAGATGGAAATTGTCCTTGGTCCCTTCCACCCACCCTTATGTTGCATATTAAAAAGGACATACACAGTTTAGCAAACCAAGCTCTTCAGCAACAGGGACTGACACTTTTGTGGCTTAAGTGCTTGGTTTGTTTTGGCCCCAACTAAACAAGCTACCAATGGACTTAAGACAGCTAAGCTAACATCTCTACAATGCCAAGATGTCATCATCATTACCATCCTCATCCTCACCCTAATCAGTGTGTACATATTCCTCACACAATATCAATTCATCCACGCTGGAATCCACCATTACAGAAGTCTGTGTACTTTAATGTAATTGCAGGTAAATTTCTTCTTCATTGAATTTGTAGTTCATTTTGATGAACATCATCTTTTCCAAATTTTGAGGATGTAATCTCCTATGCCGATTGTTGACAAGGTTCCCAGCTGTGCTGAAAACTCTTTCTGAATACACACTGGAATCTGGGCAGCTTAACTAATTTTGGTGTGAGGAAAAAAGAAGACTCTATACTGGGGTCACTCTTAACTATAATAGGAAAAAGAGTCCAGAACGGTATCAATGTTGATCAGTCTAAAATCTACTATTTATTAGATGCACATTAAAATAGATGCACATTAAAATAAAAGGAATAACACAGACACACATACATATAAAAAAAGGGAAAACTATGTTCCTGGACAGCGAATAAATGCCATATAGGTTTCAATAATTTATTAATTAAACCTGTGCAGGTACATTATAAATAATGCATGGATTTTAGGGACCAAAATATTATTCGGACTGTAATGAGTCCTGATTGTTAGATTAATGGCATGCGCTTAGAGAGGACACTCCAATATTATGTAATAATCACTAGAACGCCCATTGGGCTTGTTCAATATACACCACAGATAAAGAAGTCCCAAAAAATGCTATTTTGCAAATAAGATAGGGACATGTTACGAGTATCAGACACATGTAATAAGTATTGTTATGGTTCCATCTAGAACAACATTCAGCTTAGAAACAAAGTGTCAATTCCCTATAAGTAACACAGAGATAAAATTGTCTCACTCCTTGAATGCCAGAGAACAATTCCCTTTAGTAGCAGAATCACTGCTCCTGTATCAGACAGCAATGTATCAAGTATACGTTCAAGTTGTAAGGTACAGCAAAACAGTATAAAGTACAAAATCTTTAACTGACACTGTACCTCTTTGGGCATTTATCCCTGTGCAATCGCTGCTCCTAATTTAACAGCAATGTATCATATAAACCTTCAAGTTGTAAGATACAGCAGAACAGTATGAAACACAAGATTTTTAACTGACACTGTACCTCTTCACTGTATCACATATATTCATCAATTAAAAAAATTCTCATAGCATTGCTTATAGTCCAAATAATATTATGTGAGAATCCAGCAAATAATATCACCAGCAATATAAGCGTAGTGACCTCGACGCAAATGGAATCACATAGGCATTATCAACCTTAAGGTTTATATGATACATTGCTGTTAAATTAGGAGCAGCGATTGCACAGGGATAGATGCCCAAAGAGGTACAGTGTCAGTTAAAGATTTTGTACTTTATACTGTTTTGCTGTACCTTACAACTTGAAAGTATACTTGATACATTGCTGTCTGATACAGGAGCACTGATTCTGCTAGTTTTGCCTCTCCAAAAATGTAACTACCATCTGTATCCGCTACACATTTCCTCAACTCCACATGTAAAGAGCTTTAAGTCAAAATCAGTACACCTCATTTTTTTCGAGTTAAAAGGGGCAGCCATAAATACTTTCCAGCCCATATTAAATTTGTCAGTTTCTAGGGCAGTCAGATGTGTTTCCTGTAAATAAGCGATATCCATCTTCTGTTTGGATAGATATAATAACATTTTCTTTCGATAGGAAGGCAAATTTATGCCTCCCACATTCCAAGTGGCTATGTTAATGTGTGTCATGAGAAACAGAGTAGAAGTAATAATAAAATTGTTGACATTTACTCACCAATTGGACATATAGCAGACCTGGAAGGACTCCACAGGACTTCCCACTGTATACGTAAAGGGGGAGGATAAAATGGGGAAGGAGGGACATGGGAGAGAGGACAAAATACAAGTGGATAATAAATACAAAATACAAGAGAACAATAAAAAAAATAGGAATAGAAATGGTCAGCGAGCATGGATGTGCCACAGATCAATCCCCCCACCCACATAACAGTAGGTCAGGGGCGATCGGAGCCACAATGAGATCACCAGTATCTTAACAATACAACATCCAGGAGAACAATACCTCAAGAACCATTTGAGGTACATAACAAATATAACTTAGTGGAGAAATACTCCTAATACCCACCAAACTTGGCTGGAAAGTCATTATAAGTGGAGTCATGATCTAAAATAGCATTCCCCTTAGAGTAAGAAAAAGTCCCACAATACTCCAATATGAATATAATAGACAGGATAACCCAGGTGTTTGTGAGGTTATCAATAGAACACTACCAAAGGAAATGGCAGTATAAATCACAATAAAGAAAATAATGACATCTGATTATGTCAGTCCAAATAACAAATGTATTGTAGGTGGCTTCTGTCACCTCTGTGGAAAAGGAAGGAAACATCACAGAAGGGTTGGCTTTAGAAGAAACAGGTATCATAGTCATGGCTGAAGCGATGAACATCAAAATAGTCTTATAAGAGAGCGAAAAAAGAAAGCAGTTATTGGTACCAATAAGAGGATGGTTTCAATGTACATGTAGGAAAAGGGAAGAATCAAGTAGACATCACTAAAATTCCACATCAAAGGGGTAATCCAGAGACATCAAGTAAGCTATCAAAATCTTTAGGTATCAACATAATGGTAAAATCAAAAATAGTACATCCAACATGGAATTAAGTAGAGGGAGATTTAAGTGTAATAATTTCCCGGTATATCAGCATCGTCCCCTTTCAAAAGTTCCTTGAGATAATTTCTAGCATCATCCACAGTAGTGAAATCAACAAAATAATTACCCTCATAAATACACAGTCTTGCTGGGTAAAGAAGAGCAAACTTTTTACCTTGCTGTATAAGGTAAGAACACAGAAGGGAGAACTCCTTGCGGGCTCTCGTTAATTCCGCGGAGTATTCTTGGAATATATGAATTTTGTGTTCATCCCACATGAGGTTACGCTGCTTACGGGAGGTGGACCAGACTGATTCCTTATGTAGGTAGTTCAGTACCTCAAATAAAACAACATGTGGCCTGGACCCTGGGTGATTTCACACAGGACCTACACGGTGCACCCTCTCAATAACCATGTCGGAACAGATATCACTGATTTGTAACAGTTCAGGGAGTGTAATCTTGACAAAATCAGATAACGCAGGCCCCTTAACTGTTTCAGGGACCCTACTATGTATAGATTATTTCTCCGTGATCTGTTCTCCAGATCTTCAATGCGATTTCATAGCTGGTGGTATGCTTTAACTTGCTTAATTTTATGCTGCTTTAAGTCAGCAACATCTGCAAATAGAGACCCCATACAGCACTTAGTTTCCTGCTAGTCAGTTTGTAATACTGGCAAATTTTTTAGTGATGCTGGTTGTTTGTGCATCTATCAGTGGGCTGATGGCATCTCTAATAGCAACCACAATTTCTCCATATGTAACTGGGGAGTCAGGGGTGGGTAGCAGCTTCATACCTGCAGCCTGAGGAGAGGAGGGTGGGCTGGGGACTCCAGCACTAAGCTACCCGTGATCAGAGTCCATCTGAAGCCTGGCAGGAGAGGTGGGAGATGAGGCAGTGTGTGAAGCTGCTAGCGCCATCTCAGGCTGAGGTCCACGTGTGTTGCGATCCTTCCTGTGAGTCATATCTGGAGGGAAGTAGAATTCCATATGTGGCGTGGGGAGCGTGATGCGGCAGAGTGGTCACCAAAGTGCTAGAAGCTGAAATACAGCCGAGAGAGGTGTGCAGCTGGTGCGTGTAATGGAACTCCATCTTGCCACAGCTTACATCCCCAAAGCAAGAACTGGAAGTCTCTATTTGATATTTTTTTTAACAAAAGTAAGAAAAAGATACAAACTAGATATGTGCATGGACCATTTTTGCTGGTTTTGTTTCTAATTTGTAATCAGGCTTTGGTTTTGCAAGTGTATTTTTTAAAAAGAAATAATTAAAAAAGCTAAAATCACAGAATTTGGGCCTGTTTTTGTTCCTACAATATTTTACCCTCAATGACATTCATTTTCAGTCATTTTTGACCACCTCAGAGCCTACAATATTATTTTCATCCAGTTTACACCAAAGGCTGCAGCAAGCTGCCTGGTTTCTAAGTGATAGAGCAGTGACACAAACACACACCAGTTTATAGCACATCTATGAAACATTGCCACACAGCAGTGGCAGAATTGAAAAGTAATGCTAGATGAAAATTGTCCTTGGTCCCTTCCACCCACCCTTATGTTGCATATTAAAAAGGACATACACAGTTTAGCAAACCAAGCTCTTCAGCAACAGGGACTGACACTTTTGTGGCTTAAGTGCTTGGTTTGTTTTGGCCCCAACTAAACAAGCTACCAATGGACTTAAGACAGCTAAGCTAACATCTCTACAATGCCAAGATGTCATCATCATTACCATCCTCATCCTCACCCTAATCAGTGTGTACATATTCCTCACACAATATCAATTCATCCATGCTGGAATCCACCATTACAGAAGTCTGTGTACTTTAATGTAATTGCAGGTAAATTTCTTCTTCATTGAATTTGTAGTTCATTTTGATGAACATCATCTTTTCCAAATTTTGAGGACGTAATCTCCAATGCCGATTGTTGACAAGGTTCCCAGCTGTGCTGAAAACTCTTTCTGAATACACACTGGAATCTGGGCAGCTTAACTAATTTTGGTGTGAGGAAAAAAGAAGACTCTATACTTGGGTCACTCTTAACTATGGGGGGTCATTCCGAGTTGTTCGCTCGGTAAAAATCTTCGCATCGCAGCGATTTTCCGCTTAATGCGCATGCGCAATGTCCGCACTGCGACTGCGCCAGGTAAATTTGCTATGCAGTTAGGAATTTTACTCATGGCTTTTTCATCGTTCTGGCGATCGTAATGTGATTGACAGGAAATGGGTGTTACAGGCCGTTTTATGGGCGTGTGGGAAAAAACGCTACCGTTTCCGGAAAAAACGCAGGAGTGGCCGGAGAAACGGGGGAGTGTCTGGGCGAACGCTGGGTGTGTTTGTGACGTCAAACCAGGAACGACAAGCACTGAAATGATCGCAGATGCCGAGTAAGTCTGGAGCTACTCAGAAACTGCTACGAGGTGTGTAATCGCAATATTGCGAATACATCGTTCGCAATTTTAAGATGCTAAGATTCACTCCCAGTAGGCGGCGGCTTAGCATGAGCAAATCTGCTAAAATCCGCTTGCGAGCGAACAACTCGGAATGACCCCCTATAATAGGAAAAAGAGTCCAGAACGGTATCAATGTTGATCAGTCTAAAATCTACTATTTATTAGATGCACATTAAAATAAAAGGAATAACACAGACACACATACATATAAAAAAAGGTAAAACTATGTTCCTGGACAGTGAATAAATGCCATATAGGTTTCAATAATTTATTAATTAAACCTGTGCAGGTACATTATAAATAATGCATGGATTTTAGGGACCAAAATATTATTCGGACTGTAATGAGTCCTGATTGTTAGATTAATGGCATGCGCTTAGAGAGGACACTCCTATATTATGTAATAATCACTAGAACGCCCATTGGGCTTGTTCAATATACACCACAGATAAAGAAGTCCCAAAAAATGCTATTTTGCAAATAAGATAGGGACATGTTACCAGTATCAGACACATGTAATAAGTATTGTTATGGTTCCATCTAGAACAACATTCAGCTTAGAAACAAAGTGTCAGTTCCCTATAACTAACACAGAGATAAAATTGTCTCACTCCTTGAATGCCAGAGAACAATTTCCTTTAGTAGCAGAATCACTGCTCCTGTATCAGACAGCAATGTATCAAGTATACTTTCAAGTTGTAAGGTACAGCAAAACAGTATAAAGTACAAAATCTTTAACTGACACTGTACCTCTTTGGGCATTTATCCCTGTGCAATCGCTGCTCCTAATTTAACAGCAATGTATCATATAAACCTTCAAGTTGTAAGATACAGCAGAACAGTATGAAACACAACATTTTTAACTGACACTGTACCTCTTCACTGTATCACATATATTCATCAATTAAAAAAATTCTCATAGCATTGCTTATAGTCCAATTAATATTATGTGAGAATCCAGCAAATAATATCACCAGCAATATAAGCTTAGTGACCTCGATGCAAATGGAATCACATAGGCATTATCAAAGAGGGTTTGAGTAGAGAATAGTCCAGCAGATCTCGTCCCTGCTGATATCTGCTTTCTCACCCTCTTGATCACCTGGCCAATCAGGTTAAATCTGCGGAGGGTGAATGAGAATATAGCCGGATCTCTGCTGGTATGAAGGAAAGTAAAGGGCCCTTCTGCTGTTTCTGTTAGAGCGTAACTGGCACCCTGATATGAAATGACATTGCAGGGTGTAACGCCACAATTCAGAAATGAGAAAGGACTGAAGGAGAAAAAAGTGCTACCTCCGTCTGGGTGTAATAGCTGGTGGAGTGTGCATTTTCATACAAGCATGCTAGTCCTGTTTATCCAAATTGACAGCGGCATTAACACATATTCAGTGGTCAGATAATCGCTTTCACCCGAGGGCTTGTTCACATCTTTAACGCTGCCAGCATCTGCTTTTCTGAATTGCGGCGTGACACCCTGCAATGTCATTTCATATCAGGGTGCCAGCTACGCTCTAACAGAAACAGCAGAAGGGCCCTTTACTTTCCTTCATACCAGCAGAGGTCCGGCTATACTCTCATTCACCCTCCGCAGATTTAACCTGATTGGCCAGGCGATCTAGAGGGTGAGAAAGCAGATATCAGCAGGGACAAGATCTGCTGGACTATTCTCTACTCAATCCCTCTTTGATATTGCCTATGTGATAGCATTTACATCGAGGTCACTAAGCTTATAGTGCTGGTGATATTATTTGCTGGATTCTCACATAATATTATTTGGACTATAAGCAATGCTATGAGAATTTTTTGAATTGATGAATATATGTGATACAGTGAAGAGGTACAGTGTCAGTTAAAACATTTTGTGTTTCATACTGTTCTGCTGTATTTTACAACCTTAAGGTTTATATGATACATTGCTGTTAAATTAGGAGCAGCGATTGCACAGGGATAGATGCCCAAAGAGGTACAGTGTCAGTTAAAGATTTTGTACTTTATACTGTTTTGCTGTACCTTACAACTTGAAAGTATACTTGATACATTGCTGTCTGATACAGGAGCAGTGATTCTGCTACTAAAGGGAATTGTTCTCTGGCATTCAAGGAGTGAGACAATTTTATCTCTGTGTTACTTATAGGGAACTGACACTTTGTTTCTAAGCTGAATGTTGTTCTAGATGGAACCATAACAATACTTATTACATGTGTCTGATACTGGTAACATGTCCCTATCTTATTTACAAAATAGCATGTTTTGGGACTACTTTATCTGTGGTGTATATTGAACAAGCCCAATGGGCGTTCTAGTGATTATTACATAATATTGGAGTGTCCTCTCTAAGTGCATGCCATTACTCTAACAATCAGGACTCATTACAGTCCGAATAATATTTTGGTCCCTAAAATCCATGCATTATTTATAATGTACCTGCACAGGTTTAATCAATAAATTATTGAAACCCATACGGCATTTATTCGCTGTCCAGGAACATAGTTTTCCATTTTTTATGTATATGTGTGTTTGTGTTGTTACTTTTATTTGAATGCATGTCTAATAAATAGTAGATTTTAGACTGATGAACATTGATACCATTCTGGACTCTTTTTCCTATTATAGTTAAGAATGACCCCAGTATAGAGTCTTCTTTTTTCCTCACACCAAAATAAGTTTTTTTCTGACTCTGGGGAGCACCACCAATCCCTGTATTATTGATTTTGCTGACGTAACATCAGCCATCAAATGAAAGGAATTTGGTTATTCATTTGTATTTATATCTCCTTATGCATTTCTAACCATTCCTACTCACCCTAGAGGGTTAATAGGGCTAGGAGTGGTCCTGTGCGGTAAAACCCACCCTGTTTTTTCAGCTTAACTAATGCAAAGCCAGTTTGTACAAGGGTCTCCAAATTGCCTTTTATCCTTCTAGTAGTCAAAGGGACTCAGTGACATGCCTGTTTGTATACTGTCATTAGAATAACCCTCCACCATTTTTTGGATGGTGACCATATATATATGGAGTTACGGTAGCGATGTCACTAATAGTTTGGGCAATTCTTTTAGATCCAACCAGATGTCAAAATGTTATATTGACTCATCTGCATCACCACTGGGTCTTTTGCCAGTGAAACTGAAGGAGAAATCGAAGTGCCATCTGTCACTTGTGTTTGTTCTGTCTATTATATTTTGCTTTGTTCCCCAGCAGTATGATACCCTGCCAATAGGGGTCAACAGGGAGCTTATTTGTGTGCTGCAGTTCTGGATTCTGTTTAGACACTGCAATTCTGTCTTGGAATTGTGGTCAGGTATCAGGTATTGTGATTCAATTACTAGCATGGAAAACACCTGGTTCATGGCCTATTTAATACCCCTGGGCTCAGCATTCAGTGCTGGGTCATTGATGTTTTCTGCCTGAGATCGGAATTCCTGTGTTAGTCCTGTGGATGCCATTCTCATGCTTCCAGTTTGGTTCCTGAATTTTTTTATTCATTTTGGATTCCATTATCAGCTACAAGTCTGCAACTCTTAAAAAAAAAACTTCTGCACCTGTTCAGATTTCCTTCTGTTATTATTTCTGGATGTTTGTTTGCTCATTATTCACTGTTTATTAGCATTTGACTTCCCTGCTAATTCAAGCTTGTTTGCATTCTGCTGTGATTCTGGACTTTAATTTGTTTATAATTCATACTAGTTACCTCCTATATCAGTGATTAATGTATATCATCAGCATCTGCATTTCAAGGAGCCCTGCTCTTTTGACCATCTGTTTTGTCAAGTATCCTTTTGTATCACTGGTTTATCCGCACACCCATGGCCCTCATTCCGAGTTGTTCGCTCGGTATTTTTCATCGCATCGCAGTGAAAATCCGCTTAGTACGCATGCGCAATGTTCGCACTGCGACTGCACCAAGTAACTTTACTATGAAGAAAGTAATTTTACTCACGGCTTTTTCTTCGCTCCGGCGATCGTAATGTGATTGACAGGAAATGGGTGTTACTGGGCGGAAACACGGCGTTTCAGGGGCGTGTGGCTGAAAACGCTACCGTTTCCGGAAAAAACGCAGGAGTGGCCGGAGAAACGGTGGGAGTGCCTGGGCGAACGCTGGGTGTGTTTGTGACGTCAACCAGGAACGACAAGCACTGAAATGATCGCACAGGCAGAGTAAGTCTGGAGCTACTCAGAAACTGCTAAGTAGTTAGTAATCGCAATATTGCGAATACATCGGTCGCAATTTTAAGAAGCTAAGATTCACTCCCAGTAGGCGGCGGCTTAGCGTGTGTAACTCTGCTAAATTCGCCTTGCGACCGATCAACTCGGAATGAGGGCCCATGTTCCTTGTGTTACCTGCAATAAATATCATTGTGTGTTCACTGCCATCGCCTGTCAATTTTGGTTTCTCACTAAACCAGGGGAGTTCGCAACACAAATTTGCTCACCAGGAGCTCTTTGCATCTCTTAGGATCAGGGTCTGTTGCAAGGAAAGACATGTTATACAACTTAAACCTACTGTAGGATCAAGCACGGTTGCCAAAATGTAGTGATCTGTTTTCAAGATACTGCCAACCCTTGGATCCTGGCGATGCAAATTAAGGCCTTGATCTACAATTCTGACATACTTAGCAGAATCGCTTAGTTTCATCATCTGCTTCAATTTCTCAAGCTGATTTTCCAAAAGTCTAATTAGGTGAATCAACTGACTCAATCTAGCATTGTCTGAACTCACTTCACAGGTGACTACTTCAAAGGGTTTCAGCGCCTTGCACAAGATGGAAAGTATTCTCCACTGTGCTGGACTAAGGTACACTCCCCCTCCTTTCCCAATGTCATGACTTGTTGTGTAGCTATGGATGGCTTTTTACTGTTCCTTCATACACTGAAGCATATAAAGGGTGGAATTCTGCCTTGTTACCACCTCTTGCTTCAGTTGGTAGCAGGTCAGATTGAACTGTTCTTGCGGCTGCCGCAGTCTCCTGCATGCTGTAGCTGAATGCCGAAAAATGTCCCAAACTTTTTTGGACTACAGACAGTATCTACTGCATGCCTCTGTCCCTGTACCGCCAAGTTGATTGTTTGAACAAAACATGGGATGTGTTGGAATTCACCCAGCTTTAATACTTTCACAATATTTGTGGTGTTATCAGAAATCACTAATTCTGAGGAGAGTCCAAGTAGGGTAAGCCATTTTGCAGTGACATTCCTTCGTTTTTCTAATAGGTTGTCAGTGGTATGCCTCTTAGTGAAGTTGGTGATACACAGAGTAGCCTGCCTCTGAATGAGCTAGTGTTATTTGTTAGATACTGCTTCTGCTTCTGAAATCGATTCATCCACCCAGTAAGATGTCACAGTAATGTAATTTTTAGTTTGTCCACTACCTTTTGTCAACAAATCTGTGGTTAAGTGGCATTTTGTAGGCCAATATTAGATGATATGATGTTCAAGGACTAGTACAATATCTTCATGACTGGTAGCAAGTGCTGCAGTGATAGTATTTGTTTACTGCACCTGCTCTTCTCTAAACTCACAGCTCAGCTCACACTTCAGGGATGTAAAAGTATTTTCTACATATGTGAATACAGTCGCACTGGGGTACATCTCACAGAACAGTACAAACAATATCTAGTTTTTAATTTTGCAGCTCAGCTCACACTTTGGGGATTCAAAGGGCTTCTCTATATATGTGAACAAAGTTGCATTGGGTACAGCACACAGAACAGTACAAACAATATAGTCTTTCTTTAGTTTTTAAATTTGCAGCTCAGCTCACACTCCTGGGATTCAAAGGGCTTTTCTATACATGTGAACAAAGTCGCACTGGGATACAGCACACAAAACAGTACAAATAATATAGAATATTTTTTTTATTTTAAAATTTGCAACTCACACTGCGGAGTCAATCTGCATTTGAGTCAGTGCAGCATCACTGTGTGACAGAATTAGACTAAGGGGACTGGACACAGCTTGTGGATGCACACAGCACAGCTCCATAGATGGACACAGTAACAGCAGCACAGCCCCTTAGATGGACACAGTTACAGCAGCACAGCCCCTTAAATGTACACAGGCTGGGTTAGTATCTGAAGAGGGGACCCTCAGAGAATACCCAGTTTAGTACCTTGGACCTGCTCCGACTATGGCCCTCATTCCGAGTTGTTCGCTCGCTAGCTACTTTTAGCAGCAGTGCAAACGCTAAGCTGCCACCCTCTGGGAGTGTATCTTAGCTTAGCAGAAGTGCAAACGAAAGGATCGCAGCGCTGCTACAAAAAAAAATTGTGCAGTTTCAGAGTAGCTGCAGACCTACTCCTACCTTGCGATCACTTCAGACTATTTAGTTCCTGTTTTGACATCACAAACACGCCCTGCGTTCGGCCAGCGACTCCCCCGTTTCCCCAGCCACTCTTGCATTTTTATCTGACACGCCTGCGTTTTTACACACACTCCCCAAAAACGGTCAGTTACCTCCCAGAAACACCCACTTCCTGTCAATCACTCAATGATCAGCAGTGCAACTGAAAAGCGTTGCTAGAGCTTGTGTAAAACTACATCGGCTTTTGTGAAAGTACGACGTGCGTGCCCCATATGTATGTGCAGAATTGCCGTTTTTAAGCCTGATCGCTGCGAACAACGGCAGCTAGTGATCAACTCGGAATGACCCCCCATATACCAACAGCAGGATCACCACTTTGACTTCCTTCCAATCTTTCTGTGAATCTTCACATTCACTAGAAGGTATCCCTAAGAAATCAATCTTGTTTAGCCGTGGGGAAGGCAAATAATCTATAGATATCCTTGAGTCTTTACATAATAACATACAGTATTACTGTCATTCCGATTTGATCCTTTCTGATGATACATGAGGTCTAATGTATTTATGACCCATTTGGGTCTCAGTAAGACAAGCATTGCTTGTGCTGGTAAGGCATTAGATTAATATAGGACTGTGGCGTCCACATTTCTCTGCCAGTCTATCATAAATATAGACTAACCAGAAAATATCCTAATTTTTACTTTCCAAGGATTTGTACATGCCATAGCATATGGCTCATGTTGTGTGTTTTTTGTATGTTTACTCAATGGTGGTTACTTAATCCATTTTAATAATCCATAATAAAGGTTAAGTTTTAATAATATCATATCCATATAAACACATATAAGAGTGCACCCACACAAGAGTCTTCTGTAAATAGTTGAATTCAGTGTCTTGTCTAAAGGCCAGTACTCACGGCCCGATGCTGGAGAGATGTGTGCTGAGCGAACCGCTCAGCACACATCTCTCCCGGCGCTCAGCACAGCGCGATCTGTGCTGAGCGTGCGGGGGGAGACGGGGGGGCCGCTCACTTCACCCAGCGGGTGAAGTGAGCGACCCGCTAGATTGGCCTGCATGCAGGCCAATCTAGCAGCAGTGATAGCGATGCGCGGGGCTGCGCATCGCTATCGCTGTTAGGGCTACACACGGAGCGATCTTGCTGAAAATCTAAGCAATCTAGTCAGATTGCTTAGATTATCGCTCCGTGTGTACCCCCCTTTACTCTGGATGTACCACCAGGTGTTTTATTAGAAAATTACCCTCTTATATATACATTACTCTGGTTTGAATTATTTATTTAATTTGGGACTGGTGCGGAATCACAAACTACTGTATATACACAGTGACAGCAGCACAACCCTTTAGATGGACGTAGTGACAGCAGCACTGTCCCTTAGATGAACACACTTGTATTCTGCACAGCTACTAAGATGGACACCATGGAGCATATTGCAGCATACTGCAGCATGACTGGAGTGAAATGGTACAGGCAATGGCCCCCGTTCTAAGACTGTGAGAATCCAACACCAGGAGGATTACATTTTGCCTCAAACTGAAATCCTAGACTGTTGGAAACACCCGAGCCATGGCTTGGAGCACCTCAGATCCCGGGAGTTCCGAGCGGCTTGGATTCCAAATAATCCGAACTGCTTATCTCTACATATAATAAAGTTGTAATGATTGTGTCATGTTACTTGCAACCTTTCAGTGTTACTATAGGTTAAGTAGCAACGGATTTGGGGTGTATAAGATAATATTTGTTTTAACTAAAGTGAACTTAAACTGGACTGTGAGTCCCTTGAATTGGATTTTGTGGTTTACATAAAAAAATAAATAGAAAACTGTAGGTTATTGCTTATCGGTGTATAGTCGCATGGGCAAACGCTCAGGGCTTCAGGTGTAAATCTCAGGACCAGCTGGTTTTCCTATGGCAGCTTTACATGGCTTGCTCATGAGTTAGTAGCCCCAAGCATATTTTTATCTTATTCTCTAAAGGAAAAACTGCAAATATTGTTTACATTTTGTGATCAATGTCTACAATATAAAATATACATCACACTATTAGCAATAGCTGCCACTACTGTCTTTATAAAATTAGTTCAGGCAAACTCTAGTTATTAATACAGTACTGTATTTCCTGTTGCTGTATATCTGGGATTATTAGAGACTTTCCTTTAAAGTCATGTTTCTCTGACGTCCTAGTGGATGCTGGGAACTCCGTAAGGACCATGGGGAATAGCGGCTCCGCAGGAGTCTGGGCACAACTAAAAGAAAGCTTTTAGACTGCCTGATGTGCACTGGCTCCTCCCACTATGACCCTCCTCCAAATCTCAGTTAGATTTTTGTGCCCGGCCGAGCTGGATGCACACTAGGGGCTCTCCTGAGCTCTTAGAAAGAAAGTATAATTTAGTTTTTTTATTTTACAGTGAGACCTGCTGGCAACAGGCTCACTGCAACGAGGGACTAAGGGGAGAAGAAGCGAACCTACCTGCTTGCAGCTAGCTTGGGCTTCTTAGGCTACTGGACACCATTAGCTCCAGAGGGATCGACCGCATGGAACTGGCCTTGGTGTTCGGTCCCGGAGCCGCGCCGCCGTCCCCCTTACAGAGCCAGAAGCAAGAAGAAGTCCGGAAAATCGGCGGCATGAAGACTTCTGTCTTTACCAAGGTAGCGCACAGCACTGCAGCTGTGCGCCATTGCTCCTCATACACACTTCACACTCCGGTCACTGAGGGTGCAGGGCGCTGGGGGGGGGGGGCGCCCTGAGCAGCAATAAAAACACCTTGGCTGGCAAAAAAATCACAATATATAGCCCCAGAGGCTATATATGTGATAATTACCCCTGTCAGAATCCATAAAAAAGCGGGAGAAAAGTCAGCGAAAAAGGGGCGGAGCTATCTCTCTCAGCACACTGGCGCCATTTCTCCCTCACAGTTCCGCTGGAAGGAAGCTCCCTGGCTCTCCCCTGCAGTCTACACTACGCTGGCATACTCTCTCTCTGTCTCCCCAAAGGGCTTTGTGGGGTCCTGTCCTCTATTAGAGCATTCCCGGTGTGTGTGCGGTGTGTCGGTACGGCTGTGTCGACATGTTTGATGAGGAAAATTATGTGGAGGCGGAGCAGATGCCCATAGAAGTGATGTCACCCCCTGCGGGGCAGACACCTGAGTGGATGGTTTTATGGAAGGAATTACGTGCAAGTGTCGACTCCTTACACAAAAAAATTGACGACATGCCAAATGCGGGACAGCCGGCTTCTCAGCTCGTGCCTGCCCAGGTGTCTCAAAGGCCATCAGGGGCTCTAAAATGCCCGCTACCTCAGATGGCAGACACAGATGTCGACACGGATACTGATACCAGTGTCGACGACGATGAGTCAAATCTAATGTCCACTAGGGCCATTCGTTGCATGATTGAGGCAATGAAGGAGGTATTACACATTTCGGATATCGGATATAAACCCAGGTACCACTAAAAAGAGTATTATGTTTGGGGAGAAAAAACTACCCGTAGTTTTTCCCCCATCTGAAGAATTAAATGAAGTGTGTGAAGAAGCGTGGGCTTTCCCTGATAAAAGATTGGTAATCCCTAAAAAATTACTAATGGCGTTCCCTTTCCCGCCAGAGGATAGGGCACGTTGGGAAACACCTCCTAGGGTGGATAAAGCACTCACACGTTTGTCTAAAAAGGTGGCACTTCCGTCTCCGGATACGGCCGCCCTGAAGGAGCCTGTGGATAGAAAGCAGGAGGCGATCCTGAAGTCTGTATATACACACTCAGGCATTATACTTAGACCAGCTATTGCGTCAGCATGGATGTGCAGTGCTGCTGCTGCATGGTCAGATTCCCTGTCAGAAAATATTGACACCCTAGACAGGGACACTATTCTCCTAACCATAGAGCATATAAAAGACTCAGTCTTATACATGAGAGATGCACAGAGGGAGATCTGCCGGCTGGCATCTAAAATAAGTGCATTGTCCATTTCTGCTAGGAGAGGCTTATGGACTCGGCAGTGGACAGGGGATGCAGATTCCAAAAGGCACATGGAAGTTTTGCCTTATAAGGGTGAGGAGTTATTCGGGGATGGTCTCTCAGACCTAGTTTCCACAGCGACAGCTGGGAAATCAGCATTTTTACCCCAGGTTCCCTCACAGTCTAAAAAAGCGCCGTTTTATCAAGTACAGTCCTTTCGGACCCAGAGAAACAGGCGAGGAAAAGGCGGGTCCTTTCTGTCCAGAGGCAGAGGTAGGGGAAAAAGGCTGCAACGAACAGCAGGTTCCCAGGAGCAAAAGTCCTCCCCCGCTTCTTCCAAGTCCGCCGCATGACGGTGGGGCTCCACAGGCGGAGCCAGGTACGGTGGGGGGCCGCCTTAAAAATTTCAGCGATCAGTGGGCTCGCTCACAGGTGGATCCCTGGATCTTGCAAGTAGTATCTCAGGGGTACAAACTGGAATTCGAGGCGTCTCCCCCCCGCCGTTTCCTCAAATCTGCCTTGCCAACGACTCCCTCAGGCAGGGAGGCTGTGCTAGAGGCAATTCAGAAGCTGTATTCCCAGCAGGTGATAGTCAAGGTGCCCCTACTTCAACAAGGACGGGGTTACTATTCCACACTGTTTGTGGTACAGAAACCGGACGGTTCGGAGAGACCCGTTTTAAATTTGAAATCCTTGAACACATACATAAAAAAGTTCAAGTTCAAGATGGAATCCTCAGGGCGGTTATTGCAAGCCTGGACGAGGGGGATTACATTGTATCCCTGGACATCAAGGATGCTTACTTGCATGTCCCCATTTATCATCCTCACCAGGAGTACCTCAGATTTGCGGTACAAAATTGCCATTACCAATTCCAGACGCTGCCGTTTGGACTGTCCACGGCACCGAGGGTGTTTACCAAGGTAATGGCGGAAATGATGATACTCCTTCGAAAAAAGGGAGTTTTAATTATCCCGTACTTGGACGATCTCCTAATAAAGGCGAGATCCAGGGAGCAGTTGTTGGTAGGAGTAGCACTATCTCAGGAGGTGCTACACCAGCACGGTTGGATTCTGAATATTCCAAAATCACAGCTGGTTCCGACGACAC
Source organism: Pseudophryne corroboree (assembly GCF_028390025.1). NCBI lineage: Eukaryota > Metazoa > Chordata > Amphibia > Anura > Myobatrachidae > Pseudophryne > Pseudophryne corroboree. The sequence continues at coordinate 497,060,589 of NC_086446.1, read as the reverse complement.
GTCTACTGTTCCTGGGAATGATTTTGGACACAGTCCAGAAAAAAGTGTTTCTCCCGGAGGAAAAAGCCAAGGAGCTGTCATCTCTAGTCAGAGACCTCCTGAAACCAAAACAGGTGTCGGTGCATCACTGCACGCGAGTCCTGGGAAAGATGGTGGCTTCTTACGAAGCAATTCCTTTCGGCAGGTTCCATGCCAGAATCTTTCAGTGGGACCTGTTGGACCAATGGTCCGGATCGCATCTTCAGATGCATCGGCTAATAACCCTGTCTCCAAGAACCAGGGTGTCTCTGCTGTGGTGGCTACAGAGTGCTCATCTCCTAGAGGGCCGCAGATTCGGCATACAGGACTGGGTCCTGGTGACCACGGATGCCAGCCTTCGAGGCTGGGGGGCAGTCAGACAGGGAAGAAACTTCCAAGGACTATGGTCGAGTCAGGAGACTTCCTTGCACATAAATATTCTAGAACTAAGGGCCATTTACAATGCCCTAAGTCAGGCAAAACCCCTGCTTCAAAACCAGCCGGTACTGATCCAGTCAGACAACATCACGGCGGTCGCCCATGTAAACCGACAGGGCGGCACAAGAAGCAGGACGGCAATGGCAGAAGCCACAAGGATTCTCCGATGGGCGGAAAATCACGTGCTAGCACTGTCAGCAGTGTTCATTCCGGGAGTGGACAACTGGGAAGCAGACTTCCTCAGCAGGCACGACCTCCACCCGGGAGAGTGGGAACTTCATCCAGAAGTCTTCACACTGATTGTAAATCGTTGGGAACGGCCACAGGTGGACATGATGGCGTCCCGCCTAAACAAAAAACTGGAGAGATATTGTGCCAGGTCAAGGGACCCTCAGGCGATAGCGGTGGATGCTCTAGTGACACCGTGGGTGTACCAGTCAGTTTATGTGTTCCCTCCTCTGCCTCTCATACCAAAGGTACTGAGAATAATAAGAAAACGAGGAGTAAGGACAATACTCGTGGTTCTGGATTGGCCAAGAAGAGCTTGGTACCCGGAACTTCAAGAGATGATCTCAGAGGACCCATGGCCTCTGCCGCTCAGACAGGACCTGCTGCAGCAGGGGCCCTGTCTGTTCCAAGACTTACCGCGGCTGCGTTTGACGGCATGGCGGTTGAACGCCGGATCCTGAAGGAAAAGGGCATTCCGGAGGATGTCATTCCTACGCTGATTAAGGCCAGGAAAGATGTAACGGTAAAACATTATCACCGCATTTGGCGGAAATATGTTGCTTGGTGTGAGGCCAATAAGGCCCCAACAGAGGAATTTCAGCTGGGTCGATTTCTGCACTTCCTACAGGCAGGAGTGACTATGGGCCTAAAATTAGGCTCCATTAAGGTACAGATATCGGCTCTGTCGATTTTTTTCCAAAAAGAACTAGCTTCACTACCTGAAGTTCAGACATTTGTAAAAGGAGTGCTGCATATTCAGCCCCCCTTTGTGCCTCCAGTGGCACCCTGGGATCTCAACGTGGTGTTGAATTTCCTAAAATCACATTGGTTTGAGCCACTAAAGACCGTGGATCTAAAATATCTCACGTGGAAAGTGGTCATGTTATTGGCCTTGGCTTCGGCCAGGCGTGTATCAGAATTGGCGGCTTTGTCATTTAAAAGTCCTTATCTGATTTTCCATATGGATAGGGCAGAATTGAGGACTCGTCCCCAGTTTCTCCCTAAGGTGGTATCTGCTTTTCACTTGAACCAACCTATTGTAGTGCCTGCGGCTACTAGCGACTTGGAGGATTCCAAGTTACTGGACGTAGTCAGGGCCTTGAAAATTTATGTTTCCAGGATGGCTGGAGTCAGGAAAACTGACTCGCTATTTATCCTGTATGCACCCAACAAACTGGGTGCTCCTGCTTCTAAGCAGACTATTGCTCGCTGGATTTGTAGCACAATTCAGCTGGCGCATTCTGCGGCTGGACTGCCGCATCCTAAATCAGTAAAAGCCCATTCTACAAGGAAGGTGGGCTCATCTTGGGCGGCTGCCCGAGGGGTCTCGGCTTTACAACTTTGCCGAGCTGCTACTTGGTCAGGGGCAAACACGTTTGCAAAATTCTACAAATTTGATACCCTGGCTGAGGAGGACCTTGAGTTCTCTCATTCGGTGCTGCAGAGTCATCCGCACTCTCCCGCCCGTTTGGGAGCTTTGGTATAATCCCCATGGTCCTTACGGAGTTCCCAGCATCCACTAGGACATCAGAGAAAATAAGAATTTACTCACCGGTAATTCTATTTCTCGTAGTCCGTAGTGGATGCTGGGCGCCCGTCCCAAGTGCGGATTGTCTGCAATACTTGTACATAGTTGTTGTTCATAAAAGGGTTATTGTTATGAGCCATCTGTTGAGAGGCTCAGTTAAATTTCATACTGTTAACTGGTTATGGTATCACGAGTTATACGGTGTGATTGGTGTGGCTGGTATGAGTCTTACCCGGGATTCAAAATCCTTCCTTATTGTGTCAGCTCTTCCGGGCACAGTATCCTAACTGAGGCTTGGAGGAGGGTCATAGTGGGAGGAGCCAGTGCACACCTGGTAGTCTAAAAGCTTTCTTTTAGTTGTGCCCAGACTCCTGCGGAGCCGCTATTCCCCATGGTCCTTACGGAGTTCCCAGCATCCACTACGGACTACGAGAAATAGAATTACAGGTGAGTAAATTCTTATTTTTTGTTTACCTTTTACCCCCATATGGAACAATCCTGAGGTTTTACCATGAAGGCTGGTCTGCTACCTGATTCACATTGGTGCCTGCTGCTTTGAATAGCCACCTGCTCCAGACATGCCTTGCTGGTTAAAGCGCATCTGTGCTCCTGTCATTGTACTTAGCTGTATCCTGTCTGCTCCCTGGTTTCTAATCTATGGCAGTGATCCTGCCTGGACCAAGCCTTTACAGAATTTTTTTTAAATGCTTTTGTTTAGTTAACCAAATAGGCATTATGGCTGGACAAGTACACTATCCGAAAATTAACCGTGAAATGTCAATATCAAAGCCAGCAGTAAAGCATTTGATATAAGGGATGAAGAAATAACATGTCATATTGATGGTGAAAAAGCCAGTTTTCACTGTAAATATCACTCTGCAGTCTGCACATTTTTGCTAATAGACCCCAAAGTAGGAAGCAGTACACATAATTAATCACATACTTTACATCCTGTATATCAAATATTACGGATACCTTTCTTATATTACACTAGGCTGAGTTTTCAGTTTTGTGGTCATTTAACCAGAGAGGGCTGAGTGAGAAATAGTTTCAAAACCCATAAGATTGAAACATTATATTGTTCTGACCTCATTGCACCCAGTGAAGAAGCTAAGTATTAGAAAGTGTACAATTTCTACTTGGAAGATGGCAGCCGCTAGTGTCGGACTGGGGCATGGAGGGCCCACCGGGGGAATGCAGAGGTAAAGGCCCATGCTTAGGGGTGTGGCGAGCTGCCACAGAGGCTTGGCTAACATGGTATGGGCCCCATGATAAATATATATAGTAAATACTGCTAGTGCATGCATGATAATGTAACAGATTAATAACTGCAATGCACTGTAGATAATATATATAATGTACAATTCAAGTGCACAGTTGGGACCTGATCCATAGAGGAGGAGGTGGGCTCCCAGGCAGTGGGGCCCACCAGTGGTTTCCCCTGTACCCCTGTGGGCCAGTCCAACCCTGGCAGCCGCTGCCAGATAAATAAAGAACAAAATGCTAATTCCGGCAGTGCTCACAGACTCACAGCATAGGGGTTAACAGATCCTTTTTACTCTGCATTTTCCTTTTGGAAAAAGGTTGTAGTCTGCTCAAGACGTGCAATGTTGTATAATACATTTTTTGTTTCCTGAATGTGGGGAAGAAAACAACTAATTATCACACAAACATAAAGTTCTAACAGAAACGTCCCCTGCTGCAGACAAGCTGTGCTGCTAATACATGCACTGTACATTTTGCGTTCTGCCCCCTTCCTCATTTTTCATACTTCTGTGCTGTTCAGATGAGTGGGCTTTCTTTTATTGATGTTATTACAATACAGCACTATAATGCAGCTTGTTATAATTTCCTATGTCATTTTAAGTTGCTTACCGATTGCAAACAGAACATATACTGTATTGGCTTGATGCAGAGGGTTACCTATGCCAGTTTGCGCAATGTAAATTTAAAATTGTTCTGCACAAGCCCAAAAAATACAGGCATGCAAGGTTAGGGTTACGCTGAATCAAACAATACAGGCATACAGGATATAAATAATAATAATAATAATAATAATATGTTATTCTGGCACTTACACCTACATTTGGAGAGCAACCAGGAGTACGAATACAGCCTAAGTAAAGAAAGGGCATGTCTACGCAATTCAGAGTCAATAGGCCTTGTCTGTGCCAATGGCTATATAGGGTTTATTTTAAATGTCAATGGATTACAGAACAATATATAAGAAAGGAAAGGAAGTAACATAGGGGTACTAATACTCTAAGGGGGCTTAGGGTTAGGCACTGGGTGGGTTAGCCCTTGCCGCCGCCCCCAGAAGGTGAGCCATATTCAACACTCCCGGAGGGTTAACCCTAGCTGTCATGCCCAAGTGTTAGGGTTAGGGACAGATGGGGTGGGAGTAGAAATACTTACCCCCTCCGATGTCCGGATCTTCAATGTCGGGATGCCGTGGTCATTCATGTGACCGCTGGCATCCCTACCTCTGGGATATAGTGGCCCTCATTCCGAGTTGTTCGCTCGGAGATTTTCATCGCATCGCAGTGAGAATTCTCTTAGTGCGCATGCGCAATGTTCGCACTGCGACTGCGCCAAGTAACTTTACTATGATGAAAGTAAGTTTACTCACGGCATTTTCATCGCTCCGACGTTCGCATTGTGATTGACAGGAAATGGGTGTTACTGGGCGGATGCACGGCGTTTTAGGGGCGTGTGGCTGGAAACGCTACCGTTTCCGGAAAAAACGCAGGAGTGGCCGGAGAAACGGTGGGAGTGCCTGGGCGAACGCTGGGTGTGTTTATGACGTCAGCCAGGAACGAAAAGCACTGAACTGATCGCACAGGCAGAGTAAGTCTGAAGCTACTCAGAAACTGCTAACTCGTTTGTAATCGCAATATTGCGCGTACGTCGGTCGCAATTTTAAGAAGCTAAGATTCACTCCCAGTAGGCGGCGGCTTAGCGTGTGTAACTCTGCTACATTCGCCTTGCGAGCGAACAACTCGGAATGAGGGCCAGTATGTATTCCTTTATAATACGTATGTTGCAATTTAATTATACATGAAGACATGGTAATGGAGCACAGGAGCAGAAGTAGAAAAAGTATTAAATAGGAAAAAGAATGGGAATAGAAAAAAAAATGGACTGAAAATGAAAAAAAAGTATAATGTTATAAAAAGATTTAAAAAAAAAAGTTCCTCCAGGTGTTTTATTTCCAGTCAGACCAGCCTGACTTAATTTTCACTGACGGACATTAAATACTAATGGGGGTCATTCTGAGTTGAGCGCTAGCTGCCGTTATTCGCAGCGCAGCGATCAGGCTAAAAATCAGCATTTCTGTGCATGCGTATGGACCGCAATGCGCATGCGCGATGTACTGGTACAAAGGCCTTTGTGGTTTTGCACAGGTTCTAGCGACATTTTCATTCGCACTGGCGGCCGCAAGAAGATTGACAGGAAGGGGGCGTTTCTGGGTGTGAACTGACCGTTTTCAGGGAGTGTTTAGAAAAAGCAGGCGTGCCAGGGAAAATGCAGGCGTGGCTGGCCGAACGCTGGGCGGGTGTCTGAAGTCAAAAGCCAACCCACCAAAGAGAATCAACGCACACGAAGAGTAACTTCAGGGCTGGTTTTGTTCTGCACAAAATGTTTTTGCAGGCACTCTGCTGCACAGGCTTTCGCACTTCTGCAAAGCGAAAATACACTCCCCGGTGGGCGGCGACAATGCGTTTGCACGGTTGCTAAAAACTGCTAGCGAGCGATCAACTCGGAATGACCACCAATAACACCAGCAGAAACAACCAGTATAGGTATACATTCTATTTGCCATAAGATGAGTGCATAAAAGTAATTCTTATTTGTGTGTTTATCTGAGTGTTACTGGCAGTGTCGACCCCCATGTGTTTTGTAATTTTATAAGACACCCATAACTTTATTGTGACACACTTACATTTATAACTTAGCTAGCTTATCACTAAGAAATAATGACATGGACACCAACAGCTAGATTTAAAAGGTCAAAACTGGTATTTATTGTTTGATGACCCAGATTTAAACTAAATATTGGAGGATTGGCAAAGAAAAGGCGCTACCAACTCACCAGCACTAGTCAACTATAATAAAACCAATTATACTAGGAGGGTACTTACAACCGCCTCCTAAAACATAAACTGCACTGTGCAGGACTCACCCCCTTTACTCTAGCAGAGCCTTGGACGAAACCGCACGGGAACGTCCGTAGTCCACCCGCAGGGGGAGGACACACTCACCGTCTTACTAAAAGGGTGTGCCCCACAATGACCACTCATGTAAACTTTGACCGCTGGCTGGTAGCGACTTTCCGCCCATCTGGCTATCAAAGCCAACTAACAAATTGATTGTGAGGCCCGAAAGCGGGCCGAGAGCACAAAATTAAAGGGTGGGTGGGAGGGCATCCAAAATGGCAAGAGGAAGATGGCTGCCAGTCATGCATCTATATAGCCTTGTATACACTCCTCCTACACAATACCTGATAGGCTAACCGGGTCACCTGACCCCAACCTGTCAATCACTAAGGCTAGCCCTGCCCTATCTTCAACCAAATAGTCCCAAAAACTTAGGGTGCTTATGTGGCCTCTGGCCTATGCAGCTCTCTGCCTGCTTTATGATAAACTAAATGAACCACTTATAAATCTAACTTGGGGGTAAATTGACTAAGATGGGAGTTCTATTTAAGATGGGATGTTGCCCTTAGCAACCAATCAGATTCCAGGTATTATCTTCTAGAAGGTGCTAGATAAATGAGAAGTAGAATTGATTGGTTGCTATGGGCAACATCCCTTCTTAAATAGAACTCCCATCTTAGTAAATTTACCCCTTGGTTGGGTACGAAATCCCGGCAGCTGGGATCACGAAAGGTAGACAGAAGAATCCTGTTGGCCAAAATCCTGATGGCTTCCAGGTAAGAATTTTACCCTATCTCTAACCCTAACCCACCCCTCCTGCAGCGTATCCTTAACCTTCTCCTCCCAAAGCCTAATCCTAACTGCCCCCCCCCCCCACACACAGCCTCACTCTAACCCTCCAGCCTAATTCTATCCTCCACCACCCCAGCAGCCAAACCATAATCCTCTCCCTAGTGCCTAACCCTAACCTCAACCCCTGTACTTACCTTTGGGATCCATCAGGATTCTAACCAGCAGGATCCCAACTGCTGGGATTTTGACAGTATGCAATCTAACTAGTTAAACTGAACCAATCTCAAAAGTATACAAATTTATTTTTAATTAGACAACCATAGTTTTCTGTGAAGCTGTTAATTCAGAGGCACTTTAAGAGAGGAGGGGGACTGTATACAGGCTCCGATAGTGCCCCCTCCTGTCCGGTGGTGCAGTAAACTCTGGCATTGGGCCAGTGTCTAGTGCGCATGTGCAAGTCTCTGGAAACATGATGCCTGTGCATGCACAAATCACTGGGAAAGTGGCCAGGGTCACCATTTTGCCCTTTAATTTCTGCAGCCAGAACCGGGCAAATTGAGTGGTAAGTTTTTTTGAATGGGTGCAGGGTGTGCAGTGTGTGGGCCCCTCTGGACCCAGAGGCGTATGTGCACCGCATATCTTGCACCCACTATAGATATGTCAGTGTGTTTATTTGAATTTCAAAAGTTTAAAATTGATTTGAGAATTAGGAAATCTCCTGAAGCATCTCTATACTATATGTCAATTAAGACTTCATAAAAAAACATGGGATTGCATTTTTAATTAAAGAAAGACACATTTTTGGAGTTACTGTACATACTGTTGCCTGGTGGCACCTGCCCTTTACTCCATGTAGCACTTTACTGAAGCCGAGAACAGATATAAACTGCAATTTCCCAGTGGATGAGAACAGAATGCACCTGGATTGAGAGGCCAGAAGGATTACTAGAGGTGGTGCTACCACAAGTGAAGAGGTTGAAATTACTTTTAGTATTGTAAAATATTCCATTACTTTTTTAAGGTTTGTGATGCCTTATCAGTCTTAGCAGACAGCTGCTTAACATCACATTCTAAAGTCTCTCCAGACTTGACCGAATGGAGAACTTACTAAACAGCTAGATAGCTGATGGGTCCTTGGAATGCTAATGAGGTCTTTGCTGAGGGAAAGGTCAATTCATCATAAGTTTTCCTAATTGGAGATGTGGGGAACTTTTACATGAATCTGGAGTTCTCCTTTACATGGATTTATTTCAATTACTTTATGCCCAACCCCAGGCACACCTCACGATCAATTGTCTAAACACGCCCTCCTTTTTTTTACACAGAGGGACTTGACAAGGGTGCACTCTTTCTCCATTACTCTTTAAATTAGCCTTGGATCCATTGATTCATACCATTCTATAAGATGTTTCATGGAAGGGAATTAGGGTCGGTTCCCATGTCATATAAAAGTTTCTTTGTTTGCAGATGACCTATTATTGTATTTTAGTGACCCTATGATGGTGCTTCCTTCTTTACTAGATAGTAGATACGCTACGTGATTTTAATTTAATGTCTGGATTCCTAATTAATTTTGACAAAACGGAGGCATTGACATTGGGTGGGGTGGCAAAACTGGGATGGGGAACTCATTTCCATTTTAATGGGCTCAAGATCATCTATTGTACTTGAGTCTACGTATTCCGTCCAACATATCTTATTATATTAATCAGATAATGGAGGATTTTGTAAGATGGCAGCATCTTCCAATCTCATATATAGGTAGATGCCACTTGTACAAATTGGTCTCCTTCCCTCGTTTGCTTTATCCAATCCAAATGCTTCCGTTTCTATTATTAAAACATGATATACATACTGTACAATAAATAAAGCCCTTACTCAATTCATTTGGGCAAATAAACGTCCCTGTATTGTGTTATTTAAATTAAAACAACCCCTATCATTAGGTGGAGTTAATCTTCCTTGTTTAGAAGACTACACACTAGCTGCTAATTATAAGTATGCCTTGGACTGGATAAGGGGTGGCAATAACTTTGTTAACCGGGCACTAGAGCAAGCCTCACCATGACTTGGTAAACTTGTTACATTTTCTTAACAGCTCTTCTGTATCAGAAATACGTATGAATCAATTTATTTATATTTCCTATAAATCCTGACACCAGCTTCGGAAATGCCTGGGCCTTTCCCAGTCGAACTCATTGTTTCAGCCTTTTCTAGTAAGTCCAGATTTCTAAGGTGGTGAGGCTAGACTCTGGTGACGCTGTCAGACAGGCCCCCACAATTTTTTTAATCAGAGAAGTTGCATGCAACATCACACAGCTGCCCTGAAAATGCCCCCCGCACACCCCCGTTCGGCATCGCTGCTCCCGAACGCCTGCCACTGTCAATCATCTCGTGGCCACATCTTTCCAGGATGCAGCCAAAAGGAGAAGGGTCATGCATGCACACTGCAGCCAGTGCACCTCCGCAGACCAGATGGACATAGCCGCTGCATCCATACACGCAGCTGCGTCCATCTCTTAATCAGCCCTTATGTACGTAAGGTGGTTAGGTTGACTATGTGGTACAATATGGAAACTCTCACCAATGGGTCCCCTACATTCTAGGTCAAACTACAGACATTGCCATGCTATTGGGTTCCCACAGAAAAGGTTGTTTATCTGCTGTTATTGAAGTCTTATATGCTACTATTCTTTTTCCTTTTTTTTCTCTCTTGTCATTGATTGCAGTAAACTGTGTAATCATGCATATTGTGTTTTACATACTTTTTCATGCTATGTATGTTATTTTTCAATAAATACATTAAAAAAGTATATACTGATTAAAGTATCACAGTGTATTTATGCATGAATTACTATAGATGAGTAAACTGTTAAAACTAAAATCAGAATGGGGAAAAATAGCAGAAATATTGAAATACTAAAATGTATAACTTTTATAAACTGAAAATACTAGTGTCACATATTAGAGTATTTAGAGTGTTTTAGTTAAAGGAACAATGGGGGTGATTCCGAGTTGTTCGCTCGCTAGCTGCTTTTAGCAGCATTGCACATGCTAAGCCGCCGCCCTCTGGGAGTGTATCTTAGGTTAGCAGAAGTGCGAACGAAAGATTAGCAGAATTGCGAATAGAAATTTCTTAGCAGTTTCTGAGTAGCTCCAGACTTACTCAGCCATTGCGACCAGCTCAGTCCTTTTCTTTCCTGGTTTGACGTCACAAACACACCCAGCATTTGTCCAACCACTTCCCCGTTTCTCCAGCCACTCCTGCGTTTTGCAACTCGAACACCTGCGTTTTTCCGCACACTCCCATAAAACGGCCAGTTTCCGCCCAGAAACACCCACTTCCTGTCAATCACACTACGATCAGCACAGCGATGAAAAAGCTTTGTTATGCCGTGAGTAAAATACCTAACTTTTGTGTTAAATAACTAAGCGCATGCGCTCTGCGAACCTTGCGCATGCGCAGTAAGCGACTAATAGCAGTATGGCGAAAATCGGCAACGAGCGAACAACTCGGAATGACCCCCAATATAGGGTGATAAAGAAGTGTCCATCTTTTGTGTATGTTACAGAGCTTCCCTTCAATCGACTTTAATTAATTGGCTAACAGATACAGTATCTTCCTGCTACTTTAATAAAATAGTAAAATACCTTACTTTATCATTGTTGTTTTCAATTATGTATTTATGTCTCACCAGGAAATTTAATTTGTTTTCATTGGATATTCGCTAAGATACTGCCTGTGTTCTCTACTACGGATTCATATAAATTCATAGTGCAGCTATGTGTAGTATCCAGTATAAAAAATATCCTTAGTATAAATTGGGCAAGGGCACGCACAAGCCTAGAAATTATACATGACGGTGAAAATTCTTTTTAACATTTCAATGGATTATACCATGCCTGTTGTTAGAAATCTAGTTAAGCTGTAATCACGCATAAAAGAATCAATGAGGTTGTACAGTTATAATAGAACACACTTCCCCAAACATTTAATCCAATGAAGGGTATGGCTAATATATATTTAATAACACTTTGAATATTCCGAATGGCGGTCATTAGGTCAACATGAGTTATTTCGACATACATTGGGTTGACTACGTTTGGTCGACATGCATTAGGTTGACATGATCACTAGGTTGACATGGTCACTAGGTCGACATTGTCATTAGGTCGACATGTACTAGGTCAACATGGAAAAAGGTCGACATGAGTTTTTCAAACAAAATTTATTTTTGACCTTTTTCATACTTAATGATCCACGTGGGCTACAATTGGGAACGGTAACCTGTGCCGAGCAAAGCGACAGCGGTGTGAAGCACCGTACCCGAAGCATGGCGAGCGGTTACGGTGCACTAATTGGGGTTCCCCATCACTTTTTGAAGAAAATGACACCAAAAAAGTAAAAAAACTCACGTCGACCCTTTTCCATGTCGACCTAGCACATGTCGACCTAATGACCATGTCGACCTAGTGATCATGTTGACCTAATGCATGTCGACCAAATGTGGTCGACCAATGTATGTTGACCTAACTCATGTTGACCTAATGAACCACACCCAAATATTCCAGGTAACAATTAATATGAACCGCTCATGAAAAAACAGACTGGAGGAGAATAAGGTACAAAATAGAAATAAAGCATTTACTGTTTTGTGTACCAATGCAAAGGTCACATTGGGGTAAATTTACTAAGTGATATTTGTCAAGGAGTTTTGAAACCCCTGCACATGACCAATCCACTGTTTTTACTATTCAGCGATTTTGTAAATGAATTATACATTGCAAAAGAAGTCAGAAAATGTTACAGTGATAATTCTTACGAGTTAAATACTATTTTATAGAAATATTAATGGAACAATAGATTGTTTCATTTTATTAAGAATATTTTTTATTCCTAACATTAAAGAGGCAATATTAACTAATAATTATTGATTTTGGGGGTCACACAGACTTCAGCACAACTCAGCTGTCCAGTGATGTTTGCGTGCCCTTAACCAGTAATACTCACCCAGCTGAGTTTTCAACTTCCTTGTGGTCCCTGGTTCTCACTCGCTTGATATTTCCAGGACACCTAACCACTCTGTCCTGAGGTGGCTGCCACTGAGTTTGCAAGCAGGTGCAAATGGATACTCATGTTGCTTCTAAGATACCTAGAAGCCAGAAAATCTCCTTCCTCTCAAGGAAAGCCTTGCTTCTTCCATCCCCTCTAATATTGGTGACACGCCTACATTTGGAGAAACGGCAACAGAATGTCAATCACTGACAGTCTGATGCTGTCCTGCATACAGTACGTCGTCACATGTCCTGTTCGTGTACACAGAACAGATCCTGCAAGTGTGCAAAGTACTGCTAATCGGTACTTTGCTACAGATGCTGCAACTAAAACCACATCTGAGTAACCCCTAATATGTGCATTTATGATGGATGACCTAGAAATCCCATGTATCAATACACGGAGAAGGATGAGTTACAGGCTATTACACTTTATTGCAATACAACAGAAAACCTTACATTGACAGAAACATATATAATTAGAAGCCCACACTAAATTAATCCACACACTCCAGTTTCACCCTGATCTAACAAATGGGGCTAAATATAATAGCTTCCGAGTTGCCGAAGCTTCAGAACTTTCTGCGAATCTGCTATTTTTTTTTACAGCAGGACTCATTTACATGGCAAAACCAACATAATGAAATGAGATGTACAAAAGTGGAGACAGTCATTTTGTGGGATAAATCAATATTCATGTCACATCAATGCAGAAAAAAACTCACAAAATGTTTGCCCCACAGTAGGTAAGAGATGGGTTCCTGTTAAATTTCTTTTAGGATTATCTGAGTCCATTAAGATAAAATAGGTCCAGGTTTGTCTGGATAATAGTGCCTGTGTGACCTCTGTCATGAAGCTAACTTTAAATGTTTGAATATTCTGAGAACATTAGATTAGAGAACGTTCCCTCATGAATAACAAAGGGACAGTATCTGGGTGCAAATTAATGTTTAATCATTCTGTTTCAGAGATGGAACATACTAGGCTTTGTTCCCTCAGAAAAAGCATCAAACATTTAAATGAGATGAGTATCTCCGTACTGTCACCTCAAAATACAGAGAAGCCAGTGACATCAAAAAATTAGCTTGTCACATGTTTGGCGGATACCTGGAGATTGTGTTGTGTGTCTGCTGGACAATGTTCTTTGAATTTACACTGCGGTATGTCTTCTTAATGGGTCACTGCGAGGTTTTTCACACATCAGCTGTTGCGCTGGCTTCTTATCTCTGAAGATAATGATGTGAGTTACTGTACATATGTTGCTGTATTCTGAAGGCTAAGGAAATGAAATTGTGTGCATGGCACACCATTAAATAAAAATGCATTATTTAATCTGTGCACATTTTTTATCTGTGGTTCCTTAGTTCTGAAGTGGCTGTGGCTCAGGGTTGGTGCTTCAATTAGGTGAATTAAGATGGTTACCTAAGGATGTCAATGGTTAGGTGCAGTGTTGGCTCCAGAGGTGGGGCTGCAGCGTAGTCCAAAGTTCAAACAGGTTAGTCAAAACAACTGCCATCACTTGTTTATGTTAGTCGCTTAAGGATGCCATTTTGGAGAATGAACCAATGGTTTTTGTGCTTGAAAAGTTAGATAATGGATTTCTATTCACAATTATGGGACAACATCTCTAAACACTTTATATAAAGTGGAATCTTTATCTTGTTTCTCCCTAACATTGAAAAGAGGTACAAGTGGGAGGGCCAATACAGGAAAAAAACATGTATGTATGTATATATATATATATATATATATATATATATATATATATATATATATATATATTAGTGATGAGCGGGTTCGGATCCTCGGGATCCAAACCTGCCCGAACTTCACCTTTTTTTCCACGGGTCCGAGCAACTCGGATCCTCCCGCCTTGCTCGGTTAACCCAAGCGCGCCCGAACGTCATCATCCCGCGGTCGGATTCTCGCGAGATTCGTATTCTATATAAGGAGCCGCGCGTCGCTGCCATTTTTCACTCGTGCATTGGAGATGATCGTGAGAGGATGTGGCTGGCGTCCTCTCAGTTTCTATGTTCAGTGGGCTGCAAATATCTGTGCTCAGTGTGTTGCAAATATCTGTGCTCAGTGTGCTGCAAATATCTGTGCTCAGTGTGCTGCAAGTGCAAATATCTACGTTCTCTGCCTGAAAAACGCTCCATATCTGTGCTCAGTGTGCTGCAAATATCTGTGCTCAGTGTGCTAATTGCTTTATTGTGGGGACTGGGGACCAGCAGTATTATATAGTAGGAGGACAGTGCAGAGTTTTGCTGACCAGTGACCACCAGTATTATACGTTCTCTGCCTGAAAAACGCTCTATATCTGTGCTGCATTGTAATATATAGTAGGAGGACAGTGCAGAATTTTGCTGACCACCAGTATAACTATATATATAGCAGTACGGTACAGTAGTCCACTGCTCTACCTCTGTGTCGTCAAGTATACTATCCATCCATACCTGTGATGCATTTCAGTTTTGCACAGTTTGCTGACCACCAGTATATATAATATATAGCAGTACGGTACAGTAGGCCACTGCTCTACCTACCTCTGTGTCGTCAAGTATACTATCCATCCATACCTGTGATGCATTTCAGTTTTGCACAGTTTGCTGACCACCAGTATATATAATATATAGCAGTACAGTACAGTAGGCCACTGCTCTACCTACCTCTGTGTCGTCAAGCATACTATCCATCCATACCTGTGGTGCATTTCAGTTTTGCACAGTTTGCTGACCACCAGTATATATAATATATAGCAGTACGGTACAGTAGGCCACTGCTCTACCTACCTCTGTGTCGTCAAGTATACTATCCATCCATACCTGTGGTGCATTTCAGTTTTGCACAGTTTGCTGACCACCAGTATATATAATATATAGCAGTACGGTACAGTAGGCCACTGCTCTACCTACCTCTGTGTCGTCAAGTATACTATCCATCCATACCTGTGGTGCATTTCAGTTTTGCACAGTTTGCTGACCACCAGTATATATAATATATAGCAGTACAGTACAGTAGGCCACTGCTCTACCTACCTCTGTGTCGTCAAGTATACTATCCATCCATACCTATGGTGCATTTCAGTTTTGCACAGTTTGCTGACCACCAGTATATATAATATATAGCAGTACGGTGCAGTAGGCCACTGCTCTACCTACCTCTGTGTCGTCAAGTATACTATCCATCCATACCTGTGGTGCATTTAAGTTTTGCACAGTTTGCTGACCACCAGTATATATAATATATAGCAGTACGGTACAGTAGGCCACTGCTCTACCTACCTCTGTGTCGTCAAGTATACTATCCATCCATACCTGTGGTGTATTTCAGTTTTGCACAGTTTGCTGACCACCAGTATATATAATTTATAGCAGTACGGTACAGTAGGCCACTGCTCTACCTACCTCTGTGTTGTCAAGTATACTATCCATCCATACCTGTGGTGCATTTCAGTTTTGCACAGTTTGCTGACCACCAGTATATATAATATATAGCAGTACGGTACAGTAGGCCACTGCTCTACCTACCTCTGTGTCGTCAAGTATACTATCCATCCATACCTGTGGTGCATTTTAGTTGTTGTGCGCAGTATATATAGTAGGAGGACAGTGCATAATTTTACTGACCACCAGTATATAATATATAGCAGTACGGTACAGTAGGCCATTGCTATTGATATATTACTGGCATATAATTCCACACATTAAAAAATGGAGAACAAAAATGTGGAGGGTAAAATAGGGAAAGATTAAGATCCACTTCCACCTCGTGCTGAAGCTGCTGTCACTAGTCATGGCCGAGACGTTGAAATGCCATCAACGTCGTCTGCCAAGGCCGATGCCCAATGTCATAGTAGAGAGCATGTAAAATCCAAAAAACAAAAGTTCAGTAAAATGACCCAAAAATAAAAATGAAAAGCGTCTGATGAGAAGCGTAAACTTGCCAATATGCCATTTACGACACGGAGTGGCAAGGAAAGGCTGAGGCCCTGGCCTATGTTCATGGCTAGTGGTTCAGATTCACATGAGACTCATCCTCTCGTTAGAAAACTGCAGTGCCACTACTAGATGGGCTAGGTGTTTGTGTCGGCCACTTGGGTCGCTTAGCTTAGTCACACAGCGACCTTGGTGCACCTCTTTTTTTCTTTGCATCATGTGCTGTTTGGGGACTATTTTTTGAAGTGCCATCCTGTCTGACACTGCAGTGCCACTCCTAGATGAGCCAGGTGTTTGTGTCGGCCACTTGTGTTGCTTAGTTTAGCCATCCAGCGACCTTGGTGCACCTCTTTTTTTCTTTGCATCATGTGCTGTTTGGGGACTATTTTTTAAATTTGCCATCCTGTCTGACACTGCAGTGCCACTCCTAGATGGGCCAGGTGTTTGTGTCGGCCACTTGGGTCGCTTAGCTTAGTCACACAGCTACCTCATTGCGCCTCTTTTTTTCTTTGCATCATGTGCTGTTTGGGGACTATTTTTTTGAAGTGCCATCCTGTCTGACTCTGCAGTGCCACTCCTAGATGGGCCAGGTGTTTGTGTCGTCCACTTGGGTCGCTTAGCTTAGTCACACAGCTACCTCATTGCGCCTCTTTTTTTCTTTGCATCATGTGCTGTTTGGGGACTATTTTTTTTAAGTGCCATCCTGTCTGACACTGCAGTGCCACTCCTAGATGGGCCAGGTGTTTGTGTCGGCCACTTGGGTCGCTTAGCTTAGTCACACAGCTACCTCATTGCGCCTCTTTTTTTCTTTGCATCATGTGCTGTTTGGGGACTATTTTTTTTGAAGTGCCATCCTGTCTGACACTGCAGTGCCACTCCTAGATGGGCCAGGTGTTTGTGTCGGCCACTTGGGTCACTTAGCTTAGTCATCCAGCGACCTCGGTGCAAATTTTAGGACTAAAAATAATATTGTGAGGTGTGAGGTGTTCAGAATAGACTGAAAATGAGTGGAAATTATGGTTATTGAGGTTAATAATACTATGGGATCAAAATGACCCCCAAATTCTATGATTTAAGCTGTTTTTGAGGGTTTTTTGTAAAAAAAAACACCCGAATTCAAAACACCCGAATCCGACAAAAAAATTTCGGTGAGGTTTTGCCAAAACGTGTCCGAATCCAAAACACGGCTGCGGAACCGAATCCAAAACCAAAACACAAAACCCGAAAAATTTCCGGTGCACATCACTAATATATATATATCTGTGTATGACCGCCACTCAATATAACCTGCACGATTGCCCCGGTGCCTTCCCTTGCTGCACGCAATGAAATATCTCAAGAAATGGGTGGCACTCATGGAGGACTAGAACAGCAATGATAAAGACAGAGACCATGCTCCCAGATGCGGTAACGTTTCAGTTATATTTTAACTTTCGTCAGACCAACAGTACATTGACGATTACATACCTTTATACCTCCACCAAATCTCGTGCAGCATTCTTCCCGGCCTGGTGCACTGGCGGGGATAGATTACATCATCGCGGATCGTTGTGTGCAACGCACTCACATCCCCAGCCACGTTCCGGTAACCTGGGCAACCCATAAACAAAAAATATTACAAACTGTGAAACAAGCTGATACATCACATGAGGTAGAGCAATATACAAAGCAGATGTGAACAGTTATATATATATATATATATATATATATATATAATATATATATATACGTTAGATCAGCATTAGCATTAGAATCGGGGTTAACATTCTCCAGCATTAGCAATATATGAGTACTGGCATTAACATCATGTGGTGTTTTGACCCAGTTTCTCTAAAACAAATGACAATATCCATTCCCTGTGACCCATTGACCACTGTCTTTATGTTTTAAGGGCTTTCCTTCAGGATGGGAAGAGATCAGGAGAAAAATGAAATGTCAGCAACCCTGCAATATATAGATGTTCCCAGCACCACTGTTCACTCAGTGTTCTGACCATTAGCCCTGAACTGTGTATTGTTCACAATACACAAACTATCTGCAGATAAACATTTTCCAAGTGTATTCAAACCAAAAGCAGGTTTTGAAATCAAATGCACTGGAGGAAATTGGAGATGTGCAGGTTCAGGATTACTTTGTTCTTAATGCGAAATTAGCACAAGTTCGGAATCTGTATCTGGATTTTATTTTTTATTAGCTATCCAAAACACGTGACAGCTGGATTGCCAATAAGATGGTGTTTTGAGATCTGGGTAAACCCATGTAAATCAGAACCCGTACGTCTCTAGAGGAAATAGGATGTGTGTCTCAGGCAAGCATGGAGAAAATACTTCTCACTCAAGGGACGTTCAACTTCTCACTCAAGGGTGTACCGTGGGGTTGACCAATTCTGAGAGACCAACCACTGTGCCTAGAATGGCTGCTGCCAACCTCCCCTAATAACAACCTCTTCTAATTCCTTACTGCTCTGCTCGATTACTGCGATATGTAGATGAAGAACTATTAGCAGTACTACACCTGGAATCTCCCTGAATTTCTGAGGGTTAAGCTGTCAGCATTGCGGCTCTGACTTATGGAATTCACTTCCCAGCACATTTCAAGAGGCCTCTACTCTACAACCCTTAAAAAAAAAATTGACTTACCTGTTTACGCACACATGTCACTAATGTCCCTTGTTAAGCTTATTTATATTTTATGTTGTAAAGGCAAATGTAATCCCCCGTGAGTCCTATTGGGAGAATAGTGCTATATAAATTATTATTATTATTATTATTATTATTAGTAGTAGTAGTAGTAGTAGTATTAGTAGTAGTAGTAGTAGTAGTAGTAGTAGTAGTAGTAATAGTAGTAGTTTTCTGATTTGAGGTTGGCTGGATGCACTACAAAAGACCCATGACATCACAGTAAGTCAGGGAGGCTGACGTGGTGAGGGTGGCTGTACTCTTTTCTTCCCCTTGCAGTGTAGATTAGAAGGAACATCTACCAATCAGGACACATCACACTGGGCACTATGGGAGGCAATGGTATAAAGGGGCAATACAGACTGTGGGGTCATATTGGGCTTTACATTATGAGAACATATTTTGCATGACAGTGTAGGGGCATATGATATGGGTTTTTTCCAATGGGGCATGTGGGGTATTTCTGTGGGGCATATGGAGCACTATTGTGGGGACATATTTATGTGATACACCTGTATGGGGCTAAATAACCTTAATATTTGTAAGGTTACTTATGAGGTATTTCTGAGGAAGCAAGTGGGGGATTTCTGAAGGAGCATTTCTGTGTGGCATATAGGGCACTACTATGGGGCAGATCTTTGTGGCACTATAGTATGAGGGCATTTGGGGTATTACTATGGACACATTGTAGGCTGGGCATAACGTTGGTATCAAATTATATTGTTTTTTCTGTTAATACAAGTATTAATTATAAATGCAGTTGAATGGGAAGGAAGGGGGTATTCAAAAATAATGGCACAGAATACTAGTAGACCTGGGCAAGCCCTGTTCACACTGAAAGCTGTTAGTATACATCTAAGATGCAGAGAGTTACCCTCATCCAAACCTTGGCTATATTGGAATAATGATTATTGTATAAAGTCTCGTTTATGAGGATATTGGAATCTATATTGGAGATGTACTGTATGCTTTTGCTGGCCTGGGACCTATACTTGGTCACAAATTGCACAATGACTTCTAATATCTTTCTATGTTGCATAAGGGGAAGGATTATCACCTATGTATTCATATAAGCACAGAACATCTCCTGTCTAAAATAAACGTTCTTTGGTATTTGGTGATTTAATATCATGGGATGACGTACACATCGATCACGACATGTCCCTTTATGCCTTCTGGGCTCTTCTGTAGCATTATTCACCCCATGTGAACTGTAAACAGATTTGTATCTATTTTATACAGTTTTTTTCATTGAACATTATGAAGTTACAGTACATGACTAAGAGAGATCACCACAAATAGATGCACCCTTTACAGCACGGATATTTTGTACAATGATGACATTAATCTTAATAAAAGGGACAGTGTCAGAGCAGAATGACAAATTAATGTGTTTTTGCTGTATTATAGCAGTTTCCCCCATTGAATGCCGGAGGTATGGCAGAGTTTTTTGATTTGTACCTAATGAATTCATTTTAAAAGTGATGTGCAATTGCTTCACAATAGCATTGGATAGAATGTGCGAAGTGCAAGCTGTTTATTACAGCCTGCTGGAAAATAACACTTATCCTTAGTCTGTCCGTTGTAGTTCTGGTTTGTTCCTTGGTGACTCATTTTGTTACACATTCATCCTTCCTTATCCTCTAAAATCTGCCTCTTTCCTCAGCTCAGCTCATCACATAGCCTTCGTAATTTCTTTTTGTGATAGCTAGGTATACACTCATAGTTGATAAAATATTTTACTGACAGAAACATTATTAAAAGAGTGAAAAGTATAGCAGTAGAGATTCACCTGAGAGATCTGGGGCCTGCAGAGGTTATGCAAGTCCTTAGCACCAGCGCTCTAGACCTCACATTTTAAACACTGTGCCCAGGTCTAAACATGTAGAAGTTGGAACCTACAGTATCCCGTATTCCATCATCTTCTCTCTTTTTTTCTAATGTAGGCATGTCAGCATTATATATATTTTTATATATATATATATATATATATATATATATACACTAGGTGCTTCATCGCACCCTACGGGCGCTCTTCACCCCGTCTAAAGGGGCTACGCCCCTTAACCTCAGCCCGCCTTGCTGGTGTTCAATATTTGTATTATATGGAGTATTACCTGCATTCCTAGGTTTGTTAGTGGTTAAATATTGCATGATGAAAGGGCGTCCGATGGTGAGGGGGGCGTAGTCCCTTGCGATGGCATGAAGAGTGGCAGCAGGGCACGATGTACAGAATGTAGCAGGTGCAGGGGGGAACGCGGATGAGGCAGGGAGTATGTAGATGCTGCGGGTGGAGGGGGGGCGGATGCAGGTGGGGGGGAGGTGCGGGACCTATAACTATGTAATTATATTGTTAACAATATATACAGTGGGACACGGATAAGGATGTATGTGTTATAGACATACCAGCATGAAGAGGTAAATGGTGTAATTAGACACAGAGGGGAGTGCTGGTACAATGAGGAACAGGGGCAGCTGTGTCCTCTCTCTACACCGTATGATCCTTGAGGTGTAGCAATGCGGACATGTTCTGCACGCGAGCCCTCCACGCGGCCACAGGCCTCAGGTGCACCAGTCCCCTCTGCATGCTCTATGTGTGCGCCCCCCTCAGGTGCAGTAGGAGGAGGGTGCGGAGGCTGGCACTGCTCCAAGGGCCAATTGCCATGGGCAGCGCGGTCATGTGCTCGGTGCTGGGCTTGCGCCCTGCGCTTGGTGTGTGAGGGATAAGGAGGAGGCGGCAGAGCGGAGCATCACCGATATACCGGTAACTACGGGGGGCACCGCAGGGGGTTACGGCTCCTGTCCTCCTGGTGAGGGTTTGTCAGGGAGGTATCCAGGAGCCAGTGGTATGGACCCTGTATGGGACACAGGGGGATAGGGAGGGGACACAGAGACGCGGGGCATTAGGGAGGGGATACAGAGACGTGGGCATTAGGGAGGGGACACAGAGATGCTGGGCGGTAGGGAGGGGATACAGAGGGGCGGTAGGGAGGGGATACAGAGACGCAGGGTGGCAGGGAGGGGATACAGAGATGCAGGGTGGCAGGGAGGGGATACAGAGACGCAGGGTGGCAGGGAGGGGATACAGAGATGCAGGGTGGCAGGGAGGGGATACAGAGACGCAGGGCGGTAGGGAGGGGATACAGAGAGGCTGGGCGGTAGGGAGGGGATACAGAGGGGCGGTAGGGAGGGGATACAGAGATGCAGGGCAGTAGGGAGGGGATACAGAGACGCGGGGCGGTAGGGAGAGGATACAGAGATGCAGGGTGGTAGGGAGGGGACACAGAGACGCTGGGCGGTAGGGAGGGGATACAGAGGGGCGGTAGGGAGGGGATACAGAGGGTCGGTAGGGAGGGGATACAGAGACGCAGGGTGCCAGGGAGGGGATACAGAGCTGCAGGGCGGTAGGGAGGGGATACAGAGAGGCTGGGCGGTAGGGAGGGGATACAGAGAGGCTGGGCGGTAGGGAGGGCATACAGAGACACGGGGCGGTAGGGAGGGCATACAGAGATGCTGAACAGTAGGGAAGGGACAGAGAGACGTGGGGCCGTAGGGAGGGGACAGAGAGACGCGGGCGGAAGGGAGGGTATACTGTGACATGGGGCGGTAGGGAGGGCATACAGAGACGCGGGGCGGTAGGGAGGGAACAGAGAGACGCAGGGGAGTAGGGAGGGGATACAGAGATGCAGGGCGGTAGGGAGGGGATACAGAGACGCTGGGCGGTAGGGAGGGGATACAGAGGGGTGGTAGGGAGGGGATACAGAGGGGTGGTAGGGAGGGGATACAGAGACGCAGGGTGGCAGGGAGGGGATACAGAGCTTCAGGGCAGTAGGGAGGGGATACAGAGAGGCTGGGCGGTAGGGAGGGGATACAGAGAGGCTGGGCGGTAGGGAGGGCATACAGAGACGCGGGGCGGTAGGGAGGGCATACAAAGATGCTGGGCGGTAGGGAGGGGACAGATAGACGTGGGGCCGTAGGGAGGGGACAGAGAGAGGCGGGCCGTAGGGAGGGGACAGAAAGACGCGGGGCGGAAGGGAGGGCAAACTGTGACATGGGGCGGTAGGGAGGGCATACAGAGACGCGGGGCGGTAGGGAGGGAACAGAGAGACGCAGGGCGGTAGGGAGGGGATACAGAGATGCAGCGCGGTAGGGAGGGGATACAGAGATGCAGGGTGGTAGGGAGGGGACACAGAGACGCAGGGTGGTAGGGAGGGGATACAGAGATGCTGGGCGGTAGGGAGGGGATACAGAGATGCAGGGCGGTAGGAAGGGGATACAGAGACGCAGGGTGGTAGGGAGGGGATACAGAGATGCAGGGCAGTAGGGAGGGTAACAGAGACACAGGACGGTAGGGAGGGGATACAGAGAGGCTGGGCAGTAGGGAGGGGACACAGACGCTGGGCAGTAGGGAGGGGATACAGAGACGCAGGGTGGCAGGGAGGGGATACAGAGACGCTGGGTGGTAGGGAGGGGATGCAGAGACGCAGGACGGGAATACAGAGACGTGGGGTGGTATGGAGGGGATACAGAGACGCGGGGCGGTAGGGAGGGGAATCCCCAGTGAGGAAGCTGATGAAGAGAGCATGGAAAGTAGTGGAGGGGGTGGACACTCACAGCGGTGCACTCTCACCTGTGAAATTGGTGAAGCGTCCAGAGATATCTCCCTCCACAGTATCACGCACTCTGTCCGTTTCATCCCCCGTCTTTGGGCTGTCGGGCCGGCCCTTTGTTGTGGTGTTAGTGCCTCTGGGGATGGAGGGAGGCGGCGTTGGAATGTGGCATGCGCAGGGGTGGCAACTGAATAGTCAGGGCCCTGTACAGTTATTGCTTGGGGCCCTCCCCTCCAAACCACCCTAGCCCCCCTCCTCAACATACATACACATGCGGTTATATATGAATCCCCCCACTCATGCAGCGCAACGGCCAAAAAAGGGGTGTGGCTTAATTCAAAAGTGGGCATGGCCTCATGGGTATTTTCTCTCGCGCTCCGTGGGGGTGGAATGTGTGTGTGTGCTGGCTCTTATCTGTGACAGGAGCTGACTGCTGCAGGAGATTATCTCACTCGGCTCCTGTCACAGCAGAAAAGCTGGCACTTTGGTGTCCCCCCTTCCGAGGGGGACACCCGGGGGCGGGTCACACCCCCCTTCTGACACCACTGACACTATCCTTGTGTTCGGCGCCTGCGGGAGGCTGGGGCAGAGCTTAGTGTGCACACCGCAGGGCTGGCTCAGCGCTGCATGAGCCACTGCATCTGCGGCAGTTCCGGTGGGAAGGGCAGGCGCAGCGGCACGACCGAGCTGAACAAAGTGACAGGCTAATGTGGGGAGGGGGGGGGGGCGGGGCGGCGGGTGGCAATTGTAAAACTTCATCACCGGGGCCCATCTGACCCCCTGTCGCCGTGTCTGGATGTGCGTGGAGGAGGCGCCGGGTCTCTGAACGCGGGTTAGGGAGGGTTATGAAAGGCTTCTCCTGTACCACCCATCCCTCGTAAGTGTGTATGGCGGCAGCAGTTGTTGTTGTGCCCCCGGAGCCGCCACCGGGGAGTCCGAGTTGCTGATGGTGGAGGGGTGAGACGGACAGGCAGCAGGAGCTAACACGCTGCACAGGGACTTGCTGCACATATGGTGGGTGGGCTCTGTGACTCCGCCCACTGCTGTGACTCCACCCAGCATTAGAGGGCCAGGCATAGAGTCACAGGGCTATTATATAGTAGAGATGAGCGCCGGAAATTTTTCGGGTTTTGTGTTTTGGTTTTGGGTTCGGTTCCGCGGCCGTGTTTTGGGTTCGACCGCGTTTTGGCAAAACCTCACCGAATTTTTTTTGTCGGATTCGGGTGTGTTTTGGATTCGGGTGTTTTTTTCAAAAAACCCTAAAAAACAGCTTAAATCATAGAATTTGGGGGTAATTTTGATCCCAAAGTATTATTAACCTCAAAAAACATAATTTACACTCATTTTCAGCCTATTCTGAACACATCACACCTCACAATATTATTTTTAGTCCTAAAATTTGCACCGAGGTCGCTGTGTGAGTAAGATAAGCGACCCTAGTGGCCGACACAAACACCGGGCCCATCTAGGAGTGGCACTGCAGTGTCACGCAGGATGGCCCTTCCAAAAAACCCTCCCCAAACAGCACATGACGCAAAGAAAAAAAGAGGCGCAATGAGGTAGCTGACTGTGTGAGTAAGATTAGCGACCCTAGTGGCCGACACAAACACCGGGCACATCTAGGAGTGGCACTGCAGTGTCACGCAGGATGTCCCTTCCAAAAAACCCTCCCCAAACAGCACATGACGCAAAGAAAAAAAGAGGCGCAATGAGGTAGCTGACTGTGTGAGTAAGATTAGCGACCCTAGTGGCCGACACAAACACCGGGCCCATCTAGGAGTGGCACTGCAGTGTCACGCAGGATGTCCCTTCCAAAAAACCCTCCCCAAACAGCACATGACGCAAAGAAAAAAAGAGGCGCAATGAGGTAGCTGACTGTGTGAGTAAGATTAGCGACCCTAGTGGCCGACACAAACACCGGGCCCATCTAGGAGTGGCACTGCAGTGTCACGCAGGATGTCCCTTCCAAAAAACCCTCCCCAATCAGCACATGATGCAAAGAAAAAGAAAAGAAAAAAGAGGTGTAAGATGGAATTATCCTTGGGCCCTCCCACCCACCCTTATGTTGTATAAACAAAACAGGACATGCACACTTTAACCAACCCATCATTTCAGTGACAGGGTCTGCCACACGACTGTGACTGATATGACGGGTTGGTTTGGACCCCCCCCAAAAAAGAAGCAATTAATCTCTCCTTGCACAAACTGGCTCTACAGAGGCAAGATGTCCACCTCATCTTCACCCTCCGATATATCACCGTGTACATCCCCCTCCTCACAGATTATCAATTCGTCCCCACTGGAATCCACCATCTCAGCTCCCTGTGTACTTTGTGGAGGCAATTGCTGCTGGTCAATGTCTCCGCGGAGGAATTGATTATAATTCATTTTAATGAACATCATCTTCTCCACATTTTCTGGATGTAACCTCGTACGCCGATTGCTGACAAGGTGAGCGGCGGCACTAAACACTCTTTCGGAGTACACACTTGTGGGAGGGCAACTTAGGTAGAATAAAGCCAGTTTGTGCAAGGGCCTCCAAATTGCCTCTTTTTCCTGCCAGTATAAGTACGGACTGTGTGACGTGCCTACTTGGATGCGGTCACTCATATAATCCTCCACCATTCTATCAATGTTGAGAGAATCATATGCAGTGACAGTAGACGACATGTCCGTAATCGTTGTCAGGTCCTTCAGTCCGGACCAGATGTCAGCATCAGCAGTCGCTCCAGACTGCCCTGCATCACCGCCAGCGGGTGGGCTCGGAATTCTGAGCCTTTTCCTCGCACCCCCAGTTGCGGGAGAATGTGAAGGAGGAGATGTTGACAGGTCGCGTTCCGCTTGACTTGACAATTTTGTCACCAGCAGGTCTTTCAACCCCAGCAGACCTGTGTCTGCCGGAAAGAGAGATCCAAGGTAGGCTTTAAATCTAGGATCGAGCACGGTGGCCAAAATGTAGTGCTCTGATTTCAACAGATTGACCACCCGTGAATCCTTGTTAAGCGAATTAAGGGCTGCATCCACAAGTCCCACATGCCTAGCGGAATCGCTCCGTGTTAGCTCCTTCTTCAATGCCTCCAGCTTCTTCTGCAAAAGCCTGATGAGGGGAATGACCTGACTCAGGCTGGCAGTGTCTGAACTGACTTCACGTGTGGCAAGTTCAAAGGGCATCAGAACCTTGCACAACGTTGAAATCATTCTCCACTGCACTTGAGACAGGTGCATTCCATCTCCTATATCGTGCTCAATTGTATAGGCTTGAATGGCCTTTTGCTGCTCCTCCAACCTCTGAAGCATATAGAGGGTTGAATTCCACCTCGTTACCACTTCTTGCTTCAGATGATGGCAGGGCAGGTTCAGTAGTTTTTGGTGGTGCTCCAGTCTTCTGTACGTGGTGCCTGTACGCCGAAAGTGTCCCGCAATTTTTCTGGCCACCGACAGCATCTCTTGCACGCCCCTGTCGTTTTTTAAAAAATTCTGCACCACCAAATTCAAGGTATGTGCAAAACATGGGACGTGCTGGAATTTGCCCATATTTAATGCACACACAATATTGCTGGCGTTGTCCGATGCCACAAATCCACAGGAGAGTCCAATTGGGGTAAGCCATTCCGCGATGATCTTCCTCAGTTGCCGTAAGAGGTTTTCAGCTGTGTGCGTATTCTGGAAAGCGGTGATACAAAGCGTAGCCTGCCTAGGAAAGAGTTGGCGTTTGCGAGATGCTGCTACTGGTGCCGCCGCTGCTGTTCTTGCGGCGGGAGTCCATACATCTACCCAGTGGGCTGTCACAGTCATATAGTCCTGACCCTGCCCTGCTCCACTTGTCCACATGTCCGTGGTTAAGTGGACATTGGGTACAACTGCATTTTTTAGGACACTGGTGAGTCTTTTTCTGACGTCCGTGTACATTCTCGGTATCGCCTGCCTAGAGAAGTGGAACCTAGATGGTATTTGGTAACGGGGGCACACTGCCTCAATAAATTGTCTAGTTCCCTGTGAACTAACGGCGGATACCGGACGCACGTCTAACACCAACATAGTTGTCAAGGACTCAGTTATCCGCTTTGCAGTAGGATGACTGCTGTGATATTTCATCTTCCTCGCAAAGGACTGTTGAACAGTCAATTGCTTACTGGAAGTAGTACAAGTGGGCTTACGACTTCCCCTCTGGGATGACCATCGACTCCCAGCGGCAACAACAGCAGCGCCAGCAGCAGTAGGCGTTACACGCAAGGATGCATCGGAGGAATCCCAGGCAGGAAAGGACTCGTCAGACTTGCCAGTGACATGGCCTGCAGGACTATTGGCATTCCTGGGGAAGGAGGAAATTGACACTGAGGGAGTTGGTGGGGTGGTTTGCGTGAGCTTGGTTACAAGAGGAAGGGATTTACTGGTCAGTGGACTGCTTCCGCTGTCACCCAAAGTTTTTGAACTTGTCACTGACTTATTATGAATGCGCTGCAGGTGACGTATAAGGGAGGATGTTCCGAGGTGGTTAACGTCCTTACCCCTACTTATTACAGCTTGACAAAGGGAACACACGGCTTGACACCTGTTGTCCGCATTTCTGGTGAAATACCTCCACACCGAAGAGCTGATTTTTTTGGTATTTTCACCTGGCATGTCAACGGCCATATTCCTCCCACGGACAACAGGTGTCTCCCCGGGTGCCTGACTTAAACAAACCACCTCACCATCAGAATCCTCCTGGTCAATTTCCTCCCCAGCGCCAGCAACACCCATATCCTCCTCATCCTGGTGTACTTCAACACTGACATCTTCAATCTGACTATCAGGAACTGGACTGCGGGTGCTCCTTCCAGCACTTGCAGGGGGCATGCAAATAGTGGAAGGCGCATGCTCTTCACGTCCAGTGTTGGGAAGGTCAGGCATCGCAAACGACACAATTGGACTCTCCTTGTGGATTTGGGATTTCAAAGAACGCACAGTTCTTTGCGGTGCTTTTGCCAGCTTGAGTCTTTTCAGTTTTCTAGCGAGAGGCTGAGTGCTTCCATCCTCATGTGAAGCTGAACCACTAGCCATGAACATAGGCCAGGGCCTCAGCCGTTCCTTGCCACTCCGTGTGGTAAATGGCATATTGGCAAGTTTACGCTTCTCCTCCGACAATTTTATTTTAGGTTTTGGAGTCCTTTTTTTTCTGATATTTGGTGTTTTGGATTTGACATGCTCTGTACTATGACATTGGGCATCGGCCTTGGCAGACGACGTTGCTGGCATTTCATCGTCTCGGCCATAACTAGTGGCAGCAGCTTCAGCACGAGGTGGAAGTGGATCTTGATCTTTCCCTAATTTTGGAACCTCAACTTTTTTGTTCTCCATATTTTATAGGCAGAACTAAAAGGCACCTCAGGTAAACAATGGAGATGGATGGATTGGATACTAGTATACAATTATGGACGGACTGCCACGGTTAGGTGGTATAAAAAAACCACGGTTAGGTGGTATATATTATAATAATAATACAATTATGGATGGACGGACTGCCTGCCGACTGCCGACACAGAGGTAGCCACAGCCGTGAACTACCGCACTGTACACTGGTTGATAAAGAGATAGTAGTATACTCGTAACAACTAGTATGACACTATGACGACGGTATAAAGAATGGAAAAAAAACCACGGTTAGGTGGTATATATTATAATAATAATACAATTATGGATGGACGGACTGCCTGCCGACTGCCGACACAGAGGTAGCCACAGCCGTGAACTACCGCACTGTACACTGGTTGATAAAGAGATAGTAGTATACTCGTAACAACTAGTATGACACTATGACGACGGTATAAAGAATGAAAAAAAAACCACGGTTAGGTGGTATATATTATAATAATAATACAATTATGGATGGACGGACTGCCTGCCGACTGCCGACACAGAGGTAGCCACAGCCGTGAACTACCGCACTGTACACTGGTTGATAAAGAGATAGTAGTATACTCGTAACAACTAGTATGACACTATGACGACGGTATAAAGAATGAAAAAAAAACCACGGTTAGGTGGTATATATTATAATAATAATACAATTATGGATGGACGGACTGCCTGCCGACTGCCGACACAGAGGTAGCCACAGCCGTGAACTACCGCACTGTACACTGGTTGATAAAGAGATAGTAGTATACTCGTAACAATTAGGATGACACTATGACGGTATAAAGAATGAAAAAAAAAACCACGGTTAGGTGGTAGGTATATAATAATAAATAATACAATTCTGGTCGGACGGACTGCCTGCCGTGTGCCGACACAGAGGTAGCCACAGCCGTGAACTACCGCACTGTACACTGGTTGATAAAGAGATAGTAGTATACTCGTAACAATTAGGATGACACTATGACGGTATAAAGAATGAAAAAAAAAACCACGGTTAGGTGGTAGGTATATAATAATAAATAATACAATTCTGGTCGGACGGACTGCCTGCCGTGTGCCGACACAGAGGTAGCCACAGCCGTGAACTACCGCACTGTACACTGGTTGATAAAGAGATAGTAGTATACTCGTAACAATTAGGATGACACTATGACGGTATAAAGAATGAAAAAAAAAACCACGGTTAGGTGGTAGGTATATAATAATAAATAATACAATTCTGGTCGGACGGACTGCCTGCCGTGTGCCGACACAGAGGTAGCCACAGCCGTGAACTACCGCACTGTACACTGGTTGATAAAGAGATAGTAGTATACTCGTAACAATTAGGATGACACTATGACGGTATAAAGAATGAAAAAAAAAACCACGGTTAGGTGGTAGGTATATAATAATAAATAATACAATTCTGGTCGGACGGACTGCCTGCCGTGTGCCGACACAGAGGTAGCCACAGCCGTGAACTACCGCACTGTACACTGGTTGATAAAGAGATAGTAGTATACTCGTAACAATTAGGATGACACTATGACGGTATAAAGAATGAAAAAAAAACCACGGTTAGGTGGTAGGTATATAATAATAAATAATACAATTCTGGTCGGACGGACTGCCTGCCGTGTGCCGACACAGAGGTAGCCACAGCCGTGAACTACCGCACTGTACACTGGTTGATAAAGAGATAGTAGTATACTCGTAACAATTAGGATGACACTATGACGGTATAAAGAATGAAAAAAAAACCACGGTTAGGTGGTAGGTATATAATAATAAATAATACAATTCTGGTCGGACGGACTGCCTGCCGTGTGCCGACACAGAGGTAGCCACAGCCGTGAACTACCGCACTGTACACTGGTTGATAAAGAGATAGTAGTATACTCGTAACAATTAGGATGACACTATGACGGTATAAAGAATGAAAAAAAAAACCATGGTTAGGTGGTAGGTATATAATAATAAATAATACAATTCTGGTCGGACGGACTGCCTGCCGTGTGCCGACACAGAGGTAGCCACAGCCGTGAACTACCGCACTGTACACTGGTTGATAAAGAGATAGTAGTATACTCGTAACAATTAGGATGACACTATGACGGTATAAAGAATGAAAAAAAAACCACGGTTAGGTGGTAGGTATATAATAATAAATAATACAATTCTGGTCGGACGGACTGCCTGCCGTGTGCCGACACAGAGGTAGCCACAGCCGTGAACTACCGCACTGTACTGTGTCTGCTGCTAATATAGACTGGTTGATATTTAAAGAGATATTAGTAGTATACAACAATACTATACTGGTGGTCAGGCACTGGTCACCACTCCTGCAGCAAAAGTGTGCACTGTTAATTAATATAATTGTACTCCTGGCTCCTGCTAACAACCTGCAGTGCTCCCCAGTCTCCCCCACAATTAATTATAAGCTTTTAATTTATACATTGATGACTGTGCAGCACACTGGGCTGAGCTGAGTGCACACAGACTGAGTCACACTGTGTGACTGACTGTGCTGTGTATCGTTTTTTTTTTCAGGCAGAGAACGGATATAGCAGAGAGAAGTGAACGGATATATTATATTAAATAAAAGTTAACTAGCAACTGCACTGGTCACTGACTGTGGTAAACTAACTCTGTCTGCGACTCTGCACAATCTCTCTCTCTCTATCTAATCTATCTCTATTCTAATGGAGAGGACGCCAGACACGTCCTCTCCCTATCAATCTCAATGCACGAGTGAAAATGGCGGCGACGCGCGGCTCCTTATATAGAATCCGAGTCTCGCGATAGAATCCGAGCCTCGCGAGAATCCGACAGCGTCATGATGACGTTCGGGCGCGCTCGGGTTAACCGAGCAAGGCGGGAAGATCCGAGTCGCTCGGACCCGTGAAAAAAAACATGAAGTTCGGGCGGGTTCGGATTCCGAGGAACCGAACCCGCTCATCTCTATTATATAGGAGATATATATATAATGCTGACATGCCTATATTAGAAAAAAATAATAATAATAATAATATATATCGATATTGGGTGTCCGGCACTCTGTTAATAAAGCATCTGGTTCCGATGCCCGAGTCCGAGGAATGTATATCAAAGGGTAAAATAAACGGCACTCAAAATCAATTTTTTAAATAGAAATGCGGCCTACGTTTCGGAGACCGTTAATCTCCGTTGTCAGAACATAAATGACAAACAAACTTTACATACCTTAAATAGAAACACCCAGGTGCTCAAACGGCGTCCGCTCCTGCCTCACGGCTCGATCCCGGTGACGTCAGCGGGATAGAGCCGTGAGGCGGGAGCGGACGCCGTTTGAGCACCTGGGTGTTTCTATTTAAGGTATGTAAAGTTTATTGTTTGTCATTTATGTCCTGACGACGGACATTAAAGGTCTCCAAAACGTAGTCTGCATTTCTATTTAAAAAATTGACTCCTTGACTCCGTTTATTTGATCCTTTTATATATATATAAGCGGGGGGGCGACAGGAACAAACAACTTCTGATCTTGGAAGCCAGATGGATCATGAGACTTGATACGGTATCCCCGCGGGGACTGAATGAGAAGATATGCTGGAACAGCCTCATATAGTGGATAACATAATATAATATAAAAACAGCCACAGTTTTATTACCATAATGATTAGATTATGTTGAATATTAAGTAATAATGAAATTAAGTATTATATATGGCAGTTTTTCACTTTAACCGTTAAAATCTAGTCTGATCTAAGAGGATGATAGAATATACTTTGAATCTATCTTTATTGTTGCATAGATAAGTGCATATTAGAATATACAGAAATGCCCACAGGGTGATTCAGTTTTTTAATGTTTAATATTTAATTTTGATTTTCAGAGCTGGGAAGGAATGGCATTTGGCACAGACAGCGAGCTGAACTGTAAGCGCCAGGAGACGCGAGGACGTCCCAGGTTACCAGACACGGCAGCAAGCTGTTGCCCTGACGACGGGGGGACGCAACGCACTGACGGCACGCTGATCACAGAGCGGTCTGGACAGCGATATGACGTCATCGTCAAGCGCCCCGGCACGCCAGGACGCCAGGTGCCCGCCCGGAGCTCAGGTGAATGTAATCTGCACGGGTATTTAGGAGGGTAAGTCACACTGTGAATGTTATATGTGTTTGTCTTTTTGTCTACCATGCATCATATCCTGACGACGGTGTGTGCCAACACCGAAACGTTGATTGATTGAAACTGATGTATTACTGAATTTTAATACACGCTACTTGCTTAAAGAAAAAGCCTCTGAGTGCCGTTCCATTCAGAACTGTATATATATTATATATATATATAATTCTTTTTCGGTGGACCATATTAATGAATAACATCTTAAAGTCTCTTCTAATTATGTGAGATTATCAACTGCTCATTCCATGTTTTCGGGTTTTTTCCTTGTCTTGCCCATCTTTGTTGTTTTTTTGGACTGTTCTTTTGGATTGTTTGAACATTTTCTTATGTATTTTTATGTATTTTCATGTATTCATATATTTTATTGAATGGTTGTTCTATAATTTCTAGACGCACCCCCGATGAAGTCTAGTTCCTAGACGAAACGCGTTGGGTTACTGTATTTCTTGTTGATGTTATCTCCGAATATTTAATGAGGAAGAATAAGGATACAACAGAAAGGTTGCCTTCTTTCCTCCATATCCCACTGATGGATTTCTGTAGGAGAAACTACATCATAATGTACATGTAATTATGAAGGATATACTTCATGTTTCTGTATAATTGTTTTAATAAATTTTTATGAAAAGTACAGTCCGTTATGTGTTTTAAACACCTGTATAAATATTGATTGCAAATCCTGTTAAGCAATAGTCTTTGTATAAGGGTATTTGTAAACCCCTCGGGCGCCATTTTGTTCCTCTTTTTCTATACTCTATTTTCTTTGCTCAGTTCCTCCTAACAAGGAACTCAGAGGAACCAGGCAGCCCATCCTAGAGATAGCTATACCTAATCGCCTATTTTGAAACCAATTAGCGCAGGAGGAGAGTGTTTGTGGGGGATATATATATATATATATATATACAGCAAGTCCTCAAAAACACATTCAGCCACGCTGAGTGAATCGAAGAGATCAGCACAACCAAAAATTAGAAATGTATTCCACCAATGCAAAAGTGATTCCATAAATGCTAAAACAGGTAAGTCAAGACATATTTCTTAAGTAGCAGCGTTTAGAAGCATGTTACCACTCTTGGAGACATTCCTCCGATACCCCTGACAGCCGTTTCGGTGTCTGCACACCTTTCTCAAAGGATGTATACCAATAATAGTGGAGAGAGCATTTAAATAGCGGAGAGAGCATTTAAATAGAGAAAATCAAGCTGTCTCACCTGTGTTTGAAATGTAATCTCCACCCCTCGGCCACACCGCGTCCTCCCGCTACTCCCACCAGCATCCCCAGCCGTGGCACCGGCGCCTCCGTCATGACGTCAGCATCCAGAACCTGCGTGCAGGGAGGTATTGTAAGGGAGCATCTGAAGGTTCCCGGGTGCCGGAAGTCAGTGGGCGGGAGCCAAGGTAACCATGGCTCCCTATATACAAACAGCGCTGTAAATAACAAAATAGTGTACATCAGATAAGAGACCATTATACAAACTACGATCCATCCTGTGACTTATGGCTTAATTTATAACATGTAATAATGAAACCCACATTATAAATGATTCATCTTAGGGTATTGTAAATATTATAGTTGCCATAGCTACCTTGATGCGATCTTAGTCACCAACATTAAAGAATTAACCACAAATTTATTGTGGTATAAATCTACCCATATTACAGCAAAAAAATGAAAATAAAAATAAGCAAAGAAAACAACACAAACACAATAAATAGATCTGGAATTCAGGGACAAGTATTGTACTAATGTATATCAATGCATATACCTGGGTCTGATAACTAGCACAAAAAAAACTGACATATTGAACTCTTCATTGAGACCCTTTGGGGTCATGGATTGTAGATCATAGATCCACTGGCACTCACGTTTAAGTAATAACTTATGTCTGTCACCGCCTCTTCGTAATGGGGGGATATGATCAATTGGCATGAAGCTAAAATCTTTAGCGGTATGACCTGCTGAAGCGAAGTGTTTGGCAACAGGTGGTGTATTGGTTTCAAGTTTCACAAATGCTTTCTTTAATGAAGAATGGTGCATACCAATTCTTTCTTTCAGCATGCGTACTGTTTTGCCCACATAGATACGTTTGCATGGGCATAAAATCATGTGACAACATATTTTGTCTCACAGTTCATGCGATGCTTCAAATGGTATGTACGGCCTGTCAGGGGATGTTGAAAACTCGTTCCTGTTTGAATAAATCGGCAATTGACACAGCCAGAGCCCTTGTAAGAGCCTTTGGTGGTAGTTAACCAATTCCTGACTTGTGAATCTTTAGGACTGATATCTGAATATGTCACTTGCTGTTTCAAATTGTTACTCCTTTTGTAGCAGAATAATGGTTTCTCTCCACACAGTTTGCCAATCACTGGATCTGATCTAATAATGTGCCAATGATACAAGATGGCTGATCTTAATGCACCAGATGTTATTGAATAGGTTGTGCCAAACATCATTCTATCATGCCTTTGCTTTTTACTGTCATTTTTGGAAGTAAGAAGATCTTCCCTTTTCAATCTTAGACATTTTTGCTTTGCGGCTTCAATCTCTTTAGGATCATATCCCCAATCTAAGAAGTCATTCCCCATTCTAGTCAATGACTGTTGCAGTTCAATTGGATTGGATGTAATCATCACAGCTCAAACTAATTGTGAAAAGGGGAGTCCCTTCTTTAGCGGCTGCAGATGAAAACTCGAGGCAAGTAGCAGACTATTTTTGTCTGTAGTTTTTTTGAATAAAGTTGTTTCAAAGAGGCCATTTGTACAAATTATTGATACGTCTAGAAACTGTATCATTCTAGAACTGGCAAAATACGTAAATCTAATGGACCCAGGTATCCTACTGGTGATATCATAGATTTATGTATTTTGGGTAAAACATACAGTAAAGGGATTTTGGGATATTCCTGAGTCATAAATTCAACAGTCTGTGTGTCAACCCATCCATTGGTGAAACCCATCTGGATTATATTGTCAATTTCCCTTTTGTACTTGTCAGTGGGATCAAACAATAGTTACTTATAACAGACCAAATCTGACAATTGTCTCATCACTTCTCTGATGTAATCATCCCTGTTCATAATAACAATGCCGCCGCCTTTATCGGCAGGCCTTATTATTATCTCGGGATTCTCCCTAAGATTGTGTACGGCGACACGCTCCCCCTGTGTAATATTGGAAAAATGTATCCTAGTGTTATGCATAATGGGAATAATGTCTCTTTTGACCAGCCTCATAAATGTCTCAATCGAAGGATTGTTCGAGGGTGGGTCAAAAGAACTTAATTTCTTAAAGGGTTCTCTCTTTATGGGGGCAACATTCCCTGGATGTTTGGAAAAGAAATCTTTAGGCGTAGTTGGCGATGGAACTTATACAGTTCAACCTCACAATCAAATGGTCTCTGTTTGAAGGTTTGTACAAAGGATAGACCCTTATTAAGTACGGATAGTTCCGAAGATGTGGGTATATAGTTAGAAAGATTGAAAACCACTATTTCTTTGCCTTGTCTTTCCCTTTCAGGTATTTTCCTCCTGCTGCCCCCTCTCCAACAAGGTCTCTTCCTTTCAACTTGCTCCTTGTGGAGATTTTGTCCCCTAAAAAAGGACCCCTCCCTGACTGGTCCGAGTCACTATAAGACGTGTTTGATTCAATGTCAGTAAACTGTGTGTCCTGTCTTCTCCTATTCCCAAAACCCCCTCTCCAAGGTCTTCTATTGGTCTGTCCTGTCAACCACGGGTATACTCTAGATTCCCTATAGTCCTTCTTAACTTTTCTATATTTGCTTTTTTTAAAGGTCAGTAGCTCTATTTTGAAGGAATTAACTGAATCCTCCAATTTGGTTAACCACTCATTACTGGTATCAGATCTCAAAGTTTCAATACCATTCGATTCACACAGTACAATTTCTTTTTTGACATTCTCTATATCTAAATTTACTTGTTGTATAACGAGAATCATTAAATCACGACTACATTGATTCAAAATTAGGCACCACTGCTTGCAAAATTCTTTGTTAGATTGTCCCAATGTTGGCTGATTTTTTTATACGGAAACCCCTGGGTATAAGGTTATCTTTATGGTATTGGGAAAGTGTTAACCCATGTAACTCAAGTTCAATCAATCTTTTACGTAATTTTAAGAGGTCCGAATGTATTTCTGCTGGACTATCAACATCGAAAGCAAGCTGGTCGGTATTAGTAAATAAGATTTTTGAGATGTCCTTCTCGGTGAATCTTTTAGTGCCAATAAGTTCCCCTGCATGCTGGCGGAAGTAGCGGGAGGATGCGGTGTGGCCGAGGGGTGGAGATTACATTTCAAACGCAGGTGAGACAGCTTGATTTTCTCTATTTAAATGATCTCTCCACTATTATTGGTATACATCCTTTGAGAAATGTGTGCAGACACCGAAACGGCTGTCAGGGGTATCGGAGGAATTTCTCCAAGAGTGGTAACATGCTTCTAAATGCTGCTACTTAAGAAATATGTCTTGACTTACCTGTTTGAGCATTTATGGAATCACTTTTGCATTGGTGGAATAAATTTCTAATTTTTGTTGTACTGATCTCTTCAATTCACTCAGCGTGGCTGAATGTGTTTTTGAGGACTTGCTATACTAAACCCTTGGATCAAGCACCCAGGCTTCACTTAGTAATGTGTGCAGTTCATGAGAGATATATTTAACCGGAGTAATTTGGATTTGGAACTGGCACAATACATTTGTCCTAATTTCTGTTATTGTGGAAATTTGTTGCTGTATTTTATAATTTTTGTCTGTCTCATACTAATGGATCTGGATGCAGGGGAACTTATTGGCACTAAAATATTCACCGAGAAGGACATCTCAAAAATCTTTTTTACTAATACCGACCAGCTTGCTTTCAATGTTGATAGTCCAGCAGAAATACATTCGGACCTTTTAAAATTACGTAAAAGATTGATTGAACTTGAGTTACATGGGTTAACACTTTCCCAATACCATAAAGATAACCTTATACCCAGGGGTTTCCGTATAAAAAATCAGCCAACATTGGGATGATCTAACAAAGAATTTTGCAAGCAGTGGTGCCTAATTTTGAATCAATGTAGTCGTGATTTAATGATTCTCGTTATACAACAAGTGAATTTAGATATAGAGAATGTCAAAAAAGAAATTGTACTGTGTGAATCGAATGGTATTGAAACCTTGAGATCTGATACCAGTAATGAGTGGTTAACCAAATTGTAGGATTCAGTTAATACCTTCAAAACAGAGCTACTGACCTTTAAAAAAAGCAAATATAGAAACGTTAAGGAGGGCTATAGGGAATCTAGAGTATACCCGTGTTAGGTGCCGCGGTCCGCGGCGCCGCTTGGTCTGCTTCCGAGCGACGCTCACGGCCGCCGCACCTCCCTCGCTGCCCGCCCAGTGCCTAGCAATGCCAGGACGCCGTGCGTACTGTAGCCGCCGGGGTCCCTGGCAATGCTAGGACGCCGGGCGTCCACAGCCGCCGGGCGTCCACAGCCGCCGGGTCCATGGCAACAGGGACACCATTAGCGGACCGCGTTCCCCGTTGCCAGATAAAACTGGATTAGTTGTTCGTGCAGCAGGGCAGCTGCACGGCAACTATTAATTAGGGTCTGGGGGCTGGTCTTGCTGGCCCTCCTGTCATTGGCCAGCAGGGCCTTTTTATGGGAGCCAGCACACTGCAGCCTCACCGGTGATAGCTTGCTGTATGCTGTTCTTGCCTTGCAAAGTTTGTTCCTAGTCTGCTGAATCTGGTCGATCCTGCTCCCTGTGCTCCTGAGTCCTGGAGTTCTGAAGCCGGTCCTGGGAATTCTTCCAGTCCAAGTGAACCTGTTGCAGTCATCTGGGGGTTCTCGCTTATTGGGGTTCTCTCCCGGTTTCGTGAGTAGCGGCTTCTGCCGCGTGTTGCGGCCTAGGCCGCTTAGTCCTTGCGTTTGTTTTGTACTGGTGTTTTTGCGGAGGTTTCCGCTTTTCACTGTCCTCCCAGGTACACGACGGTGCCGTGTGGGGTGTGGACAGTGGTATCTTTTGTTGTTCTTTTCCTTTGGTGGCGTGCCACACATATATTTAGTTTTAGGGTTGTTAGTAGCCCCTAGCCTTCTGTTTGCTTTAGTTAGAGGTCCCCTTGTTATTATCCTGTCTCGGTTCATGCCTTGTCTCACTCTAAGACCTGGGGGCATCGGAGTTGGGCAGACCTAATCCGCCCTTCAAACGCAGCTGCCGTGGGCCCAAGAAACCATAGTCACACAGGCGTGAACTGACCACACGGGTGAAACAATGGAGGTAGGCTGCTATGGGCTATTTCCATACCACACCTTATTTCAGCGTCACGTTCTGGTGCTCTGGAATCACTACGCAACATCTCTCTTGTTCTGAGCACCAGGAACGTAACATTATCAGCGGCCAACAAAAAGAATAGAGAGTTATTTGTATTTGGTGGGCCTTGAAATTCGGCCTCATGAATCCGGCAATTTTAGGACCGAATCCCAGCCAGCTTTTGGCCAACTGGGCCAAATTGGTCAGGAACTAACTCAGATGGTTTAGGATCTTACTCTTTGGGTGAGATCGCAGGAAGATTTTTTGCGAGCCTCCCCGAGTATGATTCCAGAACCAAAGATGCATCTTCCCGACCGTTTTTCGGGTAACCGAAAGGATTTTTTTAATTTCAAGGAAGCTTGTGAACTTTATTGTCGTTTAAGGCCCCGATCCTCTGGTACTGAGTCTCAACGGGTCGGGATTGTGATGTCATTGCTACAAGGCGATCCGCAAACCTGGGCTTTTGGGCTACAAGCCGATGACGCAGCCTTGCTATCTGTACATGCATTTTTTTAAGTCCTTAGGCCTTTTGTATGACGACCCTGATAGGGAAGCGTCGGCTGAGAGCCACCTGCGTGCACTTAAACAGGGGAAAAATCCCACAGAGGTGTATTGTACCGAATTTCGCCGTTGGTCGAACGACTGTGGCTGGAACGACCCGGCCCTGCGCAGTCAGTTTCACCTCGGTTTGTCCGAAGTTATCAGACAGTCTCCTTCAGTACCCCGTTCCTGAGACTTTAGATAAACTCATGGAGCTTGCTATTAAAATTGATCGTTGTCTCCGAGAGCGGAGGGCTGAAAGGGGAGCTAATTTCAGGTCCAGTCCATGTGTGTATACTTTCCCTGAGGACGTAGAGGAGCCCATGCAAATAAGTCTCTCCCGGCTGTCCCCAGAGGAAAGAGCCAGAAGGCTAAATTCTGTGCTCTGTTTCTATTGTAGTGGCAAGGGACATGTTGCGCGTAATTGCCCAAATAAGCAAGGAAACGCGCTGACCAAGTAAATTGTGAGGGGGTTCACTTGGGTCTGCAATTAATCTCCTCTAACAATTCCTTATTAATTCCTGTAAAAATTTCCTTTGGTAGTCTCACTTCGTTGGTGTCGGCCTTCGTTGACAGCGGAGCTGCAGGAAATTTTATGGATCTTGTTTGGGCTCAGGCTTTGGGCCTTCCGCACATACCTTTATATAAACGTATCACCATGCACGGCCTGGATGGTGGTCCACTTTCTAATGGGGTAATTACTCACCGCACACTTCCAGTACAACTGACTGTGGGGGCCCTACATTCGGAGAAAATCGAGTTTTATCTTACCCATTGTCCGGCTATTCCCATTGTCTTAGGTCACCCCTGGCTTGCCTTTCATAATCCCACCATAGATTGGCGGTCTGGGGAGATTTCCCGATGGGATTCCTTTTGTGTTGAGGAGTGTATTTTGCGTCCAGTCCGTGGCGCGGCTTCATTCCAGAACTTATTCCTTTGCAATATCAAGATTTTGCCGACGTCTTTTCCAAGGGTAATGCGGATATCCTGCCTCCTCATCGGTCCTATGACTGCGCCATTGACCTGGTTCCCGGTGCCTCTCTACCCAAAGGGAGACTATATGCCCTGTCTGGCCCGGAAACTACGGCAATGGATGAGTATGTACAGGAGAGCTTGAAGAAGGGCTTTATTAGGCCCTCAAAATCTCCATTGAGCGCAGGATTCTTTTTTGTTGAGAAAAAAGATGGGTCGCTCAGACCATGTATTGATTATCGGGCGTTGAATAAAATTTCTGTTAAAAATACCTACCCCTTGCCACTGATTTCGGTACTATTTGATCAGCTCCGTACTGCCGTTATCTTTTCTAAAATTAATCTTAGAGGGGCTTACAATCTCATCCGAATAAAATCTGGGGATGAGTGGAAGACGGCTTTCAGCACACAGTCGGGACATTATGAATACCTGGTGATGCCGTTTGGGCTGTCTAATGCTCCTGCTGTATTTCAGGATCTCATTAACGACGTCCTTCGCGACTTTCTAGGAAAGTTTGTAGTCGTTTATTTAGACGACATTTTGATATACTCTGAGTCCTTTGAACAACATATTACCCATGTGCGACTGGTCCTTCAGAGGTTACGGGAAAATCATTTGTACGCCAAACTGGAGAAATGTGATTTCCACATCACAGAAGTGTCCTTCCTGGGGTATATTATTTCTCCAAAGGGGTTTTTCATGGAACCAAAAAAACTCCAGGCAATCCTAAATTGGGCACAACCCACGAACTTAAAAGCAATCCAGTGCTTTTTAGGGTTTGCAAATTATTATAGGCATTTTATTAATACCTTCTCAGATTTGGTTGCTCCTATTGTGGCGTTGACTAAAAAAGGAGCGGACCCTTCCAATTGGTCGCCTAAAGCCAAGTCTGCC
This sequence comes from Pseudophryne corroboree, assembly GCF_028390025.1. Taxonomy (NCBI): domain Eukaryota; kingdom Metazoa; phylum Chordata; class Amphibia; order Anura; family Myobatrachidae; genus Pseudophryne; species Pseudophryne corroboree. The sequence goes on along the minus strand of NC_086446.1, from coordinate 497,018,876 downwards.
TTCCTGGCCTTGAAACAGGCCTTTGTCTCAGCTCCAGTACTCAGACACCCTAAAACGGATCTCTCCTTTATTGTCGAGGTAGATGCCTCAGAGGTTGGAGTGGGGGCTATCCTTTCTCAGGAAGACCCGGAGTCTCGGGAATTACACCCATGTGCCTTCATGTCCAGAAAATTCTCCTCCGCAGAATCCAACTTTGATGTTGGTAATCGAGAATTGTTGGCAGTTAAATGGGCTTTCGAGGAGTGGAGGCACTGGCTGGAAGGAGCAAGGCATACCATTACTGTGTTCACTGACCACAAGAACCTGCAGTATATTGAGTCAGCTAAACGGCTTTATGCTCGACAGGCACGTTGGGCGCTGTTTTTTACTCGTTTCAGGTTTATCATCACCTTCAGGCCTGGTTCCAAGAATACAAAGGCCGATGCCCTGTCACGTTGTTTTCTTCCGGTTCACAATAACCACCCGGCTACTACCCCCATAGTCCCATCGTCTGTCATCCGGGCTGGCCTCACACAGGATTTATTTACACAGCTAGTCCAGCTTCAGCAGCAGGCTCCCAATGTCACTCCTGCAGATAGTCTCTTTGTCCCTGAATTTCTGAGAGGCACTGTTCTAGCTGAGTTTCATGATAATAAGGTTTCTGGTCATCCGGGTATCACTAAAACCTTGGAGTTAATCTCTCGCTCAGTGTGGTGGCCTAATCTTTCTAAAGATGTGAGGGAATTTGTCCGTTCCTGTCAGGTTTGTGCTCAGTACACTGTATCTCGATCGTTGCCGGTTGGGCAACTCATGCCTCTAGCCATTCCTCTTGGCCATGGTCACATATATCCATGGATTCGTGGTGGACCTTCCTCTTTCAGCTGGGTTCCGGGTCATTTGGGTGGTAGTAGACCGTTTTAGTAAGATGGCACACTTCATTGCTCTTCCCCGATTACCCTTCGCTCAAGGGTTGGCAGATTTGTTTCTCCGCCATGTCTTCAGGCTCCATGGTTTACCCATCGATGTTGTCTCTGATCGGGGACCACAATTCATTGCCCATTTCTGGAAATGTTTTTGTGCCTCATTAAATATGAAACTCTCTTTAACATCTGGGTACCATCCACAGTCTAACGGACAAACTGAACGTGTTAATCAGTCATTAAAACAGTATTTACAGCTATATTCGGCCAAACTTCAGAATGATTGGTCTGAATTTCTTCCTTTGGCCGAGTTTGCCTATAATAACTCTTGTCATTCTTCCACCAAGGAGTCTCCATTCTTTTCGGTCCTGGGCTTTCATCCTAGAGCCAATTCTTTTTACCCTCATTTTCCAGTCTCTTTGTTGAACTTAACTTCCCGTCTCAGAATGATTTGGAAAAAGGTGCACCTTGCCCTTAAGAAGGCTGCCTTTCCGAGAAAAAAAATTTCAGATAGGTTCCGACGCCCATGCACTTTTAAGGTGGGAGATAAGGTGTGGTTGTCAACCCGCAACATCAAGCTCCGACAACCCTCGGCTAGATTGGGACCCAAATTTATTGGACCGTTCCTTATCGTAAAGAAGGTCAATCCAGTTGCTTTTCGGCTACGCTTGCCTAAATCACTCAAAATTGGCTTTAGGGGCCTCAAGGGGGGGGTACTGTTAGGTGCCGCGGTCCGCGGCGCCGCTCGGTCTGCTTCCGAGCGACGCTCATGGCCGCCGCACCTCCCTCGCTGCCCGCCCAGTGCCTAGCAACGCCAGGACGCCATGCGTACTGTAGCTGCCGGGTCCCTGGCAACGCTAGGACGCCGGGCGTCCACAGCCGCCGGGTCCATGGCAACAGGGACGCCATTGACGGACCGCGTTCCCCATTGTCAGATAAAACTGGATTAGTTGTTCGTGCAGCAGGGCAGCTGCACGGCAACTATTAATTAGGGTCTGGGGGCTGGTCTTGCTGGCCCTCCTGTCATTGGCCAGCAGGGCCTTTTTATGGGAGCCAGCACACTGCAGCCTCGCCGGTGATAGCTTGCTGTATGCTGTTCTTACCTTGCAAAGTTTGTTCCTAGTCTGCTGAATCTGGTCGATCCTGCTCCCTGTGCTCCTGAGTCCTGGAGTTCTGAAGCCGGTCCTGGGAATCCTTCCAGTCCAAGTGAACCTGTTGCAGTCATCTGGGGGTTCTCGCTTATTGGGGTTCTCTCCCGGTTTCGTGAGTAGCGGCTTCTGCCGCGTGTTGCGGCCTAGGCCGCTTAGTCCTTGCATTTGTTTTGTACTGGTGTTTTTGTGGAGGTTTCCGCTTTTCACTGTCCTCCCCGGTACATGACGGTGCCGTGTGGGGTGTGGACAGTGGTATCTTTTGTTGTTCTTTTCCATTGGCGGCGTACCGCACATATATTTAGTTTTAGGGTTGTTAGTAGCCCCTAGCCTTCTGTTTGCTTTAGTTAGAGGTCCCCTTGTTATTATCCTGTCTCGGTTCATGCCTTGTCTCACTCTAAGACCTGGGGGCATCGGAGTTGGGCAGACCTAATCCACCCTTCAAACGCGTCTGCCGTGGGCCCAAGAAACCATAGTAACGCAGGCGTAAACTGACCACACGGGTGAAACAATGGAGGTAGGCTGCTAGGGGCTATATCCATACCACACCTTATTTCAGCATCACGTTCTGGTGCTCTGGACTCACTACGCAACATCTCTCTTGGTCTGAGCAACAGGAACGTAACAACCCGTGGTTGACAGGACAGACCAATAGAAGACCTTGGAGAGGGGGTTTTGGGAATAGGAGAAGACAGGACACACAGTTTACTGACATTGAATCAAACACGTCTTATAGTGACTCGGACCAGTCAGGGAGGGGTCCTTTTTTAGGGGACAAAATCTCCACAAGGATCAAGTTGAAATGAAGAGACCTTGTAGGAGAGGGGGCAGCAGGAGGAAAATACCTGAAAGGGAAAGACAAGGCAAAGAAATAGTGGTTTTCAATCTTTCCAAATATATACCCACATCTTCGGAACTATCCGTACTTAATAAGGGTCTATCCTTTGTACAAACCTTCAAACAGACCATTTGATTGTGAGGTTGAACTGTATAAGTTCCATCGCCAACTACGCCTAAAGATTTCTTTTCCAAACATCCAGGGAATGTTGCCCCCATAAAGAGAGAACCCTTTAAGAAATTAAGTTCTTTTGACCCACCCTCGAACAATCCTTCGGTTGAGACATTTATGAGGCTGGTCAAAAGAGACATTATTCCCATTATGCATAAAACTAGGATGCATTTTTCCAATATTACACAGGAGGAGCGTGTCGCCATACACAATCTTAGGGAGAATCCCGAGATAATTATAAGGCCTGCCGATAAAGGCGGCGGCATTGTTATTATGAACAGGGATGATTACATCAAAGAAGTGATGAGACAATTGTCAGATTTGGTCTGTTATAAGAAACTATTGTTTGATCCCACTGACAAGTACAAAAGGGAAATTGACAATATAATCCAGATGGGTTTCACCAATGGATGGGTTGACACACAGACTGTTGAATTTATGACTCAGGAATATCCCAAAATCCCTTTACTGTATGTTTTACCCAAAATACATAAATCTATGACATCACCACCGGGAAGGCCCATTATTTCATCTATGGGCTCCTTATGCCAGCCTATATCTCAGTATATAGATTATTACTTACAGCCAGCGGTTCTAAACACTCCTTACTGGTTGAGAGATTCAACTGATTTCCTTAACAAATTGTCTGCTTTTGGTCCTCCTCCTACTGGTTGTTATTTGGTAACTCTTGATGAAACCAGCTTGTGTACAAATATTGATCACATTGAGGGAATGCAGGCTGTCCGTCGGGTGGTTGGTGCCAGTCCACACTAAAAGGGTCCACCATCTGAATTTTTGTTGTTGCTGATTGAGTTCATTCTTCATAAAAACTATTTTCTTTTTGACAATACTTTTTATTTACAACTTAAAGGGACAGCGATGGGGTCAAACATGGCCCCATCGTATGCCAATATATTCATGTATGATTATGAAGAGAGATACATTATGGCCAACCAGGAATTTTCTCAATTTATTGCGTTTTATGCTTGTTTTATAGACGACTTGTTTTTGGTGTGGACTGAGACCGAAACCATGCTAAAGGACTTTGTGGATTCCCTCAATAGGATACCTGGGTCCATTAGATTTACGTATTTAGCCAGTTCTAAAATGATACAGTTTCTAGACGTATCAATAATTTGTACAAATGGCCTCTTTGAAACAACTTTATTCAAAAAAACTACAGACAAAAATAGTCTGCTACTTGCCTCGAGTTTTCATTCCCAGATGCTAAATAAGGGACTCCCCTTTTCACAATTAGTTCGAGCTGTGAGGATTTCATCCAATCCAATTGAACTGCAACAGTCATTGACTAGAATGGGGAATGACTTCTTAGATTGGGGATATGATCCTAAAGAGATTGAAGCCGCAAAGCAAAAATGTCTAAGATTGAAAAGGGAAGATCTTCTTACTTCCAAAAATGACAGTAAAAAGCAAAGGCATGATAGAATGATGTTTGGCACAACCTATTCAATAACATCTAGTGCATTAAGATCAGCCATCTTGAATCATTGGCACATTATTAGATCAGATCCAGTGATTGGCGAGCTGTGTGTCGAGAAACCATTATTCTGCTACAAAAGGAGTAACAATTTGAAACAGCAAGTGACATATTCAGATATCAGTTCTAAAGTTTCACAAGGCAGGAATTGGTTAACTACCACCAAAGGCTCTTACAAGTGCTCTGGCTGTGTCAATTGCCGATTTATTTAAACAGGAACGAGTTTTCAACATCCCCTGACAGGCCGTACATACCATTTGAAGCATCGCATGAACTGTGAGACAAAATATGTTGTCTACATGATTTTATGCCCATGCAAACGTATCTATGTGGGCAAAACAGTACGCATGCTGAAAGAAAGAATTGGTATGCACCGTTCTTCATTAAAGAGAGCATTCGTGAAACTTGAAACCAATACACCACCTGTTGCCAAACACTTCGCTTCAGCAGGTCATACCGCTAAAGATTTTAGCTTCATGCCAATTGATCATATCCCCCCATTACGAAGAGGCGGTGACAGACATAAGTTATTACTTAAACGTGAGTGCCAGTGGATCTATGATCTACAATCCATGACCCCAAAGGGTCTCAATGAAGAGTTCAATATGTCAGTTTTTTTGTGCTAGTTATCAGACCCAGGTATATGCATTGATATACATTAGTACAATATTTGTCCCTGAATTCCAGATCTATTTATTGTGTTTGTGTTGTTTTCTTTGCTTATTTTTATTTTCATTTTTTTGCTGTAATAGGGGTAGATTTATACCACAATAAATTTGTGGTTAATTATTTAATGTTGGTGACTAAGATCGCATCAAGGTAGCTATGGCAACTATAATATTTACAATACCCTAAGATGAATCATTTATAATGTGGGTTTCATTATTATACTGTATGTTATAAATTAAGCCATTAGTCACAGGATGGATCGTAGTTTGTATAATGGTCTCTTATCTGATGTACACTATTTTGTTATTTACAGCGCTGTTTGTATATAGGGAGCCATGGTTACCTAGGCTCCCGCCCACTGATTTCCGGAACCCGGGAACCTTCAGCGGCTCCCTTACAACACGTCCCTGCACGCAGGTTCCGGATGCTGACGTCATGACGGAGGCGCCGGTGCCGCGGCTGGGGATGCTGGCGGGAATAGCGGGAGGACGCGGTGTGGCCGAGGGGTGGAGATTACATTTCAAACGCAGGTGAGACAGCTTGATTTTCTCTATTTAAATGCTCTCTCCGCTATTATTGGTATACATCCTTTGAGAAAGGTGTGCAGACACCGAAACGGCTGTCAGGGGTATCGGAGGAATGTCTCCAAGAGTGGTAACATGCTTCTAAACGCTGCTACTTAAGAAATATGTCTTGACTTACCTGTTTTAGCATTTATGGAATCACTTTTGCATTGGTGGAATACATTTCTAATTTTTGGTTGTGCTGATCTCTTCGATTCACTCAGCGTGGCTGAATGTGTTTTTGAGGACTTGCTATACTAAACCCTTGGATCAAGCACCCAGGCTTCACTTAGTAATGTGTGCAGTTCATGATATATATATATATATATATATATATATATATATAGTGAGCAGATCTGGGTAGGGATGCTGTCTCCTGGGGTAAACTGGTGCACTTTCTTACAGCAGCCCAAATGGTGACACACCAGTCCAGGGTATTTGGTGTAAATAGAATCAGTTATTTTTAATTGCAGCAAAAGTAAAAATAAAACATAAATGCCAGCCAGTCCAGCTCTTCCCTCTCTATATATGAGAAGGACCTACTGTCCAACTCACCCAAACAGCATATCACCACATCCCTGACTTTAGGTTTCTCTCTCTGCAAGCCAGCAGCTTGCTCCCCAGGCAATGAGAGACTTCCTGACCAGACTAGCAAGCTTTTACCACACCCATGCAGGTGTAAGCACTGATTAGCCTTCTCTAAGGCTAAGGCCCTAAAGATCCAGACTCGGCCTAGTGGATGGAGCCCACCCTCACTCTCCATCCATAACCCCACAAACCCTTATCCGGCTTTTACACAAGCTGAAATAGCTCTTCCCAAGCCATTTTCAAGCACATTCCTGGGGTTTTCAATTCATAGAACAGAAACCTTGGGCATATATACCTGCCCTCAAACACAATTCCACTGCTTTTATCACAAAAAAAAAAAATATATATATATATATATATATATATATTATAGGTTCAGTAGGATTTACGGGTGGCCGGGATCCCGGTGGTCAGCATACCAACCTCGAGATTCCGGCTGTCAGAATGCCGGCAGGGGGGCCGAACACAATGAAGATCCTGGCAGGCTTGCTGCGCTTGCCATGCTGTGGGCTTGGTGGCTCGCTGCGCTCGCCACAGGTTCTACAGTATTCCCACTCTATGGGTGTCTTGGACACCCACAAGTGGGAATAGTCCTGTTGAGCTGGTATTCTGGCTGCCGGCATTGCTAGCTGTCAGGATTCCGGCGTCGGTATCCTGAATGCCAAGAGTTTCTGATTTTCATGGCTGTACATATAAATGAGTGTTAAAAATTTGGTAAATCTATATAGATGTAAATTTGAGATGTCTTACTGTAAGTAAATATTAATCCATGGTTCTTGGCATTACCCAAGGAGCACCCGTAGCAGATACGGTAAAAAGTGATGGGTAAAAAGTACTGGCGGTACAATCCAAATTTTGTTCTGATTGTCCATTTGGGCATTATTGTTCATGCAACACAAGCCACACATCGGTAATGACATCATTATTTCAACCCCGTTTTCATCCCCTTATGGGAGGTTTATTAAACTTCTGATTTCGTAGTTTTCCTATTTTCCACCTGAAGAATACATATGCTAAATTTCATCTTCCTAACATATTGGGAAGTAAGAGAATTAGTGATGAGTCAGTCAGTCTCTGAGTGAGTGAGGGCTTTCGCATTTATATATATATATATATATATATATATATATGTATGTATATATATATATATATATATATATATATAGATTTGGAGTAGAAGCTGGCGGCACTCTCAGGACTTTTTAGATGATAATAATATAAAGGCAATTACAGCCTATCTGTCATCAACTTTTCAGTTTAATTGTAAAAACTTTCGTCAGGATACAAAGCATAAGTGAACACATACCTTTATAGAGAAAATCACCAACAGTGTGAACTCGTGGCCCAGAGGCTGCGCTAGGGTGAATGACGTCACAGCAATTGCGACGGGTGCCGAGTCCGCACAAGAGTCCCGTGAGCCGTTGCCAGGAGACCTTACAAACAGACATCAACAAACGAATGAAAAACACCAAATAAATAAATACAGCACGGAGAACATATCAAGCGGGATATCATAAACCCGATGGTGATTGCACGGAGCAGCGCACATCATTCTGCAAAAAATCTCACAAATGAGATGTATAGGTCATTAACACCGATGCTGGCAATGCTATGTAAAATCAGCATCAATATTGTGATCACACATTGCACTACATCTGACATTTCGTTAGTCGCTTAAAGGAATGGATAGCGTCAATGAAAATAAATGTACCCAAGACATTAATATAGTCATCACAGTAACATAGTAGTTCAATGTCCATAATCCAGTCATAAGATACTGTGGTGGCCGGCACTCCGTCAACTGAAGTGTATTTGCCTTCGTGCCCTCCGTACCACTAAAAGTGGAATTTAGATTTGGAGTAGAAGCTGGCGGCACTCTCAGGACTTTTTAGATGATAATAACATAAAGGCAATTACAGCCTCTCTGTCATCAACGTTTCAGTTTTATTGTAAAAACTTTCGTCAGGATACAAAGCATAAGTATCTACTCATCTATATATATATATATATATATATATATATATACATACACAGTATATACCGTATATACTCGAGTATAAGCCGACTTTTTCAGCACTTTTTTTTGTGCTGAAAAAGCCACCTCGGCTTATACTCGAGTCAGTGACAGGCAGAGGCAGAGCAGTGTGAAGGAGGGACACGAAGCGCACAGCGCGCGGCTCTCCTGTGTCCCTCCTGCATCTCCGGCGGCAGCAGCGGCGGTTCTATTACAGGAAGTACCCGTTCGTGACCTCTGATCACGAACCGGCACTTCCTTTAATAGACCTGCCGCGGCCGCCGAAGATGCAGGAGGGACACAGGAGAGGCGCGTGCTGTGCGCTTCGTGTCCCTCCAGAAGACAGCGCGGAATCGACGGAGGGGTAAGTAACAACACTGTGGGGCATACCTGGCACTTGGGGAGGGAGCATATCTGGCAGCATGAGGGGGTATATGTGGCAGCATGAGGGGACGTATCTGGCAGCATGAGGTGACATATCTGGCAGCATGAGGGGACATATCTGGCAGCATGAGGGGACATATCTGGCAGCATGAGGGGACATATCTGGCAGCATGAGGGGGCATATGTGGCATCATATGGGGGCATATCTGGCAGCATGAGGGGACATATCTGGCAGCATGAGGGGACATATCTGGCAGCATGAGGGGACATATCTGGCAGCATGAGGGGGCATATCTGGCAGCATGAGGGGGCATATCTGGCAGCATGAGGGGACATATCTGGCAGCATGAGGGGACATATCTGGCAGCATGAGGGGGCATATCTGGCAGCATGATGGCAGCATGAGGGGGCATATGTGGCATCATGAGGGGGCATATGTGGCAGCATGAGGGGACATATCTGGCAGCATGAGGGGACATATCTGGCAGCATGAGGGGGCATATCTGGCAGCATGAGGGGGCATATGTGGCAGCATAAGGGGCATATGTGGCAGCATGAGGGTCATATGTGGCAGCATGAGGGACATATGTGGCAGCATGAGGGCATATCTGGCACATCAGGCACTGTGGGGGCATATCTGGCAGTGTGGGGGCATATCTGGCAGAGTGGGGGCATATCTGGCAGTGTGGGGGCATATCTGGCAGTGTGGGGGCATATCTGTCACTGTGGGGGCATATCTGTCACTGTGGGGGCATATCTGGCAGTATGAGGGCATATCTGGCACTGAGGGCTGTGTACGGCTAGAGCTGCATTTCCCACCCTAGGCTTATACTCGAGTCAATAAGTTTTCCCAGGTTTTTGTGGTAGAATTAGGTGCCTCGGCTTATATTCGGGTCGACTTATACTCGAGTATATACGGTATATATATATATATATATATATATATTATAGTTGTGGGAAAACAAAGGAAATGAGTAAGGAAATATTAATCCCATGTCTGCATGTATGATATGGTAGTGGGGAAAACCGTATAGGGTATGGCACCAGTATGGTGGCCATCATATGTGTAGACACTGGATTAATATTTTATTACTCATTTCCTTTTTATAAGGGTGTTTCCACACTTATGGACCAACCAGAGAGAGACAGACAATCCTGACATTTGGTGTCACCATTGGGTGCCATGGGCATGGTTTGTTGAGGAATGGGAGTGGTATATGGTGTATGCTTTTGTGCATGCACATATTGGGGGTCATTCCGAGTTGTTCGCTCATTGCCGATTTTCGCAACGGAGCGATTAAGGCAAAAATGCGAATGCGCATGGTTCGCAGTGCGCATGCGGTTAGTATTTTAGCACAAAACTTAGTAGATTTACTCACGTCCGAACGAAGAATTTTCATCGTTGAAGTGATCGGAGTGTGATTGATAGGAAGTGGGTCTTTCTGGGCGGAAACTGGACGTTTTCTGGGAGTGTGCGGAAAAATGGAGGCGTGTCAGGGAAAAACGCGGGAGTGTCTGGAGAAACGGGGAGTGGCTGGCCGAAAGCTGGGCGTGTGTGTGACGTCAAACCAGGAACGAAACTGACTGAACTGATCGCTATTTGTGAGTAAGTCTCGAGCTACTCAGAAACTGCTAAGAAATGTATTTTCGCAATTCTGCTAATCTTTCGTTCGCAATTCTGCTAACCTAAGATACACTCCCAGAGGGCGGCTACTTAGCGTGTGCAATGCTGCTAAAAGCAGCTAGTGAGCGAACAACTCGGAATCACCCCCATTGTACTGTACAGTTGACACACATGTACCTTTACTGTGGCAAAGTTTTAAAAAATAATATTTTTTTATTTTAGTGACTTGGGATGTTCCACAGTTTGGGGCCTAAGGCAACTGTCACATTGGCCTTTCCCATAAACAGATCAATGGTATCACTTACATTTTATGTGTGTTCAAAATTGGACATTTTATGTATGCTCTATTAAAAATGTACTCAAGTTTTATGTATGCTCTATTAAAAATGTACACAAGTTTCTTACATCTCTCTGATTCTAACTGATAAAGTGGAGCACTGAATCTGTACTTAATACAGGTTGAGTATCCCTTATCCAAAATGCTTGGGACCAGAGGTATTTTGGATATCGGATTTTTCCGTATTTTGGAATAATTGCATACTATAATGAGATATCATGGTGATGGGACCTAAATCTAAGCACAGAATGCATTTATATTACATATACACCTTATACACACAGCCGGAAGGTAATTTTAGCCAATATTTTTTGTGACTTTGTGCATTGAACAAAGTGTATCTACATTAACACAATTCATTTATGTTTCATATACATCTTATACACACAGCCTGAAGGTCATTTAATACAATATTTTTAATAACTTTGTGTATTACATAAAGTTTGTGTACATTGAGCCATCAAAAAACAAAGGTTTCACTATCTCACTCTCACTCAAAAAAGTCTGTATTTCGGAATATTCCGTATTTCGGAATATTTGGATATGGGATACTCAACTTGTATTACAGTGTGTGCATGGGGCATTTGTGAATGTGATTGTGCACAAAAATTTGCTTATACTTCATCTTTCTGTACAATAAGCTAATACTAAATGTTGCAGAACAGATGCTATTTCAGCTGAATTTAGGCACGATAATACATGTTGGAATAATTGACGTAATCTACAGTATCTATTAAAATGTGTTCATCGTATTAAAAAGACGTATTGTTTGAATGTAATATGGACAAAATGCAATTTTAATGGGATGTAGTAAAAATGTCGACACCACACTTTTACCAGTTGTGTCGACGTTGTTAAAATGTGAACAGGCAAGATGTCAGAATGTTGACAGTGAAATGTCGACACTGTCAGAATGTCTACATTAGGAGGGTTAGGGATAGGCTGCAGGGGAGGTTAGGGATAGGCTGCAAGGGAGGTTATGGGTGGGCTGCACAGGGGGGGGGCAGATGAGTGGGTAAGTTAGACACTAGTGGGAGGGTTAGGTGTAGGGATTAGAGATAGGGTACAAGTTCTGTACTTACTGGAATTCCATAGGATCAGAGGTCTAACCCGGAAGGGATGGTCACATGACCACCAGGGCCTGAAAAGCCACCAGGAGGAAATGTTAACATTCCAACATGTCGACATGTCATCACTGTCTACATGTTAAATGTCAACACAGTCAACATCGACTTTATGACCACAATGAATGTCAACATTATATTTTATACCCGGCCCATTGTAGTAAATTGCAGTTTTCAGAGAGATTTATGAAACCCTGTGCTAGGAAATATGTTATACTCCATCACACTTTACTTACTGTTACTCACTGTTTTCCCTCTTTTCCATCTTCTAATCAAACTCTGTATACTCAGTCCTCCGCATGCCCTAAATTTCCTGAGTGTATTTTCAGATCTCATATATACAGTACAGAGTTATTGTAACGGAAGTTAATCCAGGCAGATAAGGTCTGTAGTTCTACATTCTGAAACAAGTCCCCTTCATGCTTACAGGGTTATGTAAATTAGCAACACTTGGAAATGTATTTAGAGTTTATTTATATTTATGGTACATTTTACATTGTATTGTTTGCATTGACATTGAATAGAGTAGGTTTTATTCCAGCACTTGCTCTAGATTTGTATTATTATTACTTAATAAACTATAATTTTATCTTAGATGCTTATGCCATAACAAATGTTTTAAAACTTGTCATTGTTGTTGCACTGTATTGATACCAGTTCCCCATAGTGGTCATAATTGAAATCTTTTATTGAAGAGCAAAAAAGATTATTATTCTACATTAAAATAACAACCCATAACAAATAAACAGCAATTAGTTTCAGCTGAATATGCAATCACCAAGCTATAAGACAGAGGTTCTCAAACGTGGTCCTCAAGGCACCCCAACGGTCCAGATTTTAAGTATATCCAATATGGCTAAATCAAATTTACTGAGGTACTAATTAAGTCACCTGTGGACAAGCATGGATATGCTTATACCCTGGAACGTTGGGGTGCCTTCAGGACCACGTTTGAGAACCTCTGCTATAAGATTAAACAGATACTTTGACCCTATTTAACATTGGAAAATAATAATAAACTCTAAACTGTAAAGCTACATATTGAAACTAATTGATCTTTCATTTAGAGCCCATTTTTATGGATAAATACTGTATAGACTGTACAAAGCTGCCTACAGTAGGATCTTCTCTAACAAGTGGTTAAACCAATCAATTCGTATAATACAGTTACCATTTAAACGTAGACCAATATGGGATTTCATAAAGGATATTATGATATATAGAAATTGATACGAATGTGAAAAAATATGGAAAGTGAAAGCATTTCAATGTACAGTAGCTGAGGGAACAAAAGAAAACAGCTGACAATAATGTTTTGAGTCGCAGATATTAAAAAATGAATAATTTAATTCTTAATTAAGACCTCATCATTTATTAGTACCCAAGCTTATTATCCACTTTATTTCCGTAAGTAGAAGACTCTTCGGGGATTCGTCCTCTATATTATAAAAAATCCCGATTACTATTGTCCCGTGAACCAGCCTCCACTGCAGTTGCCCTCTAAGCAGTTTTACTTCTTGTGAAATAACAATGTAATTTTTATAAAATGTCACTTACAGTATGTCACTTTCAAATTTATTAATATCACTCAATATAATTTTACTTTTGATATATGACACTACATTACAGTAGGTATCTGGATGATAGGTCGACAGTGAAAAGGTCAACAGTCAATAGGTTGACACCAAATAGTTGATATGCATATGGTCGACATGGTCAAAAGGTCGACAGATTAAAATGGTTGACATGACAATGATCGACACCAGGGGTAGCTCCAGAGGTAGGGGTGCAGCGCAGTCCAAAATTCAAATAGGGGAACTGCCAGTGAGTCCCAAATGGTGATGTTTGGCAGTGTTTGGGGTGGCAGTTGGTGTGGCTGCCCAATTTAAATTTTGGACTGTGCTGTAGCCCCACCTCTGAAGTCACCACTGTTCGACACAGCATATGGTCGACATGCATTTTTTTAAAATTGTTTTAATTTTTAAAACTTTTTCATACTTTACCATTAACATGGACTACGATTGGGAATAGTAACCTGTGCTGAGCACAGCGGTAACAGAGTGAGACACCTTGCCTGAAGCATGGTGGGTGAAGCAAGCCATGTGAGGGGATGCGGTGCACTAATTAGGGTTCCACATACCACTAGGTAAAATTTGACATAAAAAGACATGAAAAACTCATGTCGACCTTTTCATGTGCCAACCATTTCTGAGTTGACCTTTTGAACCTGTTGACCTTTTGACCATGTCAACCTTTTGACTGTCAACCTATTATACCTTGACCATTACTGTATTATATTGTGTACAAATGGGGTAATGTGACTAATATTTACTGTTAACATTATCAGTTCACATTTTTACATACTGTACCTTCCAATTGCCCCATCTGGGTTCCATGCATGTTACCAAGGGTTTCATGCTCTGGGTGTCATTTTCATTGCCAGGAATGTAATGCTTATTGCCAGGGGTGTCATGCTCTGGGTGTCATGCTCGTTGCCGGAGTGTAATGCTTGTTGCCAGGGGTTTCATGCTCTGGGTGTCATGCTCATTTCCAGGGTTGTGTAATGCTGGTTGCCAGAGGGTTTTATATTCTGGGTGTCATGCTTGTTGCCAGAGGTACAGATGAAGCCATGCTTAAGAGGGGTACTGACGGGAGAGATGTGTGCTGAGCGAACTTAACACAGACCGCTCAGCACACATCTCTTCCCTCGCTCAGCGAGGGGGCGCTCACTTCACAGAGCGTTGAAGTGAGCGACCTGCTAGATTGAGCGGGGCATGCAGGCTCAATCTAGCACTGGCGATAGCAATGCGCGAGGCCGTGCATCGTTATTGCTGGGGGGCATACACATGACAGATCTGTGCTTAAAATCTAAGCAATCTAGTCAGATTGCATAGATTTTAAACACGGATCTCTCAGTGTGTACCCCTCTTTATCTTGGCTTCTCTGCTGCGCCTAGGCACACCATGGTTAATTAGCATAAGCCTTTCCTCTATTGTTCTCAGCTGCAATACAATATAGAGAGAACAATACAACAGGGGATTAAGTCATTACTGCAGGGGATTAAGTCTGACTGCCCTGGCTCAGTTAATCCTATTAAAAGCCAAGATAAAGGTGTCTTCATCTGTATAATGCTCATTCCCTGGTGTTTCATGCTCTGGGTGTCATGATCCATGCTAGGGGTGTGTAATGCTCGTTGCCAGGGATGTAATGCTTGTTGGCGCAAGGGATGCTACTACCTGCTCCCCCTCATCCTACCCATAGTACTACGCTCACTGGGTGGAGTTTCGTGAAAATACGCAGTTGCAAATGCATCAATTCGCAAAACTCAGCCCAGTGAGTGGAGTACTATGGGCAGGAGGAGGGTGAACAGGTAGAAACAGCAATGGGCATGGCTCACGAGTGCAGCATTTTCTGTGAGGCCATGCCCGTAGCCACGTCCTATTCATGAAGCCACACACCCTGATTTCAGATGTGCGTCTTTGGTGAATGCAGCTGTCCATTATAACATCAGGACTGTCACAACTGAGGGCCTGAGCTGACGGGAGGCAGCCTCAGTTGTAGGGGCTGAGATGTACCGGAACCTGGGAGGTTGTATCAGACCCCTGGACATGTAAGTAACATAAATAATAACTGCCCGAAGGCGTGACCACGACAACTTGGATAAAAGTCAATGATGTTTATTATGACCACTCCGCAACACAGCAGCAGTAAAAGAAAACGTAAAAGTCAGCAAATAATAAATACAGTTCCTGGGTACTACAGGATGGCAGGAGCCACAGGGCACTGGTAGTGTGAGATAGTTCTTATGATCTTCTAGATGGAAAGTCCTTACCAGGCCCGACTGTAGCAATGGAGATAACCCAGGATTGTGCCAGCTGGTGTTCCAGGAAAAGCTGGGTTGCTGAAGATAAAACAGCTGCTGTGGATACTGGCTGGAACCAGACTGTTGTTAGCACGGAGTGGATACTGGCTGGAACCAGTTAAATAATAAATGAACTTGGGAGCGATGAAATATGAACTGAAATGTAGAACTTGAGAGCGGAGAAATAATAATACCGGTGGAGAGTGGTAAAGTGTAGAAAGGACACCGGCCCTTTAAGGGAAGCTGTACTCTGCTGGAAGCTGAGCTGGAAGCAGGTAATGTTGTAGCTGGAAACAGATGAATCCACAATGGATTGGAGAGTCAGGCTACACCGCAGGTGGAATGCTGGTGCGGGTCTCTATGGTGGAAGTCTTGAGACAGGAGCTGGAACCTGGAAGACAATCACAGGAGAGAGACAAACAGGAACTAGGTTTGACAACCAAAGCACTGACGCCTTCCTTGCTCAGGCACAGTGTATTTATACCTGCAGCAAGGAAGGGATTGGCTAGGCAATTATGCAGATTAACAATACTGACAACAGATTGGAGGAAATGATCAGCTGACAGAATCCAAGATGGCTGCGCCCATGCAGACACTTGGAGGGAAGTTTGGTTTGTAATCCATGTGGTAATGAAAACAGTAATGGCGGCGCCGGCCACTGGAGACAGGAGACGCCAGGCTGACAAGTGCACATCCAACCACGCGGACACAGCGGAGGCCGCGGCTGACGTAATCGCCACTCTGACACTCTGCATGCAGAAGCTCAGGGACCGCGGCGGAGGCCGCGGGAGACGCCATGCCAGATGTAATAAGGCGTTACTGTGACAGCGTCTCAGAGAGACAGGAGAGGATACAGGAATGTACACATCAGGATAACAGATGGGATCCGGTCCTGGAGCGCTGAGCCAGCCTTAGGAGGCATCTGATGGGTAAGAAATGGCGTCCAGATACCCGGATCGTGACAGCACCCCCCCTTTAGGAGTGGCCCCAGGACACTTCTTTGGCTTTTGAGGAAACTTGGAATGGAATCTCCGGACCAAGGCAGGAGCATGGACATCGGAAGCATTGGTCCATGAACGTTCCTCAGGACCATAACCCTTCCAGTCAATAAGATATTGTAGTTGACCGTAACGGTGACGTGAGTCCAGGATCTTGGCCACTTCATACTCAACGCCTCGTTGAGTTTGGACTTTCGGAGTTGGAGGAAGTGAGGAATGAAACCGATTCAAGATCAGCGGTTTCAACAGGGAAACATGGAATGTCCTGGGTATTTTTAAGAAGGGAGGCAACTGGAGTCTGTAAGCAACAGGATTGATGACTTGTTCAATCTTGAAAGGACCGATATAGCGAGGTGCAAACTTCATACTGGGAACTCTTAACCTCAAATTCTTCGTGGATAACCATACCCGATCACCCACCTTGAGAGCAGGAACTGCTCGACGCTTCTTATCCGCAAACTTCTTGTACCTGAACGATGCCTTGAGCAGAGCTGATCGTAAGCTCTTCCAGATATTGGCAAACTGATGCAAGGTGATATCCACTGCGGGAACAGAAGTTGCTGGAAGCGGTTGGAACTCAGGGACTTTAGGGTGGAATCCAAAGTTAGTGAAGAATGGTGTTGAAGCAGATGAAGAATGATACTGGTTGTTATGACAGAACTCGGCCCAGGGAAGTAATTGAACCCAGTCATCTTGAGAGGAGGACACATAGATGCGGAGGAAGGCCTCCAAGTCCTGATTCACCCTCTCGGTTTGACCATTGGTCTGAGGATGGTAAGCCGTGGAAAACTTTAGCTTGACTTGGAGGACTTGACATAAACTTCGCCAGAATTTGGCTGTGAATTGAACTCCTCGATCTGAGATAATTTCTTCAGGAAGACCGTGGAGTCGGAAGATCTCTTGTATGAATACTTGAGCCAACTTGGAAGCTGACGGAAGACCGGTGAGAGGAATGAAGTGTGCCATCTTGGTGAACCGGTCAACTACCACCCAGATGGTATTGAACTTGTTGCACATGGGTAAGTCTGTAATGAAATCCATCGACAAGTGGGTCCATGGTCGACGGGGAACGGATAGTGGAACCAGTTGCCCCGCAGGCGACTGGCGGGATACTTTATGTTGGGCACACTTTGGGCAAGATGCAATAAACTCCAAGACGTCCTTTTTCAGAGTTGGCCACCAATAGGACCTAGAGATAAACTCCAGGGTTTTTTGGATACCTGTATGTCCGGCAAAACGGGAAGCATGGGCCCAATGCATGAGCTTCTTCCTTAGCATCGGCTTCACAAAACTTTTCCCTGATGGGGGCGTAGAGTCCATCCCTACCGTGGAGAATGCCAACGGATTTATAATAGGATGCTTGTCTGAAGACTCTGACTCATTTTCTTGCTCCCATGAGCGGGAAAGGGCATCGGCCTTGCGATTCTGAGAGCCCGGACAGAACTGGAGTTTAAAGTCGAACCTGGAAAAGAAAAGTGCCCATCTGGCCTGACGAGGGTTGAGACATTGTGCGCCCTTCAGGTATAAAAGGTTCTTGTGGTCTGTAAGTATGGTGATTGAATGAGAAGCTCCCTCCACCAGATACCTCCACTCTTCTAGAGCGAGCTTGATGGCTAGCAACTCCTGGTCGCCAATGGCATAGTTGCGCTCAGCTGGGGAGAACTTCCGGGAGAAGAAACTGCAAGGGTGTAAATGGCCATCTTTAGCCCTCTGAGATAACACCGCTCCTACTCCAACGGAGGAGGCATCCACCTCTAAGATGAAAGGAGAGTCGATGTCAGGCTGTTTCAGAACAGGCGCAGAGATGAACCTTTGTTTTAAAAGATGAAATGCTTGCATGGCTTCTTCAGACCACTTGGACGGGTTAGCACCCTTCTTAGTGAAAGCAGTAATAGGCGCCACAATGGTGGAAAAGTCTCGTATAAACTTTCGGTAATAGTTGGCGAACCCTAAGAACCTCTGGACCCCTTTGAGGGTTAAGGGTACCGGCCAATTTTGGATTGCTTGTAGTTTCTCAGGATCCATCTCTAGTCCGGAACCGGACACAATGTACCCTAGAAACGGAATGGACTTGACTTCAAAGACGCATTTCTCTAATTTGCAATAGAGATGATTGACACGGAGACGGGACAGAACCTCCTTTACCCAAAAACGATGTTCCTCTAAATTGTTGGCAAAAATGAGGATATCATCTAGATAGACCACGACATGACGGTATAGAATGTCTCTGAAGATCTCATTGACGAAATGCTGGAAGACAGCTGGAGCATTGCTCAATCCGAAGGGCATGACGAGGTACTCATAATGTCCATCACGGGTGTTAAATGCGGTCTTCCTCTCGTCACCCTCACGGATCCGGATGAGATTGTATGCACCTCGCAAGTCCAGCTTTGTAAAGATGGTAGCTCCGCTAACTCTGTCAAAGAGCTCAGTAATCAGGGGTAAAGGATAACGGTTCTTGATGGTAATGTCGTTCAAACCTCTGTAGTCGATGCACGGCCGCAGACCACCATCTTTCTTTTTTACAAAAAAGAAGCCTGCGCCGGCTGGAGAAGAAGAAGGTCGAATGAACCCCTTTGCTAGGTTCTCTTTAATATATTCCTCCATAGAATGCGTCTCAGGCAGAGACAACGGATAAGTTCGGCCTCGAGGTGGAACCTTCCCTGGAATGAGATCAATCGGACAGTCCCATTCTCTATGAGGAGGAAGGATATCAGCAGAAGCTTTACTGAACACATCCGTGAAATCTTGATATGGAGGAGGTGGAACATCAGACGACCTGGGGGAGGAAGAACAGACAGGCAATACTTTAAACAAACATGTCTCAGCACAGGAGGAACCCCATGCCAGGATTTGCGTAGTCGTCAAATCAATTGTAGGATTGTGAAGACGGAGCCATGGAAGGCCCAGGACCACAGGATGTGTGGCTCTTGGAATCACTAAAAAAGAAATAAGTTCGGAATGAAGAACTCCCACTCTCAGACGAACTGGTAGAGTCCTTAAAGAAATAACTGCATCAAAAATTTTGCTGCCATCCACGGCAGTTAAAGAAATGGACGAAGGAAGTCTCTCGGTGGGTAGGGACCACCGTTTAACATAGGCTTCGGTAATAAAGTTCCCAGCTGCTCCGGAATCAAGGAGGGCAATGACGTTCCGATAACGTTGAGCAACTTGAAGCGAGACTGGGAGATTACAATCTTGAGAAGATGGAGAGGAGATCATTACTCCTAGCCGGCCCTCTCCTGGGCGAGCTAGGGTTTGGAGTTTTCCCGGACATTCGGGACAGGCATTGATGGTGTGAGACGGAGCTGCACAGTAAAGACAAAGATACTTGGAGAGACGTCTTCGGCGCTCAGCAGGAGTTAAACGGGAACGGCCAAGTTGCATGGGCTCATCTTTAGATGGTGACAGTTGACGAGGAGGAGGAGCAGAAGATTTTGGAGCAGATGATCTTCCACGCTCAGTTGCTCTCTCTCTGAAACGTAAATCAACTTTCGTGCAGAGTGAGATTAGCTCATCTAACTTAGAAGGTAAGTCTCTGGTAGCTAACTCATCTTTAATACGCTCAGATAAGCCATGCCAGAATGCAGCATACAGGGCCTCGTCGTTCCATGCCAGTTCGGACGCCAGGATCTGGAACTGTATCAGATATTGTCCTACAGTACGTGACCCCTGGCGTAAACGGAGAATCTCGGATGAAGCTGAGGTTACCCGGCCTGGCTCGTCGAAGATGCGCCTGAATGTTGACACGAAGGCAGTGTAGGAAGATAGCAGGGTGTCGGACCTCTCCCATAACGGTGATGCCCAATCAAGGGCTGAGCCACTGAGAAGAGAAATAATGTAGGCAATTTTTGTACGGTCACTGGGAAAATTGCCAGGTTGTAGCTCAAACTGAATCTCACACTGGTTGAGAAATCCCCTGCAGAATCTTGGAGATCCGTCAAATTTTGCTGGCGTTGGAAGATGAAGACGTGGAGCAGAAATGGGTAAGGTGGGTGGGGTTATAGCTGGAGTCACTGTGGTTGACGCACCAGATGCGCCTGATCCACGGAGAGTTGTCTGAATCCCATCCAGCCGAGTAGAGAGATCCTGGAGACAGCGGATGATGTGGCCCTGTGCAGCCTCCTGATGTTCTAGTCGGGCTGCCAGTTCTTGCATCGGCCTGGCCGCTTGATCCTGGTCTCCGGCTGGATTCATTAGGTCAGTGCTTACTGTCACAACTGAGGGCCTGAGCTGACGGGAGGCAGCCTCAGTTGTAGGGGCTGAGATGTACCGGAACCTGGGAGGTTGTATCAGACCCCTGGACATGTAAGTAACATAAATAATAACTGCCCGAAGGCGTGACCACGACAACTTGGATAAAAGTCAATGATGTTTATTATGACCACTCCGCAACACAGCAGCAGTAAAAGAAAACGTAAAAGTCAGCAAATAATAAATACAGTTCCTGGGTACTACAGGATGGCAGGAGCCACAGGGCACTGGTAGTGTGAGATAGTTCTTATGATCTTCTAGATGGAAAGTCCTTACCAGGCCCGACTGTAGCAATGGAGATAACCCAGGATTGTGCCAGCTGGTGTTCCAGGAAAAGCTGGGTTGCTGAAGATAAAACAGCTGCTGTGGATACTGGCTGGAACCAGACTGTTGTTAGCACGGAGTGGATACTGGCTGGAACCAGTTAAATAATAAATGAACTTGGGAGCGATGAAATATGAACTGAAATGTAGAACTTGAGAGCGGAGAAATAATAATACCGGTGGAGAGTGGTAAAGTGTAGAAAGGACACCGGCCCTTTAAGGGAAGCTGTACTCTGCTGGAAGCTGAGCTGGAAGCAGGTAATGTTGTAGCTGGAAACAGATGAATCCACAATGGATTGGAGAGTCAGGCTACACCGCAGGTGGAATGCTGGTGCGGGTCTCTATGGTGGAAGTCTTGAGACAGGAGCTGGAACCTGGAAGACAATCACAGGAGAGAGACAAACAGGAACTAGGTTTGACAACCAAAGCACTGACGCCTTCCTTGCTCAGGCACAGTGTATTTATACCTGCAGCAAGGAAGGGATTGGCTAGGCAATTATGCAGATTAACAATACTGACAACAGATTGGAGGAAATGATCAGCTGACAGAATCCAAGATGGCTGCGCCCATGCAGACACTTGGAGGGAAGTTTGGTTTGTAATCCATGTGGTAATGAAAACAGTAATGGCGGCGCCGGCCACTGGAGACAGGAGACGCCAGGCTGACAAGTGCACATCCAACCACGCGGACACAGCGGAGGCCGCGGCTGACGTAATCGCCACTCTGACACTCTGCATGCAGAAGCTCAGGGACCGCGGCGGAGGCCGCGGGAGACGCCATGCCAGATGTAATAAGGCGTTACTGTGACAGCGTCTCAGAGAGACAGGAGAGGATACAGGAATGTACACATCAGGATAACAGATGGGATCCGGTCCTGGAGCGCTGAGCCAGCCTTAGGAGGCATCTGATGGGTAAGAAATGGCGTCCAGATACCCGGATCGTGACAAGGACAAAGTTGACAGATATGTTTTTATGATGTTGTGGGTTGGATTCATAACACAAGTATATGCCTGACATATATCAGGCACATTCTTTAATGTATTTGAGTTGGATGCATGTTGAGATACACTTATAAATGTAAACATTTGCGGTAGATATAAATATGCTTGCATGTGTCTTTTCCTGCATATGTTTGGCACTAAAATACATCCACAAGAGCATGTAAAATAATAGAGCTGCGCTAATAAACTAAAATTGGTGTTAGCATGGTAGAAATTACAGGACAAGTATATTAGAAAATTCAAAACATTTAAAAACAAAGAATACTCAAAAGAATGAAAATTTTATATAAAATGACTATATATACTAAATATATGCTCACATACTGTATATTATGCAATAGATATTACTTTATTGCATATTATGTGAGGCCACATCACAAATATTGTGCACAATTATGGGCAACATACTATAAAAAGGATATCCTGGAACTAGAAAAGGTTCAGAGATGGGCAACCAAATTGATTAGGGGTATGGAGAAGCTAAAATACTAGGAAAGGCTTGCTAGGCATGTTTACACTTGAAAAAAAGGAGATTATAAGGGGACATGATTAACATTTACAAATATGTAAGGGGACAATACACAGAGCTAGCAGGGGATTTGTTTTTTGTAAGATCAACACAAAAGACATGCAGACACCTACTTAGGTTAGAGGAGAGGAGATTTCTCACCCAGAGACGTAAAAGGTTCTTCACAGTAAGGACAATCTTAACAGCAGTGTAGGTCCCTGGGCACAGCAGTGCACTGGGGCCCCTACCCATCCTCCAGCGGTAGGGGTGGGGGGTGCTATCAGCGGCAGCTTTGATGTCCCACGGGCGGTAGGTGGTGTTCGATCTTCTGCTCAGCATGTAGGACCTGGAGCAGTAATTTCTGCTAATTACTCCTTTACTACAGAGATGGGGCAGGAGGGAGAACACTAAACTGTAGAAGGTGGCATTGGGATGAATGAAGGGGCCCTGGAACTTCCAGGGTGGTAAGGGTTGTTTAATACATAGGGTGGGGTGGATAGTGGAGTGGGCTTAATATTCATCATTTTCTGGTGGGAGAGCAGCTTGCTTGACTGCAGATATCTCCAGTTCCTGGAAATAGATTTCTCAGCTTTGAATGGAATAAAAAAAATTAGAGTCCTACCTGTCAGGAGATATTGGGGACCTGGGGACCAGAGTTCAGGAGCCAGAGCAATTCACAGACAAAAATATAAAACTGCATACCAGGCGTGTGGAGCTGGAGCAGGGACCAGCTTCTCGAAGGCTGATATCTCTGGTTCTGGACATAGTAGAGACAAGCTGCCAGTGTCCACCGAAAGGGGAGAGTCCCAGATTTTGGAGATTACCATCAGAAAAACTCTAAGTCAGACAGAACCTGAGATATCTGGCTGGAAAGAGCCATTAACAGTCTTGGATGGAGACCACTGCTTTAACATCGAATATCTCCGGTTCCCCAGGGCTGAATTTAAAAAATCTGGTACCCCTGGAAAGAGGGAGGCCTTGGCTATCAGCCTAGGCCCCTTATACTCCTGGGGCCCCTGGGCAAGTGCCCATTGAGCCCATACGAAAAGACGGCCCTGAGTAAGGACATTATGTATTTGGAATTCACTGCCTGAGAGAGTAGTAATGGCAAGCTCGATCATTACTTTTAAGAATGGGCTAGATAAATTCCTAATGGATAAGGATATACAGGGTTATGGTGGGTAAATCATGCACTATAGTAAAAATAAAATGAGTAGTCATAAGGGCTAACCATTCACCACAATTAAAATTAGTTTTAAAATATTACAGTATAGGAGATCACTAACAGGTTGAACTTGATGGACAAATTGTCTTTTTTACTATAATATAAATAATTTAAATGCACTGTATTGCAAATGTATTGTAACATTCTGAGAGAGTTAATGTGTAAAGTTTTGTTTAAAGGCGGAAGGAAGGCATGGATACCATTTCCTTGAAAACACAGCAGGTCATCTCCCCTTTTATCATGTCTGTATAAGAATCATGTATGATTGACAGGCATATGCGGTTGATGGGCGGGAGGCGGTGGCCCGGCGGCGATTGTCCACCATTTTGAGGGCGCGGTCCGGGCACCCTTGTGATGGGTGGGTCGTGGCGGCTGCGTGACGTTACATGCAGCCGATGCGACCCGGACAGCGACAGGTAGCTCCCTGCCAGAGCGCTGGAGCTGCACAGGTTGGGAGCTACTCGTCAAGTACAAAAGCTTTGCTGCGGTTGGATGCTTTTGTACTTGTGCAAGGGTGGTAGGGCCAGACATGCGGGGGGGACTAGCCCTGTGCTGGGCATCCCCCCGCATTTGATACTGTGGACCATGGGCTTCTGATTGAGCGACTGATACATTTCTGTGGTCTGGATGACACAGTCCTAAGCTGGTTCAAATAATTTCTCACATGCAGGTCCCAGAGAGTATCGTCTGGAGTATACTCATCACCATCAGTGACATTGCCATGTGGTGTCCCACAAGGTTCTATACTATCCCCCATGCTTTTTGCAGTATACATGCTCCCGTTGGGAGAAATAATCAGGTGCCATGGCCTGGTCTACCACTGCTATGCAGATGATAAACAACTGTGCTTGTCCTTTGCTCCGGGCACTGATAACCCAATAGCAACCATAAATGGCTGTCCAGCTGAGCTCCAGGAGTGTATGAGCACCAGTTGGCTGTGACTGAACCCGGATAGAACAGAGGTCCTTATGATAGGACTGCAACATCAAAGGACAAGTCTGCAGCATAGCCAACCAACTTGACTTACACTCGGGGATTCAGAATTACAGACCACTGATCGTGTGCGGAATCTTGGCGCTGTCCTGGATAGTGGCTTGACACTTAAATATCAGATATCAGCCACAATCAAATCCTCATTCTTTCACCTGAGGAACATAGCCAGAATCAGCACTTAATTCCCTCAGATGATCTGCCAAAAGTCATACATGCATTTGTATCATCTCGATTAGACTACTGTAAGGCCCTCTACCTTGGTCTCCCAGCAAAAGAATTGCACCGCTTACAGCTGGTGCAAAACACGACTGCCAGGCTGTTAACCAACCAGCCCCATTCTAGCCACGTAACATTCATCCTCTACAGCCTTCATTGGCTGCCTGTAAGATGGTGAATCATCTTCAAGATTGGCTTACTGAGTTTCAAAGCACTACATGACCAAGGCCCAAGGTACCTGAAGCAGCTTCTGACCCCATACTAAAGCACTCGATTAATGTGATCTGTAGATGAAGGACTTTTAGCGGTACCTAGAATCTCCTGTAATTCATCTGGGGGTCGAGCTTTTAGTCATGCGGATCCGACTCTATGGAACTCACTTCCCCGCACAGTGCGAGAGACCCCAACTATAGAATCCTTCAAAAGTAGACTCAAGACTTTCCTGTTTACTCAAGCATTTCCATAATGTCCCTTTAGTATCTTCATGCTTCTGTATTATCTGAAAAGCTGTTCTGTACTTAATTATTTTCTGTACTATATTATGCTATGCATCTGTTAAGCACCTTGAGTCCTATTGGAGAAAGAGAGCTATATAAATAAAATTATTATTATTATTGATCTCAGCTGCAATACAATACAGAGAGAACAAAACATCTGGGGAGTAAGTCTTTACAGCAGGAGATTACGCCTGACTGCCCAGGCTCAGTTAATCCTATTAATGCCAAAATAAAGATGGCTCTATCTGTAAATCCAAATAGATAATTTGATTTGATATCAGAGGACTAAATAATAAATGCTGTCATTGATTCAGTTCTGGATGCAGAGGGGGCCCAGACCCAGTACCGTTTCTAGCGGCCGATGACTATTTTGCCCCCCCTCCTTACTCTTCCATAGTACTCTGCTCGGGGGGCAGAGTTTCACGGAATAACGCAGGTGCAAACTTGTAATTCCATGAAACTCTGCCGTCCCGAGCAGAGTACTATGGAAGAGGGAGGAGGGGGAGCAGGATATCAGTGCTAGCGCCCGCCAGCAGATATACACTCCCTTGGCAAAGAGCATTACGCTTGGCAATGAGCATTACCCTTGGCAGCAAGCATTACCCTTGGAAGCGAGCATGGATCCCAGAGCATGAAACCCCTGGCAATGAGCATGACACCCAGCGCATGAAACACCTGGAAACAAGCATGACACCCAGCACATGAAACCCCTGGCAATGAGCATGACACCCAGCGCATGAAACACCTGGAAACAAGCATGACACCCAGCACATGAAACCCCTGGCAATGAGCAGGTAATTTAAAAGTAATTAGAAGCTTTACTGTAGGCAATAATGTATCACGGGCATTGTGGTGTATGGCATAATATGGTGCAGGGAACATAATATGGTGCAAGGGGCATTACTGTGTGGGACTTAATATGTTGTTGCAGGGTCAAACACTGGGGTGTAAGGCCGTCTTTTCCTGTGAGGTCACAGCTATTTTAGTGAGGCCATGCCCAGTTTAGAAAGGCCACACCCCATCACCTAGAGCGTGTGCGCCAAAGGTTTATATATGTCAAGAAGGGGGCACATTTTTGAATGTCTGTGGGGGGGCCACATTTTTTTAATGCTCACTCTGGGAGCGAGCCAAATTGTCTAGAAACAACCCTGCCCACACCGCACTCCCGTCTCCCTTTTCTTGAATACTTACCCCTCCGGAGTCCTGCGTCGGTGGTAGTAGAGCTGCACAATTCACCATGAAAATGTTGCAGCACCCATTTTCCTGGCATTTTGCTCATGTACAGTAAGGAAATCACCAGGAAAATGGCAGCCTCGCCATTTCCTTGGAGACCTGTCCATGCACACTAGCAGTGGTGCAGGTGTGTGTTTGTGTGTGTGTGTGTGGGGGGGGTGCGGAGGGGGGGTTCAAATTACTTTGTCCCTGGCAGCTAGAGGTCCTCAGAGGGGGGCCCTTACTCATCTGCTCCCATTCCATGAACTGTTTCATTTTTCAGGCTATACCATCTCTCCTTGGGGCCCATGTATCATTAAATATTTGCGGCTCATTTCAGTTATTATGTTTTCAGGGGGTAACCACAAATATTTAGTATTACCTTAATGTAATGTATCTCTGATAACTGCTGCAATTCCTCCATTCCCTCCATCAGCCACAACCCCCATAGGTTTCTATGTGGGATGCGATACTGTAAGAGTTGCCAAGTTTTGAAATGCGAAGCATTCCTGAGCTAGGCCCCCACAGCTAACACAATCTGAGGATGGCATTAGCCCGTTGTAGCAATGGCTGCCGTTCATTCATGGTCAGTGGGACCGCGTATGCGTAGGAGTCCCACTTCCACTCATAGCACCTATTTGAGCCCCTGTCTCTGCAGTTGCTTAATAATAAATTTGCCCAGGTGTAATCGCATACTTCAATGCGATTCTGGGCGCTAATATCATGCAAGCCCTCTATCACGCCATCCCATCATAATAATCATTATATTGTAGTTTTTGTTACCATTACAGAATATTGTTGTAAACTTATAGTGAACTGAACATTATAACAATTTTATGTCTAGTCGATTTTTGAGTCTATCCCATGTTTTGCTTTTCGCTTCCCAGACCGCTTAGAATTGTTCAGCTTTACCTTACAATATACCGTGTAGAGATTAATATAATCCACACTACATAGCATCTAATAATGGACACACTAGTTTTATCAAAATGTGCCTTAAATCATTTTACTGCTGTGTCACAACATATATTTGTTTTATACATTTTTTTATAAGATCCAGAGAGAGAACACACTAACCAAAAATTATCTTTACAGAAAGAGGACAGAAAATAACACTCCGAAAAGGCACCATTATATTAAATTGTACTCTTCCTTGTTTCTTTAGGAGTTTTGACCTTTTTGTTCCTGAGCTTGAAAAGTATCTACATTTAAACATACACCCACTCGCTCACTTTGCGAGGTGCCCGCTGACAATGTGCATGGAGAAGAAAACTCAGGCTTAATGCCTTCCTCATTGATTGACAGAAGTAACATTTACTTCTCTGCTGCCCGATCAGCTATGGAGAGGGAACAAATTAAACTGTTCCAGGGCAACCATTAATTAACACAAAAGCTTTTGCAGCATATTCAAGCTAAATGAATGAAATGGGTACAGTTTATTATTTTGTGTTTTTTAAACTCAGGTTTCCTCCATTATCTGTATCCCGGCTTTAGATATTAAATTATTTTGGGAGCCTTAATACAGAGACAAAGGGGAAATTCAGTGTGAGATGTTGCTAAGCAACTCAAATATCACCAAAAAAACCTGTCTGTGTGCTTAGACTCTAATTGCCTTTTTTCGGGAACTTAAAGGAACACATTTTCTTTTATTTACTGTTAAACCTGTATGGATTCGTATGTACAGATTGCACCATCTATGACAGTGTAAATGAAAACTAAAATAGTAATTGTGCATCTGACTCCTCATTTAACATTGCCACTTCTTTGTTGTTTTTTTTCTAGTTTTTCTCACTGGCAGCATGTTTATAGTTTGCCTATATGGTAAATTCAGGCATGGGAGAGGAATCAGTTTTTCTATGTATATAAGAATGTGTAGAACGGAACCTGAGGCTGAATGGGAAAAAGCTAAGAAAAGACTAGAGATCTGTTTTGGTTTTGGAGCTGTATTAACTTTGTGTTTTGGTTTTGCCAAAACCGCCCTTATGTGTTTTTGTTTTGGCTCTGTATTTTTTATTTTTTTTTCCGAAAATTGATAAAAACAGCTACAGTAATTTAGACCTTTTATTTTGTTCCTACAGAATTATTAACATCAATAACATTAATTTCCAGTTATTTTCACCAGAAATTTAACTATAAATTTTACTCCACTCTGCCAAAAAAGTTTCTTGTACCCCCCTCTGACCGCATGGCATATTGCTAAAACAAACATGACCTTTTCTAGTCAATTTGGATCCCAGTGTGAACACTTAAAAATGCACACCCATAGACATTTTAAATATAAAGAATTAGCACGTGCCCTCCAAAAAGGGTGTATGGCCTTGCTGTAAGGTTGGGGCCTCACTACAAGTGACATGGCCTTGAAGGAATAGACTACCTTATACCCCAGTTTTGCAACCTGCACGGCTACACATTGGCCATCGCAGGAAAAAAATAATAATGCCTGATTCATGCCCCTTACATTATTTGTCATTTTTCCTCCTTATAGTAATGCCCCTTACACATTATGCCACACACCGTAATGTCCTTACATATTATGCCACACACTGTAATGCCCATTACACAGTATGCCACACACACTAATGCCTATTACACAATATGCCACACACCGTAATGCCCCTTACACATACATAGTAACATAGTTAATGAGGTTGAAAAAAGACAAAATGTCTAATGAGTTCAACCTGTTTTATATTTCTAACACTAATCTGTATGTAACTATAGTTTAATTATAATGACCCAGATAAAGTTATGTTTTTAAGTCTAACTAACAACTATAATTCTTGCTTTTTCTAAAATACACTTGTTTTAAATACTATATCCTTGGATATTTCTTTCAGTTAGGAATTTATCTAATCCATTTTTAAACATCTTGACTGAGTCCATCATGACTATTTACTCTGGCAGAGATTTCCAGATTCTTACTGCCCTTGTGAAGAACCCTTTCCTTCGTTGGGTATGAAATTTTCTCTCCTCTAACCTCAGAGGGTGTCCGTGTGTCCTGTGTAGAGATTTTTCCATAAATAAATTGCCTGATAGCTCCCTGTATTGTATTTGTAAATATTAATAATGTCTCCTCTTAGATGCCTCTTTACGACTGTAAACATATCTAACCTAGTAAGCCTTTCCCCAGTGCTTTTAACCTCTTAATCAATTTGGTGGCTCGCCTCTGAACCCTTATAAGTCCCAAGATATCTTTTTTTTGTGTGGTGCCCAGAACTGTACACAATATTCAAGGTGTAACTGTAACAATGATTTCCCAAATCTTTTTCAACTACCGTTTCCCCTACATTTTCCCCATTTAATTTATAGGCTGCATGATTATTTTTAGTCCCTAAGTGCATAACTTTACATTTTTCTTGATTGAACCTCATTCTCCATTTATCTGTCCAAGCTTCCCGTTTGAATAAGTCGTTCTGTAGAGACTCAGCATCCTTGTCTGAATTAAATACTCTAAACAGTTCAGTATAATCTGCGAAAATTGACACAGTGCTTTCCAGACCCACTCTTAGGTCATTAATAAATATCTTAAACATTAGTGGCATGATTACGGACCCTTGCGGTATTCCACTGAATACTGAGGCCCTGCCGGGAAGCATCCCATTAACCACCACTCGCTTTTCCCTGTTATCCAGCTAATTACTTACCCGAATACAAATAGTGTTACCTTAACCAAGTTCTCTTAATTTGAAAATCAGTCTCCTGTGTGGCACTGTGTTGAAGGCTTTAGCAAAATCTAAATAGACCACATCCACTGCCTTTCCCTGGTTAATATTATTGCTCACTTTCTCATAAAAGCTAATTAAATTAGTTTGACATGACCTGTCCCTCACAAAACCATGCTGGTTCCTATTATTAACCTTTACGGTTTCTAAGTACTCATGTATTATATCCCTTATTATGCCTTCCAGTATTTTTCCCACTATAGATGTCAAATTTACCGATATATAGTTACCGGGATGAGTTTTAATTCCCTTTTTAAATATTGGGACTACCTCTGCTATACACCAGTCCTTCGGTATCATGCCTGATGTAATTGAATCATAGAAAAATCAAATATAAATGCCTTGCTAGTTCTGAGTGAGGCTCCATAAGAACCCTTGGGTGAAGACCATCTGGACCAGGAGAATTATTTATCTTAATTTTACTTATTCTGTCCTCATTTAATCAATTACTTAGCAACAGGACATTATCATAGCTTTTGTTGTGCACTACTCCCACCAACTGGGCTCTCTACTAAACACTGATTTTAAAAATGTGTTCAATAAATCTGCTTTATCTTTGTCATCATTAATCAAGACACTCAACTCACCCTTTAATGTTACTATATTCTCCTTTTTTAACCTTTTACCATTTATATACTTAAAATACTTTTTAGGGTTTGTTTTACTCTCCTTGGTGATTTGTTTTTTTATTTTCCTTCTTAGTTGTCCTGATTTCTTTTTTGCATTTTTTGTTACATTACTTGTTGTACTGGAATGACCCTCCTTCCCATCGGATTCAAACACTTTGAAAGAAGGCCTCTTTTTATCCATTTGTTGCTTAACCTTCTTGTTAAGCCACATCGGTTTGAATTTGATAGTCCTGCATTTGCTGCCCATGTGAACATATGAGTGTACTTACTGTATCAAGCAACATTTTAAAAGCATCCCACATTTCAGCCATATTCTTACCAAGAAACAAAGTTTTCTAATCAATATCCTTTATTGCTCATTTCAGCATGTTGAAATTTACTTTTCTAAAATTAAAAGTCTTAGTTGGACCCTTATAGTATTGTTTTTGAAAACTAATATCGAATGTGATCATATTCTGATTGCTATTTCCCAAGGTTTCCCCTTACTTTAGTTTTTTATATAATCTCCACATTATTTATTAGTACTAGATCTAGTATAATCCAAAATCTAGTTGGTTCCTTGATTACTTGAGACAAGTAGTGATCATTTAGCATGTTTAAAAACCTGTTTCCCGTAGCAGTATTACCTGATTCAGCATTCCAATTTATGTCCAGATAATTAAAATCCCCAATGATTAGGACCTCCCCTAGTCCTGCAGCTTTTTCGATTTGCTGTAAGAGTTGTAATTCTTTAGTCACACTAATATCCGGTGGTTTGTAGCATGTCTCTATTAGCAGCTTTTTTGTATCTTTCACCCCGCTAGAAATCTCAACCCATAATGAACCCATAATGAAGAATGGGCGAAGATACCTCAAACAAGAATTGAAAGACTCTTGGCTGGCTACAAAAAGCGTTTACAAGCTGTGATACTTGCCAAAGGGGGCAGTACAAGGTATTAACTCTGCAGGGTGCCCAAACTTTTGCAGACGCCATTTTTTGCTTTCTGTTCTTTTGATAGTGTAAATTGTGGAAATAAAATCAAACCTTTTTTAACATGTTATAAGAATGTCTAATCTGTAATTTGATGCCTTTTGGAGATTTTTCCATCTTTACTTGGCTTCTTTTTGCACATTAAAATGAATTTTTGCCTGGGGTGCCCAAACTTTCGATCCCCACTGTATATATATATATATATATATATATATATACTGGTGGTCAGCAAAATTCTGCACTGTCCTCCTACTATATACTGCGCACAACTACAATGCAGCACAGATATGGATAGTATACTTGATGACACAGAGGCAGAGCAATGGACTACTGTACCGTACTGCTATATATATACTGGTAGTCAGCAAAATTCTGCACTGTCCTCCTACTATATACTGCGCACAACTACAATGCAGCACAGATATGGAGCGTTTTCAGGCAGAGAATGTAGATATTTGCAGCACACTGAGCACAGATATTTGCAGCACACTGAACACAGAAACTTAGAGAACGCAGCCACGTCCTCTCACTATCATCTCCAATGCATGAGTGAAAATGGCGGCGACGCGCGGCTCTTTATATGCAATACGAATCTCGTGAGAATACGACAGCGGGATGATGACGTTCGGGCGCGTTTGTGTTAACTGAGCAAGGCAGGATTATCCGAGGCTGCCTCGGAACCGTGTAAAATGTGTGAAGTTCGGGGGGGTTCAGATCTCGAGGAACTGAACCCGCTCATCGCTAGTAAAAAGAGGACTCAGCTTGCCGTAATGTGTAAAAAGGGGGACTCTACTTGCCGTAATGTGTAAAAGGGGGCTCTACCTCCCATATGTGTAAAACAGGACTCTACCTGCCGTAGTGTGTAAAATGTGACTCTACTTGCTGTACTGTGTAAAAGGGGACTCTACCTGCCATACTGTGTAAAAGGGGACCCTGCCTGCCTTAATCTGTAAAAGGGAGCTATGCCTGTCATAATGTGTAAAAGGGATCTCTACCTGCCGTAATGTGTAAAAGTGGACTTTGCCTGCCATAATGAGTCAAATACAGCTCTGCCTGTCATACTGTGTGAAAGTAGCCTCTACCTGGAGAAATGTGTAAAAGAGGACTCTGCCTGCCATACTGTGTAAAAGGGGACTTTATCTGGCATAATGTGTGATAGGGGCTCTACCTGGAGTAATGTGTAAAATGAGGCTCTACCTGGCATAATGTGTGACAGTGGCTCTACCTGGCATTATGTGTAAAAGGGGCTCTACCTGGTGTAATGTGTGTAGGTGGCGCTACTGTGTGGCATAATTTGAAAAAAGGAGACTTCTTTACAGCATAATATAAATTGGCATTATTTTGTGGCCATGCCCCTTCCCCATGAAACTATGCCCTATATTTTTGGTGTGCGCCTATGGTGCACACTGGCCCTGTTTTGTATATTAGGGTGGTGGTGATGTTTCTTGCACACAGCGCTAAAATCTCTAGTTGCAGCATTGCCTATCCTATAGACAGATTCAGTATGAAATGCTGGCTGTCAGGATCCCAGCGGTCAGGAGACCAACAGCGGGATCCCGACAACCAGAACACCAGCTGCAAGCGCAGCACGTTCCTTCGCGGGCAAATAAATGCCTCCCCGATAGACCATCTATAGTGTTAAATATTAATACTGTATTCCATGTTCCACATGGGGAGAGATTATGGATTGAATTTGAAACCCCCCTTCTAGAAATCCTTTAAAATACTGTACAACTAATGATTTTGCAGCTCTGTAAATAACAGAAGTCATTTATGCAAATATGTGCAGTTTTTCTCATGCACACATTTCATATTTCGATCATAATTTGCTGTAATATGAAATTTAGCACCTTTTATTATTTTTAAAAGCTAATCCGGCAATGACATAGATAACATGACACGATTTTCCATTGTCCTTCTTTGGGGCAGATATCACTGTAACATTTGCAGTGCCATACAAGCAGCTGTCTCTCAGCAGTATTATGTAAGTGGCTTCAAACTACTGATCCGTTCCAAACAACAGCAGCTCATCTGCAGCTGTTGAGGCTTCAAGCAGTTTCATAGGACTTAGGCGCAGTAGCTAAACACCAAACAACCCCATAAGTAACGGTGCACAGACAAAAGCAAGGTCAATGAATATGCCCAGAGCTAAAGAATATTTAAAAGCTGAGCAGCAGGCAGGCGAGAAACTGTGGAGATTCTACTGAAAAAAGGAAACTACTAGAAAACATTGTGAAGGACAAAATTTCACTAACTATAATGACATATAACAGAAGCCGGCTGTCAACAACACAGATATAATCATTGGTGTTTACATTATGTGTACTGTTAACAAGGTTGAAATCATTTAAACATAATATAAGAAACTGAGCACTGACTGAATAACTGGATCAGTTCTAGCTTCACATTGTCTTAAGCAGGCACGTTTCAACAGAGGAGGG
The DNA here is from genome assembly GCF_028390025.1 of Pseudophryne corroboree. Taxonomy (NCBI): domain Eukaryota; kingdom Metazoa; phylum Chordata; class Amphibia; order Anura; family Myobatrachidae; genus Pseudophryne; species Pseudophryne corroboree. The sequence continues at coordinate 496,984,167 of NC_086446.1, read as the reverse complement.
GTAAGTATTAAAATATGGGTGCAATGTGCGTGATGTGGGTGCCCTTTCTGGACTCAGGGGCACGTGTGCACCACACACATTGCACCCATTATAGAAATGCCAATGGGCTCAGGGGGCACATTTGGAAATCAAAGTGGTTCTCAAAAAAAAATTGAATGTGACCTCTCCTAGGCGTCACCAATCATCTGTAGGCAAAGGCAACAAAAAAGTTAACACATCATTATTTTAAGGTATATTAGTTGTAGGCAAATACATTTCTGCACTTGGGAAATGCAAAGTCCCATCCATTGGGCACTCACTATTGAGATAAAGAAGATGTGTATTGAAAGCACATACGGACTCTGGACTTCTTCTCCACAGTTTTATTTTATCAGGATGACCGCAGACCAGTAACCAATTCCCAGTAAGAAGTTCACGGCCCTGTCACTAACTAACTAGCCACCAGCCAGCTATTCCGCCATCGGTCATACAGACAAATGGCCAAGACAGACCTTAAATGGTCATAAAGATAAATGGTCTTAAAGCTGGTGTGCGAATAATAATAGATATGAATAATAATAGATACGGTAGGTATTAAATGACAGTGTAAAGGTACAGTAATGTAAGTATATGGATACAGAACATAATAAGTAAAGTGTGATGGCAGAGTAAGTGTAAACAAGAGGTATAATGAAACAGATAAAAACAGACAGATAATCTAGAATTTGGAGGAATATATGTGAATTATGTAAATAATTGAATAAATCATTAAAACTCATTAAAATCCAACTAATAAATTAAAATACAGTATATGAACATATGGTCGTAAGGAAGAAAAATATGGAAAATGGAAATAAATTATATAGTCACTTACTGGAATTATAAAAAGGCAAATATTTCAAACCAAGATTATACAAAAGGAAAATCATATTTAAATAAAAACATCAGGTATTCGATTTTTAAAATAATAAAAAGGCAGTTAAATGATATGTAAAGAAGAGATACATCTAGTTTTAAATTATTAGAATTATAAAAAGGTATATAAATTTATGTTACTATTCAGTCTGTTTGGTGTGTCTTCAATTGGTAGGTCCAGAAGGTTTCATTTCTTGCCAGTTTGATTTATCCCTGCTTCTTGGATTTTTGGTGACTCTCTCAATGCTCATGAATTTAAATTCTGAAATGTTATTGTGGTGTACTTCTGAAAAATGCTTAGATACACTATGTGTGAGCAAACCTTTATTAATATTCAGGAATGTTTGCATATGCAGGTCTTAAAGGGCTTGGGAGTCTTCCCTACATAATAAAGCCCACAATAGCATTCGAATACTGCGAGAAAATAATATACAGTAATTAGTTAAACAGGTGATGTTCTCTTTGATCTGGCAATGTTAATGGTCAACGTTAAATTTAAAATCCTAACTTTTCACTGTAAAGGTTTTTTTTCCTGCACATTAAAAACATTTTCCTGCACATTAAAAAAACCTTTGGAATTTAGGTTGAGCCAAATATCCCCTTTGTAATACTGTTTTTATGCGCTGTCGACACCAAAATTTACCTTGGGTGTTCTCTTGAAGACCACATATAGGGGGTCATTCAGACTGCAATGCTTGTGTGCTACCCCCGGGAGCCAAGTGAGATGCTATCAGCATCTCACTGGCTGCGATCACCTCTGCCTGATTGACAGGCAGAGGCGGTTGCGGGGCAGGAGGGGGCATGCCAATGGCATTAGAACGCTATTGGTGGGGCGCGGTCTGGACAATGGAGGCGTGTCCGGACCGTTGGGGGGGGCAGTCCACGGTGGCTGCGTGATGTCACTTGACTTGTAAGGGGCTAATCACTAAGTACAAAAGCATCGCTGCTGTGCGATACTTTTGTACCTATGCAGGAAGGGGTTAGGGCCTGACATACGGAGTGGACTAGCTCCGTGCTGGGCATCCCCCGCATGTCAGAGTAAATGACCGTAGATGTGCTAAATATAGTACATCTACGATCAACTCTGAATTACCCCCATGGTCTTGTAGGCAAGATTGCTTAAGGACAGGATCTTGTAATAGAATATGCCAATGTTTGTTGAGGACTTTCTAAAGTTTTTTTGACTGAAAGCTATAGTCAGTAATAAATGGGACCAAAGGTTTAGTAGACCTGCATTATCAAATAGGTCTTCCTTCTTGTGAGGAAGAGGGCTTGGGACATTTTAAATATAACCATCAGGGCAGTTCTTTCTTAATCTGCAAAACTGTCTATTAAGAATATTCCGAATCCAATCTGGAATGTCAAAAATAGAGGGAAGTACCATATGTACAGTAGTTGTTCGAGTCAACTTTTTTTTTAATAAATCCTCATATTAATATTTTCCTCTTTGACATAGTAACATAGTAACATAGTAACATAGTAACATAGTATCTGAGGTTGAAAAAAGACAATTGTCCATCGAGGTCAACCTATTTATGGTCTCCTATGCATGATGATTTGACTAAAATTTCTGACTGATGCTGCTGTCAGCCGTTGCATTTTATCCCTATTTATAGTAACTATAATGCATGACTATGCACCATACCCATGGATATCCTTATCCATTAGGAATTTATCTAACCCATTCTTAAAGGTGTTGACAGATTCCGCCATTAGAACTCCCTCGGGCAGGGAATTCCAAACACGTATTGGCCTTACCGTGAAAAAGCCTTTACGCCGTATTGTGCGGAATCTCCTCTCCTCTAACCTGAGCGAGTGTCCACGAGTCCTCTGTGTTGATCTAACCAATAACAGGTCCCGCGCAAGCTCTGTGTATTGTCCCCTTATATATTTGTAGATGTTGATCATATCCCCTCTTAGTCTCCGCTTTTCCAATGTAAACATGCCTAGTCTTTCAAGCCTTTCCCTGTATTCCATCGTCTCCATGCCCTTAATTAGTTTGGTCGCCCTCCTCTGTACCTTTTCAAGCTCCAGGATATCCTTTTTGTAGTACGGTGCCCAGAATTGTACACAATATTCAAGGTGTGGCCTCACTAGTGATTTATATAACGGGAGTATAATACTCTCTTCCCTAGCATCAATACCCCGTTTTATGCATGCTAATATCTTATTAGCCTTCTTTGCTGCAGTCCTACTTTGGGTACTACTGCTTAGCTTGCTATCTATGAGGACACCTAAGTCCTTTTCCAGTACAGAATCCCCTAATTTTACCCCATTTAGTAGGTAGGTGTAATTTTTGTTCTTGTTACCACAGTGCATTACCTTACACTTGTCTGTGTTGAAGCACATTCTCCATTTGGCTGCCCATGCTTCTAATTTAACTAAGTCGTTCTGAAGAGACTCGGCATCCTCCTCTGTATTTATAGCCTTACACAATTTGGTATCATCTGCAAAAATTGACACCATGCTCTCTAGACCTTCTGTTAGGTCGTTAATGAAAATATTGAACAATAGCGGTCCTAATACTGAGCCTTGCGGCACACCACTTAGCACTTCAGTCCAAGTTGAAAAAGATCCATTAACCACAACGCGCTGCTCCCTATTATCTAACCAGTTTTTTACCCAAGTGCATATTGTGCTTCCTAGCCCTGATTCTTGTAGCTTGTAGATAAGTCTCATGTGTGGTACAGTATCGAACGCTTTGGCAAAGTCTAAAAAGATTAGATCCACGTCTTTACCCTGATCTAGGTTTGCGCTTACTGTTTCATAAAAGCCAAGTAAGTTGGTTTGACAGGATCTGTCCTTCATAAACCCATGTTGATTCCTTTTAATGACCTTATTGACTTCAAGGAACTTCTGAATACTATCTCTTAGAATACCTTCCAATACTTTCCCCACTATAGATGTAAGACTAACTGGTCTATAATTACCTGGTTCATCTTTACTTCCCTTTTTGAATATAGGCACTACTTCCGCTATACGCCAGTCTTTGGGAACCATACCTGATATAACTGAATCCTTAAAGATCAAAGATAGCAGTTTTGCCAGTTCAGAGTGAAGCTCCATTAGAACCCTTGGGTTAATACCATCGGGCCCTGGTGATTTATTAATCTTTAAATGTTTTAATCGGTCACAGACTACTTCCTTGCTTAAATAAGTACCTATCAGTGGGATATTCTCATTATTGAGATTGTGTGTCAGTCCCTGAAATGGGTCCTCTCTAGTGAATACTGTTGAAAAAAACTCATTTAGTGTGTCCGCTATGTCATTATCATTTTTGCTTAAGACTCCCAACTTGTCTTTTAAAGGGCCTATACTCTCCTTCTTTAATCTCTTGCTATTAATGTATTTAAAGAATTTTTTGGGATTCGCTTTGCTTTCCTTTGCTACTAGTTTTTCAGTTTCTACTTTAGCCGCTCTTATTTCCTTTTTGCAAATTTTGTTACATTCCTTATAGTGCTGAAATGACTCTGCTTCCCCGTCAGATTTGTATTTTTTAAATGCTCGCCTTTTCTTGCCCATAAGTTCCTTAATCTTTTTGTTAAGCCACACCGGTTTATGATTTTTATTCCTTTTTTTGCTACTCATAGGAATAAATTTGAGTGTATTTTTAGCTAGCAGGAATTTTAGTACCTCCCATTTCTCCGTAGTATTTTTTCCTAAAAACAAACCTTCCCATTCAATATCCCTGAAAAATACCCTCATCTTTTCAAAATTTGCTTTGCTAAAGTTTAGAGTCCTAGTTGAGCCAGTATAGGGCTGTTTATGGAAACTGATATTGAATGTGACCATATTGTGGTCGCTGTTTCCTATGGGTTCCCCTACTATAATACCTGATACCAAATCCCCATTGTTTGTTAATACCAGGTCTAAGATTGCATTGTACCTAGTTGGTTCCTCAATTAGTTGGACTAAGTAGTTATCAGTAAGTGTGTTTAAAAACATATTTCCCCTAGCAGTATCATAAATTACCAAATCTAGAAAGACAATCATGTTTGAACTGTAACAAGATTCAGATTATTATTATTATTATTATTATTATTAAGGGTTGATAGAAAATCAATCAGACATGTTTGGTCTCCCTTCCAGATATAAATGTTATAATCTATGTATCCTTTTCAGATTATAATCTTGTCTAAAAAAGGGGGTTATCCTGCCATATAAAATTGTCTTTTCAGTGGCCCATAAAAAGTTTTGCATAGCTTGGTGTGAATGGTGTGCCCATGGCAGTGCCACGAATTTGTAAATAAAAGATTCTGTGGTTGTCTTTTCCTCAATGGCCACCCAGACTGATCTGCAAACCTAATAGGGTCACCTACAGTATGCACCAGTCTATGAATCTGCAACAAAACCATACCACCCTCCCTCTCCCAGGCAGTACATCACCATCTGAGATGGCCATTCCTCAGGATCACCTACCCCCTGACTGGTGACAGCTAATCTCTTCTTACACATACACAGTAAGGTATTTTTTTTTACTGTATAAAATTAGATTTTAAAAAAATGTCCCCACCATGGTAAATTTTTTTTAGCAAATTGTATTAACAATAGCTTTTTAACTTTCTTCGGTATCATGTTCATAACAAATGAGCATATTTGTTAAAAAAATAAAATAAGTTTAATTATCTATTATTGATATGGGCCCTCATTCCGAGTTGATCGGTCGCAAGGCGAATTTAGCAGAGTTACACACGCTAAGCCGCCGCCTACTGGGAGTGAATCTTAGCTTCTTAAAATTGCGACCGATGTATGCGCAATATTGCGATTACTAACTACTTAGCAGTTTCAGAGTAGCTCCAGACTTACTCTGCCTGTGCGATCAGTTCAGTGCTTGTCGTTCCTGGTTGACGTCACAAACACACCCAGCGTTCGCCCAGGCACTCCCACCGTTTCTCCGGCCACTCCTGCGTTTTTTCTGGAAACGGTAGCGTTTTCAGCCACACGCCCCTGAAACGCCGTGTTTCCGCCCAGTAACACCCATTTCCTGTCAATCACATTACGATCGCCGGAGCGAAGAAAAAGCCGTGAGTAAAAATACTTTCTTCATAGTAAAGTTACTTGGCGCAGTCGCAGTGCGAACTTTGCGCATGCGTACTAAGCGGATTTTCACTGCGATGCGATGAAAAAGAACGAGCGAACAACTCGGAATGAGGGCCCTGATTTGGTAATTAAAGAAGTTTACAATTTTTAAGACATTTTTAGAAAAAAATATTAGCTAAATTAAAAGGAAGTTTCACCACTGAATTTTTAAATAAAGTGTGTAGGGGGATTTTTTGGTCTTTATGTACTCTATGGAGGTAACCCATATATAGCATCCTTGAATGAACAGGATTTACAGTATACTGTATATTCAAACACTGTCTGAAAAAGACTCTTTGGGGAATTCAATTGTTTCTTCTCATGGCCAGCACTATATTGTACTCAACAGACCATTTTAATTGTTGTTCCATTTAGGCATGCTGAGCATCAGGGAGACACATTTCAGCTCACAGTCACCCATGCTGGTAAGCTGAAATGTACAAAAAGTGACCCGTTTGGGCACTTAAACAGCACTTTTCACAATCGCACCCATTAGTTTAGTCGGGTTTAGCTGCATTGCTCAACACAAATGGTGATAATGGGCATCACTTGAATATCGCCCCTGCGATCTACCATCACTTTAGAAATGAGATCAATTGAGTTCCCTCTGTTGTATCCAAAGCTGTTTTTAATTGTGAAAACAGGCATCATTGAAATAAATTGGTCAGATTGGTGTCCAGAATTTTTTCAATATAAATTTTTATTGAAATTAGAAAGTTAAAGGTGGGAAGCAGGAAACAGAAATAAAGAATGGGCTTCAGGGGAGTACAAACATTTAGGTACACATGTACACATTGTGTGAACAACTGACAATAATGGAATACTTAACAAGAAACACTGGTATCCCCCGGCACACTGGATAACATCAGCAACAGGATTTGATAACTACATGGTAGTAGATATTTCAGAGATCTCAGTTGCACACATTTGCAAAGGTATGGCAAGCCCCCAGGCCACTTCAAGGCGTCTCTGAGTAATGGGGGTAACTACCATTAAGTCTAAGTCTGGGGCGTGACACCCCACAAACCAGCAAGGGCCAGAGACCCCAGGGCAGCACACCAGTGTGAGGTTAAAGTGTAAGTTAAAATTAGGAAGCTGAAGCTATATACAAAAGAAGATACACATGAAAGGTGTAATTAAAAAAGAGAAATTAGTAGAAAATGATATGAAAGTGATATATAAAGTGCTAAATTAAATGTTACAGTGTGCTGCCCCAAAGCAGCCCAACCCCACCATTCTAGGGAGTGTCATGCCCCAGACCCAAATCCTGTTGCTGATGTTATCCAGTGTGCTGGGGGATACCAATGTTTCTTAATAATGGAATACTTGCAGACAAACAGTGGATGTAGCAGTTTATAAAACTGTTCTGAGTAAGAAATGCACCTAGAAAATTAAAAACAAGTTCAATATTCAAAATATCAAGCACCAATCCAGAGCTGTAACTAGACATTTTGGTGCTCTGTGCCAAATAGAGAGTTGGCGCCACCTCCTCCCCCCAATTTTCAATAGGGCCATATGGCGCATGCCTTGTGGGGGAAGGGACATGACAAGATTGTTCCCAGAGAAAGCCCATGCTACGATGCCCCTTCCCACATTTTATATATAAAAAGTCCCAGTGCATTGTGGGAGGAAACGTGTTGACCGGACTATATTGGATCATGATACTTCCCAAAACAGATCTCCTCCTCATTACTCCCTTATCCAGACAGCTCCCGCAGTGGTGACCATCAGCCCCTATAGTGGTGAATATCTCCACCGGGAAGGACAAACGGGTAGGCGCTCACGGTATGACGCCGGTTTTTATGGCAGCTGGTGTACCATCACCTGGAGATACGAGTGAGTGGAGGTACTTGCGGCCAGACACCCATTCCGCAGCGGTCAGCGCATCACCATTGGGAGGACAGATGCAAGCGGAGATGCCTGCAGCCAGATTTAAATAGAGACATCATGGGGTAAATATACATTATTTATTCTCTGCTTGGAAAGTGAATTGTAGCTGGGATGCCGACAATACAGCAATGCCTATACTCTGATTCAGAGCTTTGACCATCTAGAACTGATAACATTGGATACAAGTAACCAGTCTGGTTACATTTGTCACTAATTAACTGAACATCATTTACTTTAACTCTGGAGGAGAGAGCTATTGGTAGTTTGTGAAAAAGATACATTTTATTACTATTGTTATTATCAAAAGCTACATTTTAATCTACAGTATATGCATATCAATGAGAGGAAAAGCAAATACCTATGCTATCACTCTTTCTGAAAGCTTGTTATTGTTTTTTGATTTGCACTGTATGTGTAAATGTGATTTTTATTAAATGTGATAACACAAATACGGGCCTTCTTAAAAATTCATACATTTGGAGGACCACTAGCTTTATTTTATATAAATATAACAAAAGCCTATGAGAAAGAGGTATCCACAAGTGCAGTAATTACACATTTGTTTTCCCATATATACTACTAGCCAGGGCCGTTTCTTGGGGGCAGGCGAGCAGTGCAACCGCACTGGGCGCCCGCCGCGGCCCTAACTGTGGCTCCCTGCTTCCCCGTCCTATTTCTCCCAGAGTAACCCGCTCGGGGGGAGGAGTTTCACGGAATGACGCGGTTGCGTCGTTACGTCACGACGCAACCCCGTTACTCCGCGAAACTCCCCCCCCCCGAGCGGAGTACAGAGGGGGATCCAAGTTAGGAAGAGGGAAAGGCCGAGGAGCGACTGGTGAGGCGTGCCGAAGAGCGGTAATCGCCTCTGTAAGTATTCTCTCTCTCTCTCAATGTGTGAAATGGGGACTCTTGCCTGCCGTAGTGTGGGGATTTAATGTATCAAGGGCATTGCGGTGTGTGGCATAATATGGTGCAGGGGGCATTACTGTGCGGGTCTTAATATGGTAGATTTTTTTTTTTCCCGTGGTGGTCGTGATCTGTTGGAGCAGGGTCAAAAACTGGAGGCCACACACGGGTGCGCGCAAGTTTTTTTTTTATCTAGGTGTGTGTGGGGGGGACATTTTTTTATGTCATGGGGGGGCGCATTTTTAAATCTCGCACTGGGAGCCAAATTGGCTAGAAACAGCCCTGCTACTAGCTGAATACCTGTGCGTTGCTACGGGATGAGGATGGTAAATTAGAATGATAGTTGTTCGTTAATTTACGTTGGTTGGAGATCTAGCATATAGGAATATATTGCTTCCCTGACCCACTTTTTGTAGTGGCCAGACCTCTTTTTGGTCCCCCAAGGGACCCTGCTCTGTTCATTATACAACCCTCAGTATGTGGCTTACTTCTGCCTCCATTCCCCTCCTAACATCATGTCAGGGCCCCTGTGAAATGATCAATTTATTTACAGTTTCTTATATAGCGCAGTACATTATGCATCTCCTGATATACTCTGTGCTGCTTGGGGGACCCTGCTACCTCCACTATATAACTCTCAGTGTGTGGGTTCGTGCTACCTCCATTCCACTCCTCACATCATGTCACTGCCCCTGTCACGTGCAGCCCTGTTCTGTCTGACATATCATGCATCTCCTAATATACTCTGTGCTGCTGGGGACCCTGCTGCTCCCACTATATAACTCTCAGCGTGTGGCTTCCTGCTACCTCCATTCCCCTCCTCCCGTCACTGCCACTGTCACATGCAGCCCTGTTGTCACTGACATATCATACATGTCCTGATATAGTGTGTGCTGCAGGCCCACTCCTAGGGGTGCTAGGGGTGTGTTACCCCCACAGTGTTTGTTCCCAGATTGTAAGTCATATGTGTACCAAGTTTGGTGTAAATTGCTGCAGGCATTCCAGAGTTATGCTGGAACATACAAATACACATACATACATACATACATACATACTGTACGTACGTACGTACGTACGTACGTACGTACGTACGTACGTACATACATACATACATACATACACACATACACTTTTTGCGATTTCCGTGGATGGGCAGTGACATTTGTAAAACCGGTTCTTAGCAAGCACCAGGAACCTATGGAGAAGCTACCTGCCAAGTTTCAAGATTGTAGGCCTTGTGGTTAAAGAGATTTCTTGATGAGTCAATCAGTGAGTCAATATCCTTTTTTGCCTTTTCTATATATAGACGAACAACAATTATTGTTGTAACGTTAGTTATTTGCTTTAGCAAAAAGGAATATACTTACTCTCTGACATTTTATGATATGACTTCCAATATTTTGCTTCATGTCCAAGACAGCTGCTATTTGCTTCATACTAAATATGTAATCTTAAAGGATAAAAATGTTATTTCCAGTAAATTGAAGCTCACATCTTTTATTACTGGTTGAAACAAAAAGTAAAAAAATAAAAGTAGAAACATTTGCTTGTTTTGCATTTTTCAAGGCAGGTTTGACTAAGGTCAGCAAATCAGCAGGATATACAGTGGGCAGGACTAGAATAACCTATGGCCATTCAGGGCCTTTGGAGTTTAGGTATTTTTTCAAACTACCACTCACTGTTGTGTAAAATGTTAAAATTTAAAAGGGCAGCATTCTTAATAAGAAAACACAGTTTTCTATTAAAAGCATTACCCTTTTAAATGTCAAGGAAGGCAGCCACTTTGTAAATAACCCCTTAGAATATCATCACAAAGCAACTAATCTTAGTCAGCTGCTGCTTGTCCAGAAGTGTTTAGTGCGAGACCTCGATATACTGTAGCCAATCATTTGCAACAACAGTACTGATCATGTAAGGAACCTGTCATACAGGTGTGGGAGAATACATCTGAAACTTTATGACATTTGTAATAACAGTATCAAGTTTGTAATAAAATGTGTCTTTTTTTTTTTTTTATCAAACTGATTTTTATTGAGGTTTTCCAATTATATGAAACAGTCGTTTGACAATAAAACATCAACATCTTAAGCATAATGTGACAATCCCTAGAACAAAAGGATCGCTTGAAAAAATGGAATATTACAAGAATATCAAGTCAAACGACAATATGCAGTATGAGAATATGGAAATACAGTTAGGGGTGTGGGGGGGGGGGGGGGGGGGGGGATGAAAGGTCAGGGGGGGGGGGGGGGGCTGTCCGCCCATTTAAGACAGTAACACCATATTAGGGTAGGGTCATGCATAAATAACCATACATCATTTAGCCTAGATCTTAATCAAGTTATTGTAGCTGAGCTGGTATAATATTATATTGTTAATTAAGGTGATAGGTTGGGAATGTATAGTATACAGAGAGAGACAGAAATCTATCAGATTGGTGAGAAAATAAAGAGGGAAATAGGAAAAGGAGAAGAAGAAGGCCAGGTTATCTGGACATTTTCCACTGAGAGTTTTCAAAAGCTGCATTTATTGTGGACTGGGTGGTCTGGTCTAAAGTATCCATATAAGGGCCCCATTTTTTGTTAAACCCGGCAAGGCCTGAGGGGCCTGTAAGGAGAGTGGACCTTCGGTCGAAATACAGATATTGTAACATAGTTTTCAGAACTTCGGCTAAGGAGGGGGTCGATCTGACAACCCAGTGCTTTAGAATTGCTTTTTTGGCTATGGTGAATAGCATGGTCAGCATAGGGAAAAGTAGGCTAATCTCTTTCCTCGATCTCCATATAGAGAAATTTATGCAGAGACAAGCCAGCGGATCGGGTCTTAAGGTCGTGTGGAAATTAGTGTTTATGAACATAAATATTTTATTCCAGAAGCGTTGGATCCTAGTACAGCTCCAGAGGCAGTGGTAGAAAGAGGCTCTAGCTCCTTTGCATTTAGGGCATCTATTGGGGATTGCAGGGTCGGTGGGTATCTGTTCATAAGGAGGTAGGTATGCTTTGTGGATGGATTTTATGTGAACCTCTTGTAAGTACGCAGAGCTAAGAATTGACATGGTCCGTTGGTGGTGGTCTACAAGGAGGTCATAGGAGGTCATACTTGGAATGTCTGTTTGCCAGGAGGTAACCAGTCTGGGAATATATGACATGGAAGGGATATTAACAATGAGTGAGTAAATTTGCTTTAGTTTATAGGGATGGGATTCCCAGTGCTTTAGAATCTTTGCTAGTGGGGAAGGGGGAGATGAGAGGGTAGAGTCTAGGCGTAGTGAATGCAGATAATGTCTCACTTGTAGGTACATATAGAAATGGGAGGACGGAATAGAGTACCTGTCTCTCAGTGTTGCAAATTGAGCAATATGACCACCCAGGTCAAAGACCTGTGAAGCGGAGCACAGCCCCCTCTCCCGCCATCGAACAAAAAGAGCATTGTTAAGGGAAGGAGGAAAGGAAGGATTTCCCCAAAGGGATATATAAGAGGAGACAGTGTGATCAGCTTTGAGTTTCTTATGTATTTTCACCCAGCTTAAATACGTGTCTCGGAATAGAGGGTGTTGCAGGATTGATGAGGGTATGTCGGCTTTTTTGGTGTGTAGGAGGGCGCATGGCGAGTACGGTTGGAAGGCGTCAGTATCTAGGGCCAAGTCAGTATACGTGCTTTTTCCCAACAGCCAGTCAGCTGCATATCTGAGAAAAATTGTAAGAGAGTAAGAAAGAAAGTCTGGGACCCCCAGTCCACCCATTGATTTGTCCATTATTAGTTTTGCAAAGGCCACTTTTGGTTTCTTCCCATTCCATATAAATCGGGTCATAGCTTTGCGTAATATTTCGCCATCCGTTTCTCTAAGGCTAAATGGGAGAGATTGCATAATATACAAAATTTTTGGAAATATTACAGATTTAAGGACTGCAATCCTCCCTAGCAATGAGAGCGGTAAGGTAGCCCAGCCTTCTAGTTTAGAAAGCACGGCTTTAATGGCCGGTGTGTAGTTTATCTCGTAGATCCGTGAGATATCTCGTGTGATATTTACCCCTAGATATTTGAAATGTGACTGGGTGATCGTGAAGGGCGATGCTTCGGTGAGAGAGGCTAGTATGGCAGGGGAAACGTGTATAGGAAGTAATTCTGATTTTGTGACATTGATTTTATAGCCCGCCGTTTCACCAAAGTCTGAAATCAAACGCAGGATTTCCGGGACTGATGTGAGAGGGTTCGAGACAAATAATAACATGTCGTCGGCGAACAAGGCGACTTTAAGCTCGTTATTGCCGACAGAGATGCCATTAAAGGAAGGGGAGAGCCTAAGAGCTAATGCTAGAGGTTCAAGAGCAATGGCAAAGAGGAGTGGGGAGAGAGGACATCCTTGCCTAGTGCCTTTTTCTATATAAAAGGGGTTGGAAAGGAAACCGTTACAGGAAATTTGAGTGGCCGGGGATGTATACAGTGTACGAATAGCTTCAATGAACGCATCTGGGATCTTAAATCGTGCTAGGGTTGCGTAGAGGTGTGGCCATTCGACAAGGTCGAAGGCCTTTTCTGCGTCCAAGGATATGATGGCGTGTCCTGCTGTGGTCACGTCACCATGACAGGCATGTAGGGCTGCTATTACCCTTCTCACATTGACCACTGAGTGTCTGCCTGCGATAAAGCCTGTCTGATCGGGGTGAACGATGTGGGGGAGTATAGGTTTCAGACGGTCGGCCAATATCTTGGCGAACAGCTTGTAATCTAGGTTTAGCAAAGATATTGGTCGATATGAGCCTGGATGGGATAGATCTCTGCCTGGTTTAGGGAGCAATTTGAGGAGTGCCGAATTAAAGTGCGGTGGGGGAGTCTTAGCTGATAATAATGAGTTGAAAATGTCTACCAGAATGAAGTCGACTTTGAGTGAGAGGAGTTTGTAGAACTCTCCACTGTAGCCGTCAGGACCAGGGGCCTTATTGGGTTTTAATTGTTTGATCGCTGATCGGACTTCAGTGATGGTGATCGGGGATAGAAGTTGAGCTGTCATATCATCTGTAATAGCAGGGTAAGGTAATGCTTCCCAAAAGGATGGGGGGTTGAGCGAGTTAGCTATGGGAGTGGGGGGAGGATGTGACGGTTGAGAGCAAGCTGTCAGGGGGTGTGAAGCAGGCGAAGGTGGTTGTGGGGTGTTTGTGAGGGTGGATGAATATAGTTGGGAAAAGTAAGACTGCATAATGTGTGCAATCTGCTTATTTGTGGAAGTCAGTGTGCCTTGCTGCGTGCGGAGAGGGTGAACCACTGCAGGTGAAAATGAGCCACGTAGTAGGTTAGAGAGTAAGCGGCCAGACTTGTTCCCAAATTTGTGGAACTTGTAGTGGACAGAAAAAAGGTATTTATTTCCCATTTCGGAAATGTGTTCATCAAAGTGGGTTTTAGTAAGTAGATATGCTTGTTTAGTAGCTGGTGAAGGAGCTCGTTTGTATGTCTGATATGCTGAGGTGAGAGCGTTCTGGAGTTCCAAATACTGCTTTGAGAAATTCTTATTGGAGGCTGCGGTAAAGGACATAATCGCCCCTCTGAGTACTGCTTTCGCTGCCATCCAGAACAGAAAGGGATTCGTCTGGAGGTGTTCAGAATTGGTAGTGTAATAGTCGTCCCAAGCAGCCTCCAAGAAGGACTTGAAAGTATCAGAATGGCAGAGTCTAGTTGGGAATTTCCATAGCCTAGTCGTGTCTTTATCGTCTGGGAAGTGGATAGTCAATGATATCATAGCATGGTCTGACAGTGAGATGGGGGCAATAGAGCAGTCTGTGACCTGAGGAAAAAGAGCGTGAGAGATGAAGAAGTAGTCGATGCGAGAGAGAGAGCCGTGCGCCGCTGAGAGACAAGTGTACTCCCTTTCTGTTGGGTATAGGGCTCTCCATAGGTCAATAACCTGTAGGGTGGAGGTCAGAAGGGGGATGCCTACCTTTGGGAGTGGAGGGGGGGTCCCTCGGGTGTTTGATCTGTCTAATAGGGAGGAAGAGATTAGATTAAAATCTCCACCAATAATCAAATTGTCTCCCATAAAGGGGGTCAGGAGGGCAATCAAACTCTGGAAGTATGACTTAGAGTAGGGAGGGGGAATATATACATTAGCCAGCGTGAGCCTCTTGCCCAGGATATCTACCGTGACCACCACATATCTACCTGTATCATCAGTAACAATGCGGTGTACCTCATGAGCCAGATTGCGTTTTACCAGGATGACCACTCCTCTTGCCTTGGATCCGTAGGAAGAAGACGCCAATACAGACCAACCCAGCATTCCTAGTTTCGCAGATTCAGAGGGAGTCAGGTGAGTTTCCTGGAGGAATGCCACGTCCACGCCAGATTTCTGTAAGAAAATCAGAATTTTCCTGCGTTTCGCTGGAGAGTTAATTCCCCCAACGTTCCAGGTTGCGTAGCGTAGACTAGGCATCCCTGCAGGAAACCGGGAGAAAAAGAAACAACATCTTAAACCCTGAGAAGACAAAAGGGGGAACTTTTAGTATAACAATGTCAGAGGGTGTCATACATTCTGGCCAGTTTGTATAGGGTAGGACAGCGCCCTCATGAGATGAGGTGGGGTACCAGACAGTGAGGGAGGGGAGGGGGGTACGGGAGGGGAGATAGGGAATATGAATGAAAAGAGGCAAACAAACGCTAGCATTTGTTGCCAGACTTCCAATCAATAGCACATAGAGTAATATGTCAAAAAGAACACTCATCCAGCACGGAGGGGGGCGTGTCCGTCCCCGCACCTCAAAGTGCTACAAGATACTAACGTGAAACTGTTTAACTGGGGCCCGTAGGTCCCGACAGCGAGTTACACCTAAGAACATTGAGATAACATGTTATATAGAGAATATGAGAATATGAGCCACTAAGTATGGAGAAAAAAGACATAATGGTATAAATTCTGAGCTCAGTGTACAGACATGAAGTCATGTAAAGCAGAAAGAACTAAAATGAGGCAATTTTGAACAAGTAGCATAGTTCTTCATTTAGCTGGATCAGAGATGTCTGCATCCTTGGCCTGGGACAGCTCCTGGAGGTAAGCCAAAGCGTCAGGCGGGGTGGAGAAGTCCTTGAAAGAAGACCCATCATAGATGCGAAGCCTGGCAGGATATAACAGGCCAAATTTGCGCCCTTCAGCGACTAATTGGGAGCAAACAGGTGAAAAGGATTTCCTGGCCCGTGATAGTTCAGCGGAGTAGTCTTGAAAGATATGAAGCTTATGACCTTCCCATGCTAGGGATTTAGCTTTGCGCGAGGCTGACCAAATCTCCATTTTGTGTAGATAATTTAAGCAGCGAAACAGGGTAACTCGGGGTCTCGGCCTGTTAGGGGTCGGAGTCGGGCCCACCCTATGAACCCTCTCTATTACCATGTCTTGGCAAACCGCCTCTATGCCTAAAAGCGAGGGTAGAGTGTTGCGGACAAAATGGGCCAAAGCGGGCCCCTTGATTGATTCAGGGAGGCCGACCAGCCTAATATTATTCCGACGCGATCTGTTTTCAATATCGTCTATCTTGTTCCACAGCTGGTAAGAGTCATTAGTGAGACGTTTCACGGTGTGCTGCAAGTCTCCTATATCATGGGAGGCCACGCTGATTTGTTGCTCTGCGCTGGAAACCCTGTGGGTTAAGTGTTGTAGCTGGCTAGTAATATCAGCCACTGCTTTGGTTAGGAGTGGGGTCATAGTAGCTGTAATGGCTGCCACCACCTCTGAGTAGGTCACAGGGGCATCGCAGCCCGCACTTACGTGTCCCCCAGGTCCTTCGGCCGCGGTTTTCTTGTGCAGGGGAGGTGCACTCTCTGCTGCCGAATCTGCCTGCATGGTCCCTGCGGCCCGCCGCTTCTCCTGGCGTGGAGGCTGCGGCTGCTGCTGGTCCGTTTGGGGTTGCGGCGTCGGCGAGGTTAGGAAGCGGTCCATATTGACTGCAGAGGTGTAGGGTCACTGTGGGAGGACTCCGGGCGCCAAACGAGGCTTGGAAAGCCTAGTAAAATGTATTTTTTGAGGAGCGGGGGACGGAGCTCAAAACGGAGCTCAGGTCTCCATGAAGCCGGAACCGGAAGTCCAAAATGTGTCTTTAAAAACATTTTAAGAAAAACAATTTTTGCTTTCACTTTTTTCATTAAAAACTGATTTGCCAACCCTAAAACACAAAATTAATGGAAATTTGTCAAATGCTTCTCTATCCTACAATCCAATTACACGTTTGAGTTCCATCACAATAGTTTCCATTATATGTTACTGAATAAATTACTTTTCCTCAAATGTTTTTGCCAAATCCTGTGCCATGTATAATATCAATTAGATGGCGTGGTACTTTTGATATGGTATTAGTGTTTTACACATTGCTAAGCAACAGCATAGAAGTCAATTACAAAAATGAAACATGAGGAAACTATAGTAAAATCAGAACTTAATTTTATGCGTGAAAAAGCCTTTGAGTTATTAATTATGGAATTTCTAATTTTTACAGCCAACCAGGCGAAACAAGCAACATATGTGTTCTAGAAAACTGACTTGAGTCTGAAAGTTAAAGGTTAAATGACAAAGTGCCATATCCCTGGTGACTAATATATTTCACCATTACATTAGGAAAAAAGTAAATATTATTTGAAAGAAAAATGGGAATTGTAGAGTCCGTCTTGTACATAAACAAAATATGTTTTAATAGGAAACAATATTTTGTGTTGGGGCTTTCTTTCTAAAAATGTCAAGCAAAATGACATAGATTATATAATTATGTATTTACTAATAGTCACAAATATTAACAGGAGGATCCATATTTAAATATCCAGATGAATGTTGCTGCAGGTGGCAAAGGTAACTAGTGTAGAATACAGATCCCAAATATTGGTCACTAATTTGGAAACCAGATCCACAATCATTGTAGCTAGTAAATAAAACAGATCCTCAATCCTGGTGGCTAGTGTTGAAAGTTTACACATATCTTGGCATGCAGTACATAAATTATACCACAAACTTGGTGCAAATTTAGAAAGTTGACCAATAATCCTGGTAGTGAGTGTATAATATAATACCTCAATCCTGTTAATTAATATAAAAAGCAGATCCACAATCTTGGTAACTAGTAGTAGTAGCAAGCAGACCCTTTATTCTGGTAACTAGATCCCACGTGCATCTCAGTCCTGGTGGCTTGTGCAGGCAGTAGACCTCAGCCAGACATCTTTTAAGAAATTATACCTAACCAACAGGGGAAATTAACAAAGGAAGAAATAAAAATACTAAGCAAGTTGTAGTTGAATGATGGGAAAAAAATGCCCTAAATATCACCTACCTTTAAGCGCTAGATCTATGTGCCTATCCTCTACACAGTATGTCAACTCCTTTAATAGGCAGGGTACACTACCATACCCTCCAACATGACCCATTCCATTAGGTACAAAATGCTCTGTTCTTTCTTCCAGTGGTGGCTGCAGAGGTGAGGCTGCAGCACAGGCAAAAATTCAAATAGGGGAGACTTACCAACTGCCACTCCAAACATCGCTGGCCAAGACTCACTGGCAGTTGGTGTGGCTCCCCAGTTTGAATTTTGGACTGTGCTGCAGCCCCACCTCTGTAACTGCCACTGGCAAGAAAGTCTAGGAATAGAGTATTTTGAGGTACATTTACTAAGCAGTGATAAGAGCGGAGAAGTGAGCCAGTTGAGAAGTTGCCCATGGCAACCAATCAGCACTGAAGTAACATCTATAATTTGCATACTATAAAATGATACAGAGCTGCTGATTGGTTGATGGGGAAATATCTCCACTGGCTCACTTCTCCACTCTTATCACTGCTTAGTAAATGTACCCCTTTGTACCTAATGGAATGGGTCATGTTGGAGGGTATGCACTACTATGTGAAATCTGACATTTATGCAAGGATCTTGTAGAGACATAAATAGTAATTTATGAATTGCAAAAGTTTGCAAGCGTGCAACACATTCCTATTTGAGTTAATGTGAATGTACTTTATTTTCTGTCTTCCAGATTGTACAACTGCCTACATAAGTGAATTTGGCTGGAAAAATATTTTAAATTAATTCTGGAGTCCAAAAGATCTCCTGAAGGGTCTGTTAGTTTGTGCACAAATGAGACATTTTGCAGTGGTGAAAGGTCCTCTGCAGCACCCCTCCCAGCCCCTGACACGGTATCCCCACTTACATATGAATTATGCACTTTCAATATATTTTAAATAATTTGAATATGTATCTCACACAGTGAAGGAGCACAGCAGATCCATAATAAAAATGGAAATTTTTTCAAAACAATACAAATAGAACCAGAAAATGGAGCAAAACTGTTCCTCACATGGTGCTGTTACAATAGTGTTTCCATAAAAATATAAATATAAATGTTGGTAACAGTCATTTTACTATTTAAACTAAGCATAAAATAACACATATAGTTAAACTTTAAAATAACAATATAATGAAACCCAAGTTACAGTATTTATTTATAATCATAGACAAAATATAAGAGGTTTGGTATATAATACCGGTGGTTGGGATGCCAGCAGTCACATGACCGACACTGGCATCCCAACAATGAAGGTGAGGTAAGTATTTCTGTCCTCCCCTACCCTAACCCCCACGGGGGTGGCAGCTATGGCTATCCCTCCAGGGGTGATGGCTATGGCTAACTCTCGGGTGGTGGCTGCTATGGCTAACCACCCCACTAGTGCCTAAGCCTCCCCTCCATGAGCCCTATCCGTAACCTGCACCCCGATACTCACCTTCGGGATATCATCTGTCGGTGTTCCAACACTGGTCTTCTGAATGGTGTCGGAATTCCGGCGTCAGTCACATGACTACCTACATCCCAACCGTCGGGCCATGTAAGACATGTCTGAGTCCTTAACTGGTTCTTCTCAATATGATGATGATTGAGGTAGTCAATAGATGGAAAATATGGCTACATTTTATACAGGGGTGTCGTTATCGAACACAGAATTATTGAAAACAGTGTGACTGTGTACTGTAGTTTACATCAAAGTATACAGCTCTGTGTAAAGTGTGCTGTATCAGTAAAATTAGTCCATACTGTATTACTATTTTTAGAGAGACTTGTTACAATCAAGAGTTGCTCATAGTGATGCATTTCCCCTGTAATCCATATTTCATGCTTTTAATTATATTTGTTAGCATTTTAAAGATGTAATATCCTTATTCCAAAATGAAATAAATTATTTTTTTCCCTCAAAATTCTACACACAATACCCCATAATGACAATGTAAAAACAGTTTTTTTTTTATTTTTGCAAATTTATTAAAAATAAAAAACTAAGAAATCACAGGTATTGTACATAAGTATTTACAGCATTTGCCTTAAAGCTGAAAAATGAGCTCAGGTGCATCCTGTTTCCACTGATCATCCTTGAGATGTTCCTACAGCTTAATTGGAGTCCACCTGTGGTAAATTCAGTTGATTGGACATGATTTGGAAAGGCACACACCTGTCTATATAAGGTCCCTCACTTGAGAGTGCATGTCTGAGCACAAAGCAAGCATGAAGTCAAATGAATTGTCTGTACACCTCCGAGACAGGATTGTCTTGAGGCACAAATCTGTTGAAGGGTACAGAAAAATATCTTCTGCTTTGAAGGTCCTAATGAGCACAGTGGCCTCCATTATCCATAAATGGAAGAAGTTTTGAGCCACCAGGACTCTTTCTAGAGCTGGCCGGCCATCTAAATTGAGCGATCGGGGGAGAAGGGCACATAGTCAGGGAGGTGACCAAGAACCCGATGGTCACTCTGTCATAGCTACAGCATTCCTATGTGGAGAGAGGAAAACCTTCCAGGAGGACAACCATTTCTGCAGCAATCCACCAATCAGGCCTGTATGGTAGAGTGGCCAGATGGAAGCTACTCCTTAGTAAAAAGCGCATGGCGGCCCACCTGGAGTTTGCCAAAATGCACCTGAAGGACTCTCAGACCATGAGAAACAAAATTCTTTCGTCTGATGAGACAAAGATTGAACTCTTTGGCGTAAATGCTAGACATCATGTTTAGAGGAAACCAGGCACCGCTCATCACCAGGCCAATACCATCCTTACAGTGAAGCATGGTGGTGGCAGCATCATGCTGTGGGGATGTTTTTCAGTGGCAGAAACTGGTAGACTAGTCAGGATAGAGGGAAAGATGAATGCAGCAATGTATAGAGACATCCTGGATGAAAACCTGCTCCAGAGCGCTCTTGACCTCAGACTGGGGCGACGGTTCATCTTTCAGCAGGACACCGACCTTAAGCACACAGCCAAGATATCAAAGGAGTGGCTTCTGGACAACTTTGCAAATGTTCTTGAGTGGCCTAGCCAGAGCCCAGAGTTGAATCCGATTGAACATCTCTGGAGAGATCTGAAAATGGCTGTGCACCGATGCTTCCCATCCAACCTGATGGAGCTTGAGAGGTGCTGCAAAGAGGAACGGGCAAAACTGCCCAAAGATACTGTAGGTGTGCCAAGCTTGTGGCATCATATTTAAAAAGACTTGAGGCTGTAATTGCTGCCAAAGGTGCATCAACAAAGTATTGAGCAAAGGCTGTGAATACTTATGTACATGTGATTTCTTAGTTTTTTATTTTTAATAAATTTGCAAAAATCTCACAAAAAACTTTTTCCACGTAGTCATTATGGGGTATTTGTGTGTAGAATTCTGAACAAAAAATGAATTTATTCCATTTTGGAATAAGGCTGTAACATAACAAAATGTATAAAAAGTGAAGTGCTGTGAATACTTTCTGGATACACTGTAGCTATGTAAGAGCTTACATTTATTTCAATGTATAAAAAAATTGGCAAGACATCTGGACTGTGAGTAGCCTTAAGGAAATCTGAACTTTTGAAAACTTTTTATCCATTAAGATCATTTCTTATTATCATTGTTTCATTGTTATTTTTTCGTGTTTTTATTCTTTGACTCATCATTGGAGCATTTCTTACAAACTCCCCATCTTTTCCATAGTGTTGTAACAAAAAAAAAAATTGCCTGGATATATGGAATAAAATTCATTTTTGTTGCATTGGCCCACTAATCTGTGACCTGACAATTGTCATCAAAGGTGAAGGTGATATGTTTTAAGGACATTTAAAGATAGGAGTCAGAACAATATATCTTATGTGAGTCGGGGCGCGCATTCTGTCAGATGGCTTTTACAAAAGACATCTTTATAGAAGTGTTCTACATATCCAGGGCCGAAACTAGGGGGGGGGCTAGGGGGGCATGTGACCCGGGCGCGGGATTGGATAGGGCGCTGGGATCCTGCTACGTCTGATACAGCAAAAGGAGGAAGTGGAGGACCATGGGATTTGTAGTCAAGTCTGTTACTGGTTATACTTGGAGCTGTAACAGAGAGACTACAAATCCCATGAGGCATTTCACTCACCCTGCAGAGATATGGCCGCCACTGCCGCCCGCCCTGGCTGTGACTGTCTTGATGCAGAGCTTTCTCCAGCCCCGCGCTGCCCTGCATTCAGCGCTGCCGCTGAGTCGCTGACAGACACCAGCTGTGATTGATTGCAGCAGCCCAGCACCCTTCACCTCCGTCTGACTAAAGAGTGAGAGGACTGGAGGTAAAACATACACACACACTCCCTCACTCTGGTGTTAACCCCTGCAGCTCATTTATTAAACTAGTTATTTAAGATTATACAGTATATATTACTTTATAATGCTGTTACAACTACAGATCATATTTGAATAAACGTGTGTGTATGTATGTATATGTGTGTGTATGTATGTATGTATGTATGTATGTATGTATGTATGTGTGTGTGTGTGTGTATATATATATATATATATATATACATATATATATATATATATATACATACTGTGTGTGTTTTACTGGGGTCTGCTTGTCTGAGGGATATTATGGAGCATATAATGTTTTTTATTCTATTTTAGTGTATTTTTTATCTATTTTTTACTTTTATCACCTTATTTTTATATATATATTATTAAAAAAAATTATTTTTTTCTGGGGGGGGGCGCTAACTTACTGCCTTGCCCCAGGTGCCGTAAATCCTAGTTTCGGCCCTGACATATCTCTTGTTTGAGTCTTGGGTACGCCTAGTTGATTCCCATCTATCAAATTGCTTCATTTTGAATCTGTGTGGATGTGGTGTTTGTGGTTATAGGAAGAGATGGGTGGTCTTCAGGTTGCCGACTGTCGGGATCCCGGAGCACAGTATACCGACGCCGGAATCCCGACAGCCGGCATACCGACAGTTTGTCTCCCTCGTCCACGCCCCCCCTGGAAGGAGAACAAATAGCATGGCATGCATAGCGCACCACCTTGCCCGCAGCGTGGCAAGCGCTGCGAGCCCGCAAGGGGCTCATTTGCGCTCGCCACGCTGTCGGTATGCCGGCGGTTGACCTTCTGGTGCCAGTATGCTGGTTGCCGGGAGCCCGACTGCTGGCATACCATACCACACCCGAAGAGATACCTTCCTGTTGATTAAAGATACCTGGATGCGTTTATACTTACCTGGTTTAGTGTGAGTGGGGTACGCTGATCAACCTCTTTGGATTATACCATGGTTTTGTGTTTCTACTATTTTGTAAAACTGGACTATACTTTTGTTGTTTCTATTTTTCTTTTATTATTCCCTTCTGCATGAGCTTGGGAAGTTGCCTCAAACACCATTTGAAGAAAAACAGATGGCAACAGAATCTTCCATCAGATTGACTATATAGTGTATCCACCATTCATCTCTATGTAAAGGGGACATATTGTATGCTATATGTGGTTTGAATCAGTGGCGGATCTTGCCACGGGCAATCGGTACTTTTGCCCGGGGCGCCGCCTTCAGGAAACATAGAAACATAGAATTTGTCGGCAGATAAGAACCACTTGGCCCATCTAGTCTGCCCCTTTTTTTTTTATATTATTTTTATCTCTAACCTTATTTGATCCTTATTTCTTTGTAAGGATATCCTTATGTCTATCCCATGCATGTTTAAATTGCTCTACTGTCTTAGCCTCTACCACCTCTGATGGGAGGCTATTCCACTTGTCCACTACCCTTTCTGTGAAATAATTTTTCCGCAAATTTCCCCTGAACCTCCCCCCTCTCCAGTCTCAGTGCATGTCCTCGTGTCCTATTGCTTCTCTTCATTTGGAGAATGTTTCCCTCCTGGACTTTGTTAAAACCCTTGATATATTTGAAAGTTTCTATCATGTCCCCCCTTTCCCTTCTCTGCTCCAAACTATACATATTGAGATTTCTTAGTCTTTCTGGGTATGTTTTGTGATGTAGGCCATGCACCATTTTAGTTGCCCTCCTTTGTACAGTTTCTAATGTATTAATATCCTTTTGAAGATATGGCCTCCAGAACTGAATACAGTATTCTAGATGAGGCCGTACCAATGACCTATACAGTGGCATTATTACTTCTTTCTTTCTGCTGCTGATTCCTCTCCCAATGCAGCCAAGCATCTGACTAGCCTTCCTCATTGCCTTGTTACATTGCTTACCTGCCTTTAAGTCATCTGAAATAGTGACTCCTAGATCCCTTTCCTCCTCAGTAGTTTCCAGTATAGTGCCATTAATACTGTATTTAGCTTTAGGATTTTTGAGACCCAAGTGCATGATTTTGCATTTTTTGGCATTAAACTGTAATTGCCAGACTCTTGACCATTCCTCTAGTCTACCTAGATCCTCAATCATTTGTTTTACCCCACCTGGTGTGTCTACCCTGTTGCATACCTTTGTGTCATCTGCAAAAAGGCATACTTTCCCTTTAATGCCATTTGCAATGTCACCAATAAAGATATTAAAAAGCACTGGTCCAAGTACAGATCCCTGGGGTACTCCACTGGAAACATTTCCCTCCTGTGAATGCACTCCATTTACCACAACTCTCTGTTTTATATCCTTCAACCAAGATCTTATCCATTCAATAATCCTAATATCCAATCCCAAACTTTCAAGTTTATTTAGCAGTCTGCGATGTGGAACTGTGTCAAAAGCCTTACTAAAGTCTAGATAAGCTATATCCATGGCTCCACCTTTATCCATCACTTTAGTCACACATTTAAAAAAGTCAATAAGATTTGTTTGACATGATCTCCCCCCAGTGAATCCATGCTGTTTGGGATCCAGTAAATTGCCGGATTTGAGATAATCTACAACTCTTTCTTTTAAGAGTGTTTCCAACAATTTCCCTACTACTGATGTAAGACTCACTGGTCTGTAGTTGTTTGCCTCTTCCTTGCTTCCACTTTTGTGCAGTGGGACTACGTTTGCTCTTTTCCAGTCCCCTGGAATTACTCCTGTAGCTAATGACTGGTTGAATAATTCTGTCAATGGTGCTACCAGCACCTCTTTAAGTTCTTTTAGTATCCTTGGATGTATCCCATCTGGCCCCATAGATTTGTCCACTTTCAGCTTTGAGAGTTCTGTTAGGACCTTCTCCTCTGTAAATGTACTTGTTTAATTTTCCTGAATATCCCTGCAACTTAACTGTGGCCCCTTCCCCTCTCTTTCAGTAGTAAATACTGAGCAAAAAAAGATGGCGCCGGCGCCATTTGGAGGGCGCCACACCAGGGCAAGATCCGCCACTGTGCCCCCCGCAGTGCCCCCCCCGCTTTGAAGGGAAACAGACGCGTAGCGTCTAGTTTCCCTTCATTGAGAGGACTTTAGTTGTGCGGTGCTAGGTCTAGTTTCCCTACGGTCTAGTTTCCCTTCATGTAGAGGACCTTTGCTGTGCGGTGCGCGATGACATCATCGCGCACCGCACAGCATAGTGGCACAGACACTAGGGGTCATAATTGACCTCTAGTGTCTATGCTGTTCTATGGGAGAGATGTAATAACGTCTCTCCCATAGATCGAGGAGAGGAGAGGAGAAGAGTGGCGCCACCGGCGGAGGAGGTCTGCAGCGGTCTTGATCAGGAACGGGGATGGTAAGTATACTTTTTTTATTTTATTTTTTCTTTCAGCGTCGCTACAGGGGGCATAAATGGGGGCGTAACTGAACACGCCCCCATTTGAAGCCACGCCCCTATACTTTGCCCGGGGTGCCACAAGGCCAAGAACCGGCCCTGGTTTGAATACATGCAGGGGTATCTATAATTTTTGTAGCACCCTGGACATAGACTTGTTTCACTTTTTACTTTTTGGTCTACCCGTATAAATGTGGTGACATTTACTCTGACACTTGTAGTGTACTGGCAGGTTTGCGCAATGTGGGTTAACCTTCAAATTTTCCTTTCTATTTTACTGTACATGGAGGACGGTCCCTGCCCCTGATTACCTAAGATAGTTGAGAGTTTGCGCTGCTGAGATAGGAGAGTGATTTCATCATCAATGTGAGGAATTGCCAGATGGATGAGCAGAATGCCCTGTGGAGGGAGTGACAGGAGCCCTTCCATGCATGAGTCATTGATTGCCCTAAGGGGTGTGACAGAAGTCCTCCCAGCACTGCTGACATAGTCAGTGCATGCGTGGGGATCCCTGTGTTATTGGCATGAGAAACTTGGCAAGCAGGGCACATCCAGCGGAGCTGTCCGTGAAGGCAGGTGCTGCAGCACAGTATACAGTATGAGACGTACTTAGTAAAGCAGGGCAGCCATATAATTACACACCTATTAACTAGAATTATTCGATTAGCCCTGTAATTCAAACTGGGGACCTGTCATAACTTCCCAGTGACAACCTGCTGTTATAACTGAAGAAGCTTGTGTAGTAAGTAAGGATAATTCTTCAGGAAACAACTCCCTATAGTGACCATCTATTAAATTATATCTAAATACATAAGACGGGATACCAGGCATGATACATTATTATTTTATTATTATTGTTTAGTTATATGGCGCCACAAGGGTTCTGCAGTGCCTAACAAAGTACATAATACTGGGGACAGGCCACTGAAATAATAATCAGAATGGCAGAAACTGAGGGTTAGGTGCCTTTGGATCATGAGTGCAGAGGGCCCTGTTCATGATAGCTTACATTCAGACAGATAGGGGCAGGGGCGATCCTAGGGTTTTTGTCACCCGGGGCAAGGCAGTAATTTGGCACCCCCCCAAGAAAAAACCCAAAACCCTGTCACAGTAAAATAATCAGATTATTAAACATTTTGGTAGACTAGGTAATGTGAAGATTAATAAATCACCAGGCCCAGACGGTATTCATCCAAGGGTTATTATTGAGCTTAGGTTACAGCTAGCATAACCCCTGTACTTGATTTTCCATAGTTCAATTAGATCAGGCATAGTACCAAGGGACTGGTGCATAGCGGCGGTAGTGCCTTTATTTAAAAAGGGAAATAAAAATGATCTGGGAAACTATAGACCAGTTAGTTTAACCTCTATAGTAGGTAAAATATTGGAAGGCATTTTGAGAGATAGCATAGGGGATCACCTACAAGCTACAAAGTTTATTAATAAAAGTCATCATGGGTTTGTAAGGTACAGATCATGCCAAACCAACTTAATTAGCTTCTACGTGGAAGTGAGCAAGAATCTTGACCATGGAAAAGCAGTGGATGTGGTGTATTTAGCTTTTGCAAAAGCCTTCGATACAGTGCCTCATAGGAGACTGATCAACAAATTACGGTAACTTGGTCTAGGTTACCGTATATACTCGAGTATAAGCCGACTTTTTCAGCACTTTTTTTTGTGCTGAAAAAGCCACCTCGGCTTATACTCGAGTCAGTGACAGGCAGAGGCAGAGCAGTGTGAAGGAGGGACACGAAGCGCACAGCGCGCGGCTCTCCTGTGTCCCTCCTGCATCTCCGGCGGCAGCAGCGGCGGTTCTATTACAGGAAGTACCCGTTCGTGACCTCTGATCACGAACCGGCACTTCCTTTAATAGACCTGCCGCCGAAGATGCAGGAGGGACACAGGAGAGGCGCGTGCTGTGCGCTTCGTGTCCCTCCAGAAGACAGCGCGGGATCGACGGAGGGGTAAGTAACAACACTGTGGGGCATACCTGGCACTTGGGGAGGGAGCATATCTGGCAGCATGAGGGGGTATATGTGGCAGCATGAGGGGACGTATCTGGCAGCATGAGGTGACATATCTGGCAGCATGAGGGGACATATCTGGCAGCATGAGGGGACATATCTGGCAGCATGAGGGGACATATCTGGCAGCATGAGGGGGCATATGTGGCATCATGAGGGGACATATCTGGCAGCATGAGGGGACATATCTGGCAGCATGAGGGGACATATCTGGCAGCATGAGGGGGCATATCTGGCAGCATGAGGGGGCATATCTGGCAGCATGAGGGGACATATCTGGCAGCATGAGGGGACATATCTGGCAGCATGAGGGGGCATATCTGGCAGCATGATGGCAGCATGAGGGGGCATATGTGGCATCATGAGGGGGCATATGTGGCAGCATGAGGGGACATATCTGGCAGCATGAGGGGACATATCTGGCAGCATGAGGGGACATATCTGGCAGCATGAGGGGGCATATCTGGCAGCATGAGGGGGCATATGTGGCAGCATGAGGGGCATATGTGGCAGCATGAGGGTCATATGTGGCAGCATGAGGGACATATGTGGCAGCATGAGGGCATATCTGGCACATCAGGCACTGTGGGGGCATATCTGGCAGTGTGGGGGCATATCTGGCAGAGTGGGGGCATATCTGGCAGTGTGGGGGCATATCTGGCAGTGTGGGGGCATATCTGTCACTGTGGGGGCATATCTGTCACTGTGGGGGCATATCTGGCAGTATGAGGGCATATCTGGCACTGAGGGCTGTGTACGGCTAGAGCTGCATTTCCCACCCTAGGCTTATACTCGAGTCAATAAGTTTTCCCAGGTTTTTGTGGTAGAATTAGGTGCCTCGGCTTATATTCGGGTCGACTTATACTCGAGTATATACGGTATATTATTTGTACATGGATAAGTAATTGGCTGGATAACAGAGTGTAATGAGTAGTGGTCAATGGGATGTTCTCCAGTTGGGCACCAGTAGTCAGCGGAATGCCACAAGGGTCAGTTCTTGGCCCACTGCTCTTCACTATATTTAGCAATGATCTAGGAATAGGCCTTGAAAGCACAGTGTCAATCTTTGCAGATGATACTAAACTGTGTAAGGTAATTAATTCAGAAGGTGATGTGGAGTCTTTACAGAAAGACTTAGTTAAACTGGAAACCTGGGCATCTAAATGGGGAATGAGGTTTAATATAGAAAAATGGAAAGTTATGCATTTTAGAAAAAAACACACACATGCATCCTACACTCTAGATGGGGAAAATATAGGGGTAACCATGGTGGAAAATGATTTGGGGGTGCTCATAGATAATATACTTAATAACAGTATAAAACGTCAAAATGCAGCAAAGAAGGCAAGTGAAGTGCTTGCGTGCATTAAATGGGGGCATAGAGACAAGTGACGAGGATGTAATCCTGCCACTGTACAAATCATTGGAACGTCCACACCTGGAATATTGTGCTCAGTTCTGGGCACCGTATTATAAAAAGGAAAATTGGGGAACTAGATAGAGTTCAAAGAAGAGCTACTAAACTGATTAAAGGGTTAGAGTCTCTGGAGTACGAGGAAAGGCTTGCTAGGTTAAATATGTATTCACTAGAAAAGAGGCATCTAA
Source organism: Pseudophryne corroboree (assembly GCF_028390025.1). Lineage (NCBI taxonomy): Eukaryota > Metazoa > Chordata > Amphibia > Anura > Myobatrachidae > Pseudophryne > Pseudophryne corroboree. The sequence goes on along the minus strand of NC_086446.1, from coordinate 496,954,821 downwards.
GGGGAGACATTATTAATATCTTCAAATATGTAAAGGGTAATTACAAGGAGCTAGCAGCAGATTTGTTTATTAAAAAGAACTCTATATAGGACACGTGGGCACTCGCTTAGGTTAGAGGAGAGGAAATTCCATACACAATGTAGGAAAGGGTTCTTCACAGTAAGGGCAATAAAGATTTGGAACTCCCTGCCGGAGAGGGTAATAATGGTAGACTCTGGAAATGTATTTAAAAGCGGATTGGACAAATTCCTAACTGGGCTGTACGGATGGTGTAATGGTTAGCATTACTGCCTCACAGCACTGAGGTCATGAATTCGATTCCCACCATAGCCCTAACTGTGCAGAGTTTGTATATTCTCCCCGTACTTGCGTGGGTTTCCTCCGTTTCCTCCGGTTTCCTCCCACAATCCAAAAATATACTGGTAGGTTAATTGGCTCCCAACAAAAATTAACCCTAGCGTGAATGTGTCTGTGCGTGTACATGTGTTAGGGAATATAGATTGTAAGCTCCACTGGGGCAGGGACTGATGTGAACGGCCAATTATTCTCTGTACAGCGCTGCGGAATATGTGTGCGCTATATAAATAACTGGTAATAATAATAATAACTGGTAAATGTATCCAGGGCTATAACATTTAACATATTGACATTACATTATCTGGGAGTGGTAAAAAACATTGTTGTCATTTGGTACTAAGCCATTACTTCAGCAGGCACATTGTAATATGAATAGATTAAAACAGAATACAGGTTGAACCCGATTGGCAGTTTGCCTCTTTTCAACCTCATTGACTATGTTACTATGTTACTTTGTTACTATGTTATTCCAGGAGCACCTCCCGATTAATAGTTTGTGATTTATATAATTGAATAAATGGGAAAAAGACTCACATATTCAATTGATCTTAAGCAAATTGTATTGTATGCCTGTGCGACCCTCCCTACCTTTACAACAGTTAAGCTGCAAGGATTATTTATTTGTTTATTTATTAAATATGTATTTGCTATCTGTTGTACCTTTTCTTCAAATAGGAGTTTCTGATTTTCATGGTTGCACATATACATGAGTGTTAATAATTTGGTAAATCTATAGAGATGTAAATTTGAGACGTGTTAATGTAAGTAAATAATAATCCATTGTTCTTGGCGTTACCCGAGAAGCACTCATAGCAACTACAGTGTAAAGTGACAGGACCATTTTTGTAGTTTATCAAATTCTACACATTGGAGATGCAATCCAAATTTTGATCCGATTTTCAGTTTGGGCATCGTTCACGCAACAAAAGCCGGCATAATGATGTCATTATGTCAATCTCCTTTTCATTTCCATAGGGGAGGTTTATTAAAATTCTAACAACGTAATTTTCCTATATACCACCTGAAAAAAACCTATGTTGAATTTCAGCTTCCTAACATATCGTAAAGTAAGAAAATGAGTGATGAGTCAGTGAGTGAGTGAGTGAGTGAGTGAGGGCTTTCACACACACACACACACACACGCGCACACACACACACACACACACACACACACACACACACACACACACACACACACACACACACATATATATAGAGAGAGAGAGAGAAATAGAGAAAGTGCACTCACCAGAGCAAATCCATAAAAATCAATTTTAATCCTCACATATGCATCATAGTTGGTGATCTTAACGTTTCGGTCCACTCCGGACCTTCATCAGGATAAGTACAGCATTGTCTGTTACAGCAACTTGTCACAGTCAAAACCGGACCAGCATCCATTGACTGTGACAAGTTGCTGTAACAGACAATGCTGTGCTTATCCTGATGAAGGTCCGGAGTGGACCGAAACGTTGAGATCACCAACTATGATGCATATGTGAGGATTAAAATTGATTTTTATGGATTTGCTCTGGTGAGTGCACTTTCTCTATTTCTCTATACATGGACTTCCTTTGGACTTCCCAAGTGACACCCCAGCCATTGGACATTGTTTGATGTGAGTGCGACCCGCTTATACCTGTATATATATATATATATATATATATAAATTTCACCCTGGATGCTATAAAACTGACCACACCTTTACTATCTGCAGATTGAAGTCATCCCTCAATTTGCAAATATTTATGTGCACCAACATTTATTTGGCCAACTAAACTACTATTTGCAAATATTAATAAAATACTATTTGTAGAGTATATAGCTGGACCATTATGCAATAGATAGCACCTATCCTTGTGCATCAATACCTATTTCCCTATAGATTGTAAGCTTATGAGCAGGGCCTTCCTACCTCTAAGTCTGTCTGTTACTGTATTTCCCAGTTTTCTTTTATTACTTTTGTTCCAATTGTAAAGCAATATATGCTTTACAATTGGAATGTGCTGCACTACAGTATATACAGTAATAAACTGTTAATAAATAAATAAATAAATAAGAATAGTACTATTTTATGCTTATTTAAAAAGTAAAATAAATATTTATATTTTGGATTTCGTCAGTATTTTTGTAATCGATAAGGCAGATAAAAAATATTTGCAACATTATAATTTCTAACATTAATTTATGAGTGTACCTACTGTATAATGGGTACAAACCACCCACACTGCACAATCTGCACCAATTGACAATACTTACCTCTCAGCCATCACTGCAGAAATCACCTTGAAAATGACAATGATACCACTTTACTGGAGAGTTGCCCATGTGCATTATACTCTGGCACAATTCCTAAGTATACTCAGTGCATGCTGTGATGAGAGAAGCATGAACTGAGTATACCCCCTCTATTAAACACACCCCCTCTTAAACATTTCAGTACATTTGTGTTCTTCAAAACATTTTCAGGTGTGCGTTTGTATTGTTTATTTAAGAGAAACCAGTCATTATTCTTTTGTTAGACTCTAAATTTTGTTAGGAATTGTTTGAGAAACCAGTGCAAGCCAGACAAAAACCACAAGTCAAAAGCTGCTAATTTAAGTAACTGAAAATAGTAACATTTAAAGAGAGTTTATTGGTGGCTTGTGTTATGTATTCCATTAATTAAAATGTTGGTTTCACTTGTTCGGTTATCAATAGAACAGCATGTGGTTTTCCATCTGAAATGTGTTCTGATCTCAGTGTAAAGCAATCAGGCTCAGTAAAATGCCAATGTTCCGTAACAACTAACAAAATCCTACCTCAATGCAAAAGAAACGATGCTGGCAGCTTTTCACCTGTTTACATGTTAAATTGTCCAGCAAGGGATCCTGAAATAAGTATAAAATAAAATTTAAAGGGGAAATGGAAATTTACAGATTGGAAAAGATGGCCAACTGATCCATTTGTTTTGCCCATTAGATTTTTTATTTATGAAATGTGCTGTGCAGTGCAGGGTATAAATAACATGCTAACTGGAAGTTAGGGGTTCATGACAATTCCAAGTCACCTCTCAATGCCCCACTCTACTCATAGAAGGGCAGTGTAAGGGCCTCTTCTGAGCATACATACTGTAGATATAATTAGAACTTCACTGTATATCAGTAGACCTTCACATCCTCTGATTATTCCTTCACTCTCCTTTTTCTAGGAATGGCCCAGAGTGGAGATGCATCACTGGTTCCTCCCGAAATTCTGCTGTGGTACCCACAATACCACGTTAATTTCCGGGTGACGTTATGAAAGCCTCTTCACACACAGACTGGCAAGACTTCTGGGAGACCTGGGTGCATGGCAATAGCAAGCGGCTTAGTTATGCTCCCTGATTCACTACACCAGAGGGTATGATCATGGCACCACTGGGGGCGTGGTTACCCTTCCATTCAATTCTGTGCCCCTACAGAGGCCTGGGTCTGCTTACACACCCTCTCAGCATTCCTGACTCCACTATCTGGCTATTGTTATGCAAATATGTCTTGTCCCCTCCCAACATTTTAGAAAGAAATATTAGCAAAACTTTAAAAAAATTATAACCTAGTCAAGCCATATCACAATCCATCTGAACCCTGCCAACATCCCCGTAACAACACAGCAGAGAGATTGTCCATGCTAAATCGTGTTACTCAATAGACTGGCTTGTTACCCCTTGTCTTGCATGTCACACCAATAGGCCATTTGAACATTTCCTATTATGCTGCAGACATCATCTATGGCCATGAAAGTTATGGAGATGTCCTCTATGTACTACTGTAAAAAGGTTACTCCTGTCCAAAACTAGTGATCCAAGCAAAAGCTACTGTATCTTGTCAAGCACCAGTACAGACCTGAAAGGATGACGACCCTGGAAGGAACAATTATGGTACCCAAACTCGCTAGAGAGGAGTGATCATGGGTGCTGGTTTAACCTCAATAACTTTTGTCATCAGAATCCTAATAAATAAGTTTATATTTACATTTCTATTTATGTTGCACCAAGGTTGACTATTTTGAAACAAACAATAATGGCCTCTATGAAAATGTCACATGTTATACTGCCCCCAAGAAACCACAGGGGACTGTTAATGAAGATGTTTCTAACTTTTTTTTATAAGAAAAATTATATTATATGCACACATATAAAAACTGAAGGTAAAATTTTACTAAGTGTCATATTGGTATATATACATCCAGCTCTTGGCTGAAAACACAGGGCTCTTCCCCGCACCCCCTGAGTTTTGGGTATATGGGTAACAGTGATTACTGTATATAATATTGATTTTTAAAGGTTCACTACAAATCCCAGCAAGCTTGTCCTGGTATGATAGCAGTTGTAAAACCACAATACTCACTAAAGCAATGAAGGTGGTCCTCTTCAGTCCATGTAGGCATCAAGGTATCTGTGCCAAAAAACAAAAAAAAAAAAAACAAGGTTGCACTTTTCCCTTTTGCAGGGTCCAATCGCTGAGTGACAGTTTGCTGCCAGTCACTGCATAGAAATGAATGGTGAAGTGCTGACTAGCCGAGAGACACAGCTCCCACTCTCTCAGACAATCACCGTTAAACTGCCAGAATCTAAGTCCCGCTGCTTATTAAACTTTCCCATAAAAGTTCTATAATTAAGGAAGACCACATGCTTTTGCAGGTACATCACAAAGTCTTGACGATCAGCAATCAGACAAATTGTTGGATATGTTCACACTTGTCTCTTAGTGTTCCCAGAGGCATTCCATTGATAGCACACCCATTGACCCTGGATTATACTGTATGTTACGTATGAAATGGGCAAATCCATAACATTTATGAAGAAGGAGGCAACATGAGATTGGAGGATTGCAGAAGTTCTTACGTACAGTGGGGGTAATTCCAAGTTGATCGCAGCAGGAACATTTTTAGCAGTTGGGCAAAACCATGTGCACTGCAGGGGGGAGGGCAGATATAACATTTGCAGAGAGAGTTAGATTTGGGTGGGGTGTGTTCAAACTGAAATCTAAACTGCAGTGTAAAAATAAAGCAGCCAGTATTTACCCTGCACAGAAACAAAATAACCCACCCAAATCTAACTCTCTCTGCAAATGTTATATCTGCCACACCTGCAGTGCACATGGTTTTGCCCAATTGCTAACAAACTTGCTGCTGCGATCAACTCAGAATCACCCCCAGTGTACCCAAGCTTCACTATTTAATTGGCTGGTCAAAACATAGTAGCTCTAGCTACAGTAATATATAGGAAGCTGTGATTGAAGAGTTGAAAGATGTGTGAAAAAGATAGGCACCTGCCATAGACTTTTTACTCCAGAGTAAAAATGATTAGAATAATACAAAGAAGATATTTCTAATATATTCTTTGTATTTTTCATATACTTTATGCAGTCAAAACTCTGGCACAAATGTTAGTATGACAGGAAAGGCTCTGCCTCACCTGCCTCACCCCACCACACGCCACTGGATGGGACCCATACATAATGGACTTGCATGCTACTAAATTAACACAGGCTGTGCAGGACTTTGGGGGTAATTCAGAGTTCATTGCAGCAACAAATTTGTTAGCAGTTGGGCAAAGCCATGTGCACTGCAGGTGTGGTAGATATAACATGTGCAGAGAGAGTTAGATTTGGGTGGGTTATATTGTTTCTGTGCAGGGTGAATACTAGCTGCTTTATTTTTACACTGCAATTTAGATTTCAGTTTGAACACACCCCACCCAAATTTAACTCTCTCTGTACATGTTACATCTGCCCCCCCTGCAGTGCACATGGTTTTGCCCAACTGCTAACAAATTTGTTGCTGTGATCAATTCTGAATTAGGCCCATTTTTGGGCAAATGACAGAAATCATTTACAAGGCAAAACAAGGTTGGGTTTGCCTTGTAAATGATTTCTGCTTACAATACAAACATTCCCATACCACTCCTCTGACAACTTGGACCCTATTACATTTACCCCTAAATCTCAGATAAAACAGCTCTCTCAAAGGGGTAAATTTAATAAGATGGGAGTTCTATATAAGATGGGATGTTGCCCATAGCAACCAATCAGATTTCAGGTATTATCTTTTAGAAGGTGCTAGATAAAAGAGAAGTAGAATCTGATTGGTTGCTATAGGCAACATCCCATCTTAAATAGAACCCCCATCTTAGTAAATTTACCCCAAAGAGTCACAGTTGCAGATCAGAGAATTAGTAAACTTTTTCAAGATATTACCACTTTAAAAGCGAACAAGGAATCCTAATTCAGCATGGATCTCAAAGGCAAAAAAATCTTTCTCTAATGGGAAAAACCATGTGCACTGCAGGTGAGGCAGATATAACATGTGCAGTAAGAGTTGGATTTGGGTGGGGTGTGTTCAAATTGAAAGCTAAATTGCAGGGTAAAAATAAAGAAGCAGGTATTTACCCTGCTCAAAAACAAAATAACCCACCCAGATCTAACTATCTCTGCACATGTTACTTTTGCCCCCCTGCAGTGCACATGGGCCCTCATTCCGAGTTGTTCGCTCGCAAGGCGATTTTAGCAGTATTGCACACGCTAAGCCGCCGCCTACTGGGAGTGAATCTTAGCTTCTTAAAATTGCGAACGATGTATTCGCAATATTGCGATTACAAACTTCTTAGCAGTTTCAGAGTAGCTTCAGACTTACTCGGCATCTGCGATCAGTTCAGTGCTTGTCGTTCCTGGGTTGACGTCACAAACACTCCCAGCGTTCGCCCAGACACTCCTCCGTTTCTCCAGCCACTCCCGCGTTTTTTCCGGAAACGGTAGCGTTTTTTCCCACACGCCCATAAAACGGCCTGTTTCAGCCCAGTAACACCCATTTCCTGTCAATCACATTACGATCGCCGGAGCGAAGAAAAAGCCGTGAGTAAAAAAACTATCTTCATTGCAAAATTACTTGACGCAGTCGCAGTGCGGACATTACGCATGCGCACTAAGCGGAAAATCACTGCGATGCGATGAAATTTACCGAGCGAACGACTCGGAATGAGGGCCATGGTTTTGCAATTAGAGAAAGATTTTGCTTTTGCAATCCATGCTGCAATAGGGTCTCAATCTCCCTTCAGAAAGCTCACTATGAGTTTCTTAATAAATTGGATGATCTGGAAAATAGGTCTAAGAGGAATATGCTTCACAGTGTTGATTTACCTGAATCTCTTAAAGAGGCAGCACTATATAAGTTTCTCCAGTCTGTCCTGTCTGAATTGCTTTCTATTCAACAGGTTTGCATTGATATGGTGGGTGAAGTACCTCACAGGCTTGGACCGGTTCAAGAAAGACAACAGTGGAGGAAGGCCAAGAGTGGTGATTTATGGTTCTTAAATTATTTACAACTAGAAAGCAGAATGGTCTGCATCCAGGCGGCACAGTGACCTCAAATGAGACAATTCTAAACTCCATATTTTTCAGGACTATTCTGCTGAAATGACTTGTGCTCATAAGGAATGTTCTTAGTTTGGTCCCCTTCTGGTCAAGGTTAATAACAAGTTTGCATTGCTGTATCCTTCACGTCATAGGCTTTTTGAAGGGGATTCCTATAAGGACTTTATAATGTGGCTGATGCTAAAGGTTTTTCATTGGAGGAATCTGCCTCACATTAATTTTTTTTGTGTGTTGACCTTGCTGCTATCACCACGTGATGTTCTACATATACACTGAGTGCCTATGTTATCCTCTTATCACATTATCTGTGCAGTATACCGGTATGTGATCTGTTTGACTGAACTGCCTCCGTTCTGAGTTTTATTGCTTTCAGAACAATTACAAGGAGATGATGCTCATGTTATTTAATATTGCACATCTCTCTGTTTATTTTCTTTCTGTATTGCTTATTGCATTGTTGACATTGGAGGTAATTCAGACCTGATTACTATTCTGTGCTTTTGTACAGCGGGCAATCAGGTCTAAACTGCGCATGCATATGCACTGCAATGCGCAGGCGCATCGCATGGGTACAAAGCGGATCACCGTTCAGCGATGGGTATGTTCAAAAGATCCATTAGTACGGGAGGTCACAAGGAGATTGACAGGAAGAAGGCGTTTGTGGGTGGCAACTGACCGTTTTCTGGGAGTGGTTTGAAAAACGCAGGTGTGTCCAAGAGTTTGCAGGGAGGTTGTTTGACGTCAATTCTGGTCCCGGACAGACTGAAGTGATCGCAGCGGCTGAGTAAGTCCTGGGCTGCGCAGGGACTGCACAAGATCTGTTTGTACAGCTCTGCTACACATGCGTTCGCACACTTGCACAGCTAAAATACACTCCCCCTGTACGGTGACTATCTGATCGCAGCAGTGCAAAATCGCCTGCTAGCAATCAGGTCTGAATTAGGCCCATTGTGAAGTTTTCATACTTGCCATGGCCCGCTAGTAGTGCCCTGTCAAAGTCGAAAAATATTGCAGTACACACATCACGTATAAACCACACACACATGCCTGCTGCGCGTGCACTTGTTCCGCCATGCGTGCACATATCCGCAATTTGCGTATGGTCGCTCCCGCTGTCCTGCGCATGGTATGGGTATTTACTGCGGAGTTTGTGAGCGCATGGAGAGCTATCAAAACACATTACATATTTAATCCAAATAGTGCACATTGTACACATAGTCTCCTTACACCACATCAGAAAGTTATAGCTGTTTAAATGGTTGCAGAACAAAGGGATTCACCTTTGCAGGATAAGAGGGGACAGACTAAGGTTATAAGGTGATGTTTGGTATCCAGCTGTAGGGTATTTTAAGGGAAACATTCCGGTGTTGGTCTGCGGAAGATCGCATGTTCCTGCTGATAGTTATGTGCAGAAACAGATTATAGATATAAACTGTATTTACTGTATATTATGTATGCAGGGGGAATCCAGAGGAGACCACCCACAAGAACAGTTAAGAAAGACATCGCCCACCTTTTCAAATCAACCTATGACCTCTCCTGTACTGTAAAAGTGCATTCCTGTGTCCAATGGACAAAGGGATTACAGTATCCATTGTATTGCTTTTGGAAGACTTGTGTAAATAAAGCCTGCTGCAGCCTACCCAGACACAAGACTCTCAACGCTTTCAACCTGATAGCGGAGGACCGGACCGGGAAGTGCATGCGAATATTCTCACGTATGTACATTGACTGTAGCCATTTACTCTGTTGTATTGTAGTGCATAATTTGTATTGTTAAACCCCCTTTCAGATATATTACTCTGTGGTGTCGGAACCCAGTGATTAACTACAAATCGGTGTTGTGTCCTCTTTTCCATTCTAAGGTATTAAAGTGTAATAGCATCACACTGCATTGCTGCATAAGGTTTAAAGTGTAATATCATTGCACTGCATTACTGCGAAGGTTTAAAGTGTATCTAAGTGTGTGTAAGGTATAGCTTTCATTCCTGCATATCCTTTTTAATAACAAATATATACATCAATGAGCTTTGGAACTCAGATAATGTGTGGGTGTATTGTTTTCTCTTAAGGGATACAGCGTTTGCGATGTACAGCACACTTTTATCGTATATGGTAATAAGATGTGCCTGGCGTCTGCAATATATATTAGAGCGGGCATCTTAAATATTTGTGAGAAATCTAAAAATGGCATTCATAGCCCCTTTTCAATAGTTTATTTTTTTCTGCATTGGATGTCTGTATTGGTTATTACTCTAGGGTACTAAGTTGCCCTCTCTACTGCTTGTCCTAAAGTTTTTTTTAATGTTTTTCTTATCATTTTTTTGTCTCCTCGTCCTTCCCTCGTGTGTCTTATGTTTTCCATGTATTTCTAATTTTTTGTTCCACTACTCATTGGTAGCTAGCCCGCTAATTTATTGTGATATGATGTTTTTGAATGCTAGTGAGATACGATTCCTTTTGCCAACTATAATGCTCTATTTTCTCTGGGTTATTGTTGATAGTCTGAAGATTAGCATGTTGAACATAAGGGGCATTAACTCACCTGCTAAAAGGAAGACAATTGTTTATATATGACTAAAATGCAGATTGATACAGCTTTTATACAAGAAGCTCATCTGCTACCGCCAGTGACCTTAAAATTAAACATGTTATGTTGGTCTATTCTTCCCTTGGCTCCTTATAACTCCAGTGTCGGACTGGGGCATGAAGGGCCTACTGGAGGAATGCAGTGGTAGGGACCCATGCATAGGGCTGTGGCCAGCCACCACATTGGTATACATAACCATCAGAGACTGCATGGGCTGGGGCCCTTGATATATATACTGTACAGTCAATATTGCTAATACATGCATGATAATGTAGCAGATTAATAACAGCCAGGGCCGTAACTACGTGTGTACCAAGTGGGCTTGGCACACAGCGCAGTTGCCCTGAGGGCGCACGGCCAGCGGCATGTAATGAGTCAAATTGACTCATTACATGCCGCCTCTGCTCTGCGCCGTACGCCGCGCTGTGGAGGGAGAAGAGGAACAGCGCCGGGCAGCGGAGAAGGAGGAGGAGGGAGGGGGAGCAGGGAGCCGCAGCAGCGCTATGTCATTGGTAGTAAGCGCCGCTGCAGCATCCCCCTCTCCTTCTGTATTGGCTGCCCGGCGCTGCTGTGGATGCTGGGATGCGGTTCCTCCATCCCAGCATCCACAGCAGCGCCGGGCAGCCAATACGGAAGGAGAGGGGGATGCTGCAGCGGCGCTTACTACCAATGACATAGCGCTGCTGTGGCTCCCTGCTCCCCCTCCCTCCTCCTCCTTCTCACCTCACTGCCTGCACCGAGGGAGCTGCACGAGGAGCCTGACTGCCAGCAGGGAGATGGTAAGTATCTCTCTCTCTCTCTCTCTCTCAGGGGGTCACCGTCTGCCGCAATGTGTAAAAAGGGGGATGGCTGCCGCAATGTGTAAAAAGGGGGATGGCTGCCGCAATGTGTAAAAAGGGGGACTGGCTGTAAAAAGGGGGACTGGCTGCCGCAATGTGTAAAAAGGGGTCCTGGCTGCCGCAATGTGTAAAAAGGGGGACTGGCTGCCGCAATGTGTAAAAAGGGGGACTGGCTGCCGCAATGTGTAAAAAGAGGGACTGTCTGCTGTAATGTGTAAAAAGGGGGACGCTGTCTGCTGTAATGTATAAAAGGGGCTCTACCTGGTGTAGTGGTGCTACTGTGCAGCGTAATTTGAATAATGTAGACTACTGTGCACCGTAGTATGAATTGCTATTATTTTGTGGCCACGCCCCTTCCCCGTGAAACCACGCCCCTATAAATTTTTCACGCGGCTACGGCGCGCACTGCCCCTATCTTACATGGGGGGGCGCCACTGTCGTTTCTTGCACACAGCGCTAAAATGCCTAGTTACGGCACTGATAACAGCAATACATGATTGAAAATGCACCATAGTCCTGTGCATTATAATGGAACATATGCATAATGTATAATTCAAGTGCACAGTCTGGAACCTCTTACCTAGAGGAGGAGGTGGGGCCCCCAGGCAGTAGGGCCCAATGGGGGTTTCCTCTGTACCCCTGTGGACCAGTCCATCCCTGTATAATTCCAATGCCAGAAGGGCTATTTTTGTTAATAAAAAATTGTCTACCTGTCTACTGCTGTGGCTGATCCCCACGGTTAATATTTAATAACTGATGTCACTATTGATTCATCTAGATTTTTTAAATGTAATATCTATGCTCTTAATGTATAGTCTTTAGTATTTTTCTGGCAATTATTTTCTAAACTGTATAGCTGTGTTGATGTCTCTATTGTGTTTGGTGGAGATTTCAATCTGTTGGTGATTTCACCCACTATGGATAGGAATTCTACACCCTTCACACACAGCACCGTTCCACTGGTAGGAATTTCTTATACAGTACAGTATGTCCCATGCATCTGGATGTTTGGAGAACTTGCCACCCATTAGAACGTGACTATACCTGTCATTCTGCAGCTAACAGCTCTCGTTAAGGTTGGGTATGGGATAATGGCAGTGAGGATGTCGGCGGTCAGAATACTCTCACCGACATCCTGTGAGAGAATTAAATAAACAGACCCACTAGATGGCCACAGCAGCTGGAGGGGGTTTGTCAGACCCCAAAAGGAAATATACAATGAAAATAGAGAGTACCAGCGCTGAGTTGTTTGTCCGAAATATACACAGCAAATGGATCAGTTACACAAGATTTTTATTCTAATATTAAAATGATTTAAAAAAAACAAATTTTAAGACTAAATAGTCAACAAATTCATACAATATTGCATATATAAAATGAGGAAGTATAAATATATTCTTTAAAATGGCTCTGAGATAATATAAACTTTTGCTTTGCTGATAGGAACTATACCATTATTTTAATGATCCCGGACTTTAGTAAATGAAAATTTTCTCCTCCTTAGGTAATTGTTGAATGCACAGTCAGCTGGTATTACCCTGGTTATACCTCACCCACAGTTCCACGAGAGGGTAGCTGTAATTACTCGTCTGCGTAGGTATTTGAAGGGGTTCCCACAGTTTGCTGGATGTACTGGATACAGGATGTGTTTGAAGCTTTGATAGTTCAATAAGAAAGTAGAAAGTCCTCATCCGGATCAGTCATAAATTATAAAATTGTTGAAGTTCCACAGCAGGTGTCTTAACGCGTTTCTCTGAGCTAGGTCGCTCAGCTTCTTCAGAAGTGAATCTCAGAGTCAATGGGAGCCATTTTTATACCTCACTAATACATAATTATACATCAGCTGTGAGGGCTTTAATTAACTGATCCATATTGCAAAATATAAATATATATTTCTAAGAAGGCAGTACCAGGCCACTTATCATATAATAAATGTAATTTTATTATTTAACAATAAAGCATAAAAAAGATAAAAAAATATAGTGATCATGTGACCATTCTGTAACTCACCAGTAAATTAATTAGTTATCAGGTGTGTAGTGAGCCCGCTGGTAGGTCCGTGTGTCCCAGGGTGCATCGGGATGCCGACCCAGGTGAAAGGTGAGCGCACCTTTATCATGCTCCGCTGCACGCCGCCACAAGCCACAGGTCCGAGACCGGAAGAGGCCCATGAGACGCACGGCTGGAGCGCACCTGATGCATCCCGGGACAGCGTCACGCGCCCCAGAGTGGACACGTGATCGGACCACTAAAGAGGCCCTCGCCACATCCCAAAGATGCATTGCTTAGATACGATCAACACACATGGGATCTGTTTGTTATGTATAGCAACAAGTGGTATATATCTTCCATTGGAGCATGATGAATTCTTTTAATGCATTTTCAGCAATATCATATACACAGATTGAGAAAGGGGAAGATTTGATAGAGATGTTCTATTTTAATTAGTATGCATTTAGATATAGATACAGATGTCCTGAGAATCATATAAAGATAGACGCAAAAGAGAATAAGGTTTCCTATTGGCAACCTGATTTATATACTATCACTTCAACACTCATTGAACAATATATAATATTAGCTAAATGATTATATATAGAGAAAAAAAGGAAAGGAGAAGAAAGGGGAGTGGGTAGGGAACACGGATCTCAGCAAAGACCTATGTATATATTAAAGAATATATTTATACTTCCTCATTTTATATATGCAATATTGTATGAATTTGTTGACTATTTAATCTTTAAATGTGCTTTTTTAAAATCATTTTAATATTAGAATAAAAATCTTGTGTAACTGATCCATTTGCTGTGTATATTTCGGACAAATAACTCATAGCGCTGGTACTCTCTATTTTCATTGTATCTCACCGACATCCTGACTGCCAAAATCCCAATAGATGCCAGTAACTAAAAAAAACATAACCCTACCCCTAACTCTCCCTTACTGCAGCCTAACCCTAAACCTCCCCTCCCGCAGCCTACACCTATCCCACCCATCCACAGTCTAACCCTAACCCTCCCCTTGCAGTCTAACCCTAACCCTCCCTGACATACTTATATTCAGGATTCTGGCTGTCAGGATTCCAGCGTCAGCATTCTGACAGGTGTCGACATTCCAGAGGCGGTCTTCTGACCTTCGGCATCCCATCCATCGGTATGTCAACTATGTCCCCTCTCATGCATACATTATTTATTATTATCTGAAAGTTTATTTCCTAGAGTTATTAATTCTATAAAAGAACCCATGTGTATTTCTGAACATGCTGGGTTAAATTTTTATTTATTAAATGTTCTGCTTGAAATGTCCCCAATCATTTTCTTCTACCTGGTATTTCCCATATTATTTTTGTTGCTCCCAGAATTCCTCTATCAATTTTGTTCCACAATGACTTCTCCCTTATTATACCTGTGTAAGGATACCTGGTTAATATGTACATTATTCTCACAATTTACGAGCTACCACCTTGAGAAAGGCAGCGATTTATAGCTTAGCATGGTTCCCTGGTTTCTTTATGGGTTCAGGGATCACACAGGAATAAAGCAATAGTGAAGATACAACAATACCTTTATAACACATTATTAGGGATGACCGGGTTCAGTTCTGCTCCTGTATGCTGTAAAATATAGGGGTGCTGCTGGCCCTGTATGTCGAAAAAAATTCAGGGGTGCAGTTATTAAAAATTAAAAGCACACTGCTCCTGTATGCTGTAAAATATTGGGTTGCTGCAGTTCAAATAACATTACACTGGCCTTGTATGTTGTAAAAATTCAGGGGAGCAGTTGTTAAAAATGAAAAGCACACTGCTCATGTATGCTGTAAAATATAGGGGTGCTGCTGGCCCTGTATGTTGTAAAAATTCAGCGGTGCACTTGTTAAAAAATAAAAGCAAACTGCTCCTGTATGCTGTAAAATGTAGAGGTGCTGCTGGCCTTGTATGTGGTAAAAAATCAGAAGTGCATTTGTTAAAAATGACAAGCACACTGCTCCTGTATGCTGTAAAATACAGGGGTGCTGCTTTTCAAATAACATTACACTGGCCCTGTATGTTGTAAAAATTCAGGGGTGCAGTTGTTAAAAATTACAAGCACACTGTCTTCTGACCTTCGGCATCCCATCCATCGGTATGTCAACTATGTCCCCTCTCATGCATACATTATTTATTATTATCTGAAAGTATTTCCAAGAGTTATTAATGCTAAAAAAAGAACCCATGTGTATTTCTGAACATGATGGGTTCAATTTTTATTTATTAAATGTTCTGCTAGAAATGTCCCCAATCATTTTCTTCTACCTAGTATTTCCCATATTATTTTTTTTGCTCCCAGAATTCCTCTATCATTTTTGTTCCACAATGACTTCTCCCTTATTATACCTGTGTGAAGATACCTGGTTTATATTTACGTTATTCTCACAATTTATGAGCTACCGCCTTGAGAAAGGCAGCGATTTATAGCTTAGCATGGTTCCGTGGTTTCTTTATGGGTTCAGGGATCAAACAGGAATAAAGCAATAGTGAAGATACAACAATACCTTTATAACACATTATTAGGGATGACCGGGTTCAATTCTGCTCCTGTATGCTGTAAAATATAGGGGTGCTGCTGGCCCTGTATGTTGAAAAAAATTCAGGGGTGCAGTTATTAAAAATGAAAAGCACACTGCTCCTGTATGCTGTAAAATATTGGGTTGCTGCAGTTCAAATAACATTACACTGGCCTTGTATGTTGTAAAAATTCAGGGGAGCAGTTGTTAAAAATGAAAAGCACACTGCTCATGTATGCTGTTAAATATAGGGGTGCTGCTGGCCCTGTATGTTGTAAAAATTAAGGGATGCAGTTGTTAAAAAATAAAGGCACACTGCTCCTGTATGCTGTAAAATATAGAGGTGCTGCTGGCCCTGTATGTTGTAAAAATTCATAAGTGCATTTGTTAAAAATGACAAGCACACTGCTCTTGTATGCTGTAAAATACAGGGGTGCTGCTGTTCAAATAACATTACACTGGCCCTGTATGTTGTAAAAATTCAGGGGTGCAGTTGTTAAAAATGACAAGCACACTGTCTTCTGACCTTCGGCATCCCATCCATCGGTATGTTAACTATGTCCCCTCTCATGCATACATTATTTATTATTATCTGAAAGTATTTCCTAGAGTTATTAATGCTAAAAAAGAACCCATGTGTATTTCTGAACATGATGGGTTCAATTTTTATTTATTAAATGTTCTGCTTGAAATGTCCCCAATCATTTTCTTCTACCTGGTATTTCCCATATTATTTTTGTTGCTCCCAGAATTCCTCTATCATTTTTGTTCCACAATGACTTCTCCCTTATTATACCTGTGTGAAGATACCTGGTTTTTATGTACGTTATTCTCACAATTTACGAGCTACCACCTTGAGAAAGGCAGCGATTTATAGATTAGCATGGTTCCCTGGTTTCTTTATGGGTTCAGGGATCACACAGGAATAAAGCAATAGTGAAGATACAACAATACCTTTATAACACATTATTAGGGATGACCGGGTTCAGTTCTGCTCCTGTATGCTGTAAAATATAGGGGTGCTGCTGGCCCTGTATGTTGAAAAAAATTCAGGGGTGCAGTTATTAAAAATGAAAAGCACACTGCTCCTGTATGCTGTAAAATATTGGGTTGCTGCAGTTCAAATAACATTACACTGGCCTTGTATGTTGTAAAAATTCAGGGAAGCAGTTGTTAAAAATGAAAAGCACACTGCTCATGTATGCTGTTAAATATAGGGGTGCTGCTGGCCCTGTATGTTGTAAAAATTAAGGGATGCAGTTGTTAAAAAATAAAGGCACACTGCTCCTGTATGCTGTAAAATATAGAGGTGCTGCTGGCCCTGTATGTTGTAAAAATTCACAAGTGCATTTGTTAAAAATGACAAGCACACTGCTCTTGTATGCTGTAAAATACAGGGGTGCTGCTGTTCAAATAACATTACACTGGCCCTGTATGTTGTAAAAATTCAGGGGTGCAGTTGTTAAAAATGAAAAGCACACTGTCTTCTGACCTTCGGCATCCCATCCATCGGTATGTTAACTATGTCCCCTCTCATGCATACATTATTTATTATTATCTGAAAGTATTTCCTAGAGTTATTAATGCTAAAAAAGAACCCATGTGTATTTCTGAACATGATGGGTTCAATTTTTATTTATTAAATGTTCTGCTTGAAATGTCCCCAATCATTTTCTTCTACCTGGTATTTCCCATATTATTTTTGTTGCTCCCAGAATTCCTCTATCATTTTTGTTCCACAATGACTTCTCCCTTATTATACCTGTGTGAAGATACCTGGTTTTTATGTACGTTATTCTCACAATTTACGAGCTACCACCTTGAGAAAGGCAGCGATTTATAGATTAGCATGGTTCCCTGGTTTCTTTACGGGTTCAGGGATCACACAGGAATAAAGCAATAGTGAAGATACAACAATACCTTTATAACACATTATTAGGGATGACCGGGTTCAGTTCTGCTCCTGTATGCTGTAAAACATAGGGGTGCTGCTGGCCCTGTATGTTGAAAAAAATTCAGGGGTGCAGTTATTAAAAATGAAAAGCACACTGCTCCTGTATGCTGTAAAATATTGGGTTGCTGCAGTTCAAATAACATTACACTGGCCTTGTATGTTGTAAAAATTCAGGGGAGCAGTTGTTAAAAATGAAAAGCCCACTGCTCCTGTATGCTGTAAAATATAGGGGTGCTGCTGGCCCTGTATGTTGTAAAAATTCAGCGGTGCACTTGTTAAAAAATAAAAGCACACTGCTCCTGTATGCTGTAAAATATAGAGGTGCTGCTGGCCTTGTATGTTGTAAAAATTCAGAAGTGCAGTTGTTAAAAATTACAAGCACACTACTCCTGTATGCTGTAAAATACAGGGGTGCTGCTGTTCAAATAACATTACACTGGCCCTGTATGTTGTAAAAATTCAGGGGTGCAGTTGTTAAAACTTACAAGCATGCTGCTCCTGTATGCTGTAAAATATAGGGGTGCTGCTGTTTAAATAACATTACACTGATCTTGTATGCTGTGAGAATACAGGGGTGCTGTGAAAATAAAGGGGCACTGTTCTATGTGCTGTAATAAAAAAGGAGTGATGTCCTGTGAAATGGAGAACAACAATTTGGAGTAAAAAATAGTGGAAGATCAGGAACCACTTCCAGTTCCTAATACTAGTGCTGAAGCTGCTGCTGCCACCAGTCATGATATTGATGATGCAATTCCATCAACGTCGTCTGCTAAGGCCTATGCCCAATGTCATAGAGGGCATGTAAAATCCTAGAAGCAAAAATTAATAATCAGAAAATAAAGAAATTATCTTATGAGAAACCTAAAATTGGCAATATGCCATTCATGACACAAAGTGTCAAGGAAAGGCTGAGGCCTTGGCCTATGTTCATGACTGGTGGCTCAGCTTCTCATGAGGATGGAAGCCCTCCTCCCCCTCAAAAACTTAAAAAAATTAAGCTTGCTAAAGCACAGGAAAAAACAACTATGTGTTCAGAGATATCACAAATCCCCAAGGAGATTCCAAGTGTGTCCGTGGTTGCGATGTCTAAGCCTGACCTTCCCAAGACTGTATGGAAAGAGGAGGCTCCCACCACCATTTTCACGTACCCTGCAAGTGCTGGGAGGAGCACTGCCAGTCCAGGTGCTGATATTGAGATTGAGGATGTCACTGTAGACATATACCAGGATGAGGAGGATATAGGTGTAGCTGGCTCTGAGGAGGAAGTTGACGATGAGGATTCTGATGGTGATGTGGTTTGTTTGACTGAGGCACCAGAGGAGAAAGTTGTTGTCCGTGGGATGAGAAAGCCCATTGTCATGCATGGGCAAAATACCAAAAAAGCCACCTCTTCAGTGTGGAATTATTTCTCCACAAATCCGGACAACAGGTGTCAAGCCATGTGTTGCCTTTGTCAATCCGTAATAAGAAGGTGTAAGGTCGTCAACCACCTAGGAACATCCTCCTTTATACGTCACCTGCAGTACATTCATCAAAAGTCATTGTCAAGTTCAAAAACTTTGGGTAAGAGCATAAGCAGTCCACTGACACCTAAATCCCTTCTTCCACTTGTACCCAAGCTCCTGCAAGCCACACCACCAACTCCCTCAACGTCAATTTCCTCCTCAGTAACGGAAGTAGTCCTGCAGGCCATGTCACTGGCATGACTGACGAGTCCTCTCCTAACAGGGATTTCTCTGGAGGATCCTTGAGTGGTCGCCTACTGCTGCTGCTGCCGCTGCTGTTGTTGCTGCTGGAAGTAGATCGTCATCCCAGAGAGGAAGTGGTAAGACCACTTGTACTACTTCAACTAAGCAATTGACTGTCCAACAGTCCTTTGCGAGGAAGATGAAATATGACAGCAGTCACCCTGTTGCAAAGCGGATTACTGAGACCAAAACAACTATGCTGATGTTAGACGTGCGTCCGTTATCTGCCATTAGTGCAGTCGGATTTAGACAGTTGATGGACGTACTGTGTTCCCAGTACCAAATCCCGTCTAGATTCCACTTCACTAGAAAAGCGATTCCCGGACTGTACAGGGACATTAAGAAAACTGTCCTCAGTGTCCTGAAAATGCGGTTGTACCCACTGTCCACTTAACCATGGACAACCTCTGACTGCTAACCGATGACAACCTCTTAGGGAAACTGACGGACATCATTGCACAATGGCTTACCCCACTTAGACTCTCCTGGAGGTTTGTGATATCGGACAACGCCACCTATATTGTGCGTGCATTACATCTGGGCAAATTCCACCATGTCCCATGCTTTGCACATACTGTACAATTAATTTGGTGGATCAGAATTTTTAGAAAAATGACAGGGGCATGCAGGAGATGCTGTCGGTGGCCCAATAAATTGCGGGCCACTTTCGACATTCAGCCACTGCGTGCCAAAAACTGGAGCACCAGCAAACACTCCTGAACCTGCCCTGCCATCACCTGAAGCAAGAGGTGGTAACAATGTGGAATGCAATACTCTATATGCTTCAGAGGATGCAGGAGCAGCAAATAGCCATTTAAGCCTATACATCCACCTACAATATAGGCAAAGGAGAGGGAATGCACCTGACTCAAGCATAGTGGAGAATGACTTCTGTGTTGTGCATGGTTCTCCAACCCTTCAAACTTGCCACACGTAAAGTCAGTTCAGACACTGTCAGCTTGAGTCAGGTCATTCACCTCATCAGGCTTTTGCAGAAGCAGCTGAAGAAATTGAAGGAGGAGCTACGACAGAGTGATTCCGCTAAGTAAGTGGGACTTGTGGATGGAGCCCTTCATTTGCTTTGCCAGGATTCAAGAGTGGTCAATCTGTTGAAATCAGGGCACTATATTTTGGCTACCGTGCTCGATCCTAGGATTAAAGACTACATTGTATCTCTGTTTCCAGCATACACAAGTCTGCAGAGGTGCAAAGACCTGCTGATGAGAAAATTGTCAACTTAAGCGGAACGTGACCCATCAACAGCTCCTCCTTCATTTTCTCCTGCAACTGGGGCTGTGAGTAAAAGGCTAAAATATCTGAACCCACCCGCTGGCGGTGATGCAGGGCAGTCAGGAGCAAGTGGTGATATCTGGTCCGGACTGAAGGACCTGTCAATGATCACTGACATGTCTACTGTCACTGCATATGATGCAGTCACTATTGAAGAATGGTGGAGGATTATTTCGGTGACAGCATACAGGTAGGCATGTCAGACAGTCCGTATGTATACTGGCAGGATAAAGAGGCAATTTGGAGGACCTTTGCTCAAATTGGCTTTATTTTATCTCAGTTGCCCCTCCCCCTCCCTCCCTCCAGTGTGTACTCTGAAAGAGTGTTTAGTGCAGCCAGTAACCTCGTCAGCAATCGGCGTAGGAGGTTACTTCCACAAAATGTGGAGAAGATGATGTTCATCAAGATGAATTAAAAATTTCTCCAGGAAGACCTTTACCAGCAATTGCCTCCAGAAAGTACACAGGGACCTGTGATGGTGGATTCCAGTGGGGACTAATTAATACTCTGTGAGTAGGAGGATGTACACACTGAAAGGGGTGTAGAATCGGAGGATGAGGATGACATCTTGCCTCTGTAGAGTCAGTTTGTGCAAAGAGAAATTAATTTCTTATTTTTTGGTGGGGGGATCAATTGCTTATTTTTTTGGTGGGGCCCAAACAAACAAATCATTTCAGCCATAGTCGTGTGGCAGACCCTGTCGCTGAAATTATTGGTTTGTTAAAGTGTGCATGTCCTGTTTATACAACATAATGGTGGGTGGGAGGGCCCAAGGACAATTCTATCTTGCACCTCTTTAATCCCCCTTTGCATTATGTGCTCTTTGGGGCTTAGTTTTTAAAAGTGCCATCCTGTCTGCCACTACAGTGCCACTCCTAGATGGGTCAGGTGTTTGTGCCGCCCATTTGTGTAGCTTAGCTTAGTCATCCAGTGACCTCGGTGTGCCTCTTTTTTTCCTTTGCATTATGTGTTCTTTGGGGCCTAGTTTTTAAAACAGCAATCCTGTGTGCCACTGCAGTGCCACTCCTAGATGGGCCAGATGTTTGTGCCACCCACTTTTGCCGCTTAGCTTAGCCATCAAGCGACCTTGGTGCAACCTTTTGGCCTAAAAACAATATTGTGAGGTGTGAGTATTCAGAATAGACTGGAAATGAGTGGAAATTAATGTTATTGAGGCTAATAATACAGTAGGATCAAAATTACCTCCAAATTCTGTGATTTTAGCTGTTTTTATGTTTTTTTCAAATATCCAGATCCAAAACCAAAACCCGAAAGGGTAGTTTTGGCAAAATCAATCCAGATACAAAACACGAGCGGGGATTCAGGTCCAAAACCAAAACACAAAAAGTGCCCTCCGCACATCTCTACACATTATAATAGTGATACAGCGCAAACAGTAACTTATTAATTAACAGTGCAGTGAAAGGTTGTGGTACCCTACTACTAGTGAGACACTCACCCAAAGCTTCAGCTCAAAAGATCAACTCTACCACAGAAATCAGGAACATTTGAGATTCAGCACTTTCTTGTGCAAGAGTATTGAGAGGAATTGTAGAGAATTTCCCATGAATACTCTTAGGGCCTAATTCAGATCTGATTGCAGCAGCAAATTTGTTAGTAAATGGGCAAAACCATGTGCACTGCAGGTGGGACAGATATAACATGAGCAGAGAGAGTTAGATTTGGGTGGATTATTTTGTTTCTGTGCAGGGTAAATACTTGCTACTTTATTTTTACACAACAATTAAGATTTCAGTTTGCACACACCCCACCCAAATCTAACTCTATCTGCACATGTGATAGCTGTCCCCTGCAGTGCACATTGGGGCTAATTCAGACCTGATCAGGTCTGAACTGCGCATGCATCGGCACCGCAGTGTGCCGGCGCATGGCAGACAGCCGACGGCTGTCTTAGCCCTGCGATTGCCTCTGCCTGATTGACAGGCAGAGGCGGTCGCTGGGAGGGAGGGGGCAGGCTGGCGGCGTTTTGCCACTGTTTAGGGGACGCAATCCGAGCAATACAGGCGTGCCCAGACCACGCATGGGGGCGGGCCATGGTGGCTGCGTGACATCACAAGCAGCCGCTGCGACCGGGGCAAAGATGAGTAGCTCCCTGCCAGGGAGCTGCGCTGCCAGGGAGCTACTCATGAAGTACAAACGCATTGCCACTGTGCGATGCTTCTGTACTTTTGCGGGAAGGGAGGGCCTGACATGCAGGTCGGACTAGCCCTGTGCTGGACATCCCCCTGTATGTCAGTGTGCCTGATTGTAGATGTGCTAAATTTAGCACATCTACAATCATGTCTGAATTAGGCCCATGGTTTTGCCCATTTGCTAACAAATTTGCTACTGCGATCAGATCTGAATTAGTCTAAGCACAGAATGCATTTATGTTTCATATACACCTTATACACACAGCCTGAAGGTCATTTTAGCCAATGTTTTAATAATTTTGTGCATTAAACAAAGTGTGTGTACATTCACACAATTCATTTATGTTTCATCTGCACCTTATACACACAACCTGAAGGTCATTTAATATAATATTTTTAATACCTTTGTGCATTAAACAAAGTTTGTGTACACTGAGCCATCAGAAAACAAAGGTTTCACTACTTCAGTCTCACTCAAATAATTCCGTATTTCGGAAAATATTTGGATATGGGATACTCAACCTGTAATGGGAATGCAGGATGATAAAATGCATAGTTCTTTAAGTTTTACTTTACGTATGATACTGTATTTCTGTTTTCAAACCACTGTCAATTTATTAAGTTTTTGTTTGTGCCCCCCAAAAAACGTATTTTAAAAAAAGGTTCAAAGGTTGCAAGGTTACAAGAAACATCATTATGATAAAGTTAAAAAAAAAAAAAGAAAAACTATTAAATGGTATTTTCATCTTAAAAGTAACATTTCAAATGATAATAACAGTATTAACGGGAATATTTATTACACATCCATGCTATGGTTTGTACTCTTCCTTAAATGCATAAGCCTGTTTAGAGAACACATTACGACAGGGGCATATTAAGAGAGGAGGCGGTCCATGTGTGAGAGGTGCGGCTGCGGTGTGGTGGTTCCTGCTGCCGTGCAGGTGTAAATTCGGTACTCACCAGGCGCCGCTCTCTCTCACCTTCAGGTACCGGAACCTTCAACGGACCTGGCAATCTTCAATCGGATCCGGACACGGCGATTCCCTCTCGGAGCTGACCGACGACCGAACTGAGGAGAGAATAGTTTACCTTAAAGGGGGTATCGACCCTTCTTCCACTGGAACAGGGGATACCCCAGGGGTGACCGCGACCTTCACCGGTTGGGTGAAAGGTCATCACTGGCACAAAGCCTCAGCCACCCAGATTTCACACACTCGCGCTCTCGCACGTAGTGCGCTCGGGGACAGACAAGGGACAAACGTACACGGATGCTACTCACCGTCACAAGTCTTGCACTCCGATCTTCTCCACTTACAGGTCCCTGTAAGGAGGCAAAGAGAAACAGCCGTGCAGGGCCAAGAACTACCCTAGTGTGCGTCCGCTACACTAGCTACATAAACAGAGCCCTCAAACTAGCTCGTGTGGGTGGTGCAACACAACTATGCACAACTTAAACAAACAGACACTTTGCCCTGCACGGTAACAACATACATCACAATATCGGAATACAAGATCACACGGTGCTGTCCCTTCAAATCCCTCCCGCTGGAAAGGGGGTGGGCGCCGCACGGCCTACCCACCTCCTGTACCTTCCCTTATGTGGGCCCCAGGCCTGCCTACCTAAATACCTCGGGGTGGCCTGGGCCTAGCGCCCAGTGCCACCTGTACTCACCTAGGGGGTCTTATTCACTGGGCCTAGCGCCCCCTAGCTGCACACAGGCCGGAGGCCTGATTTCACCCACGGGCCTAGCGCCCGCCTAACCTGTCACACGCGGGGTGACCTGGGCCTAGTACCCAGCATCACCTTTAGATATCCCTAGCTGGCCAAAATACCCTAGGGCCTAATGCCCTCTAATGCCCCACAGGCCTATTGCCTGATATGCCCCCGGGCCTAGTGCTCGCCTAACTGGTGACACAGGGAGAGGGTGGCTTGGGCCTAATGCCCAAACCACCCAATCAAATAATGCCCCCCAATCTCCTATCTGCGCCCAGGCCTAGTGCCCGAATTGTGCCCTCGGGCCTAATGCCCGTCCCTGGTGGTCGAGGGAGGAAAAGGGGAGGGGGTGAGGGTAGCCTCACTGAGGCCTCACCTGATCCAGGGGTCTCCGGCACCCTCTTCTGCCGCTGGCCCGTCCTGGCCAGCGGCGCCTCCGTCTCTTCTCCGCATCCAGCCGCCACTGGACATCTTCTTCAAGGGGCCTGGCGTCTCCTGGCCTCTTCCGCGGCCTCAGGACCTCTTCACCGCTCTTTGGCGCGGCCCGGCGTCTTCTCCCGGCTTCTTCTCTCTGCTCTTCCCGCCCGGCGTCCTCTTCTGACTTCGCGCCCCCGCGCGCGGTCTTTTCTTCAGGCTCCCGCCCGGCGTCTGACGTCAGACGCCGGGGGCGGGGCCTATGACGCGGCGAGCGCCGATTGGCTCGCCGCGCCCCTCTCCGATTGGCTGCCACTCCGGGAGCCGCGATTGGCTCCCGGAGGGCGCCAACATTCAAATGCCCCCGCAGCCTCTGGTCCGGTGCAGGGAAAAGGGTAATCCCTGCACCGGACACCCGCCGCCACACACTGACAGGCGCTGGGGACAGACAAGCTGTCCCAGCGCTGTCAGCGACGTTGTCCCGCAGGGGACATAGGCTCCCTGGCTGCTGCAGCTGGAATGTGTCCTGTAAAACAGGACACATTCCCACACATGTGCAGTCTCTAAGTGGGCCAAATCCTCTCTAGGGGCAGGTGCAAGTGAGTAGACCCTGGTGCTGTGATACTGTATGCCTACTGTGCATGTGCAAATTGCTGTGAAAATTTCCACTCTGCCATTTTTCTGGTGATTTGTGCAGCACCGCTATTGCTGACCTCGGACTCTTGGAGAGGTGTGCGTTACACATGGATGCAGGATGTGAGGTGTGTGCCCCCCTGGACCCAGGGCCTGTGTGCACCGTACACCATGCACCAATTACAGATATGCCACTCAGGGGTGTTTTAAGAGAGGAGGAGGCCCGTGTCCACCCTCCTCCATTCAGGCCCCCTCCTCTCTGCTGGCAGCACTGAGAGTCTGAGCTCTAGAGGGCTCAGACTCTACTGCGCATGCGCAGATCTCCAGGAAAATGGTGCGGCAGCTATTTTCCCTGAGATCTCTCTACTGCACTGCACACACTGCACCAATTATAGAAACGCCAGTGATGCCACTGCATTACAAGCATAGCAAGTATATGGTGAAAATGCTTAAAAAATAGTTCCTTGGTACAACCTTAGCTTAAAATAAATGTATTAACAATTACATAAAGGCTGCAATAAATTCACATCAAAAGTAAGGCAGACTGGAAACTATGTCATTTGTTTAGTGTAGTTTGCCTCTAATTCCTTGTCTCATGCACAATTTAAGAACTCCAGTTAGATAATGCAATGCACAAATGTTCAGATGAACACATGAAAATGTTATGAGCTCACGCTGCAATATTAACCAGATATACAGAGAAAATTACATTCAGAGCACCCAGAGACTATATTAAACATTGAGGAAGTAAATTGTGCAATAAACACAGCTATCATCATTCCTAACAAGTCTGCTTACAGTAAGTAAGTGCAGAGATGCTGTTTTACTGCAGGGGGCACTTATATTGATCTACTGTATATACTATAGATAGGTGATGCAGATATTAGATTTAATAAATTAGTTCTGTGTGGGGATAGAGGTTACATGATGGTTTCTTTAAAAATATTTACATTTACATTGACAATGTTTTTGGGTAGAATTGTTTGTGCAATTGTAGACACATACCTTGCTTATAGATTTTACCTACATTTTTCTCAATAAATGCAGCAGCTTAAGTCACCACCAGCTCTCCAAATTTCAAGGATACCGTCCTTCATCATAGCTGGCTTGGGTGCATGGCAGGTTGTTGCCTAGGGCAGGCATGTCCAAACTGCGGCCCTCCAGCTGTTGTGAAACTACATATCCCAGCATGCCCTGACACAGTTTTGCTGTCAGAGAATGCTAAAGCTGTGTCAGGGCATGCTGGGATGTGTAGTTTCTCAACAGCTGGAGGGCCGCAGTTTGGACATGCCTGGCCTAGGGGAACCCAATGGTAGTCATCTGGTGGGTTTTTGCAACTTTTAATTTTTAATATAGTTTTGTTTATTTTGCACAAAGGGCTTCTTTCCCTCTCCTCGAGCTCCACTTACTTATTGGAGATAAGAGAAAATACTTGTACATATTGGTTCTCAATATGTACCAAAGGGATTTCTTTGTCTTCAGTCTGCAAGCAGTAATAGCAGGCTAGACTATCTGCACCACCATAGGAACCTATGGCAGAGCTAAGTGACCCAAGTGTTACTAAGAACAGAAGAACTTAGCGTCAATTTTTGGCCGTAGAAGAACCTAGCAATGACCCTGGACATTAATGTAAACATTGGTCTTTTTATACACTGGAAACTGTATGGAAAACATTATTAATATGTAACAACATTGATGATCTATATTATAGGCTGTATCAAACATTTAAATAATATAAATAAGTGGTCAGTAAAAGGTTAGAATTTTCATAATAAATAATTGAACCAGTACTGCACTTTCTAAGCACACGTTCTCCCACCTCATGGTAAGGCTCCTGTCTCTTCTTCCTGATAGCTACTCCCTGGTCCATTGCACTGATTGAGGACTCAGATTCACACACACAACAAACTTGGTAGCAGAAGCTGCTACTACTGGGCATGTGCAGTAGCTCTGCTCTGTTCCCTAAACTGCATGATGTGGCTGCAGCTCTAGAAATCGTATTAAATACTATTGCTATTTTTCTCATAATTTGAACCATTTACCATGAGGAGGAATGTTTCTGGGCAACCGGAATCCCCCTGCATATGCCTATGGGTCACTGATCACACTAATGGCCAGTGGTGCAAGTAGAAATATTTTCTTAGTGGTACTGAGTGCCAAAAAATGGTCTTGGTCATGTGTTGTGAGGGGGCGTGGCCACATGCTGTAAGTGGGAGTGGCTACATGACACTAGCGGCGTGGCCACATGATACAGCCCCTTTTTTTTGGAATCTGGAGGCAAGGCTAAAAATATATAGTAATGCCTCCAGTATAATAGAAATATATAGTAATGCCTCCATTATAATAGAAATATATAGTAATGCCTCCATTATAAAAGGAAAATACAACCACTGACAAAGTGGGAGGAGCCGTTATGCTGCCAAACACCATGGTCTTGTTGCTTTGTGGCACATTATAACTGTGGTAATGGCAAAGTGTGTGGCAGGTGGTACTACATACCCACTGCCAAGTTCTTAGGGGTACTCCGTACCTGAGCGTACCCGCATACATGCACCGCTGCTAATAGCCAAAGTGACTTGGCATGCTTAATGACCAACTGGCTTGCATAGTTATAGTGGTTAACCCAGGCCTGGCCAACTGGTGGGTCAGCTGTTGCGAAATTGCATGTCACAGTATGCCCTGCCACAGTTATAGCATTCCCTAAAAGCAAAACTGTGGCATGGCAGGCTGGAACTTGCAGTTTCACAACAGCCGGAGAGCCTAAGGTTGGCCAGGCTTGGGTTACTCCTGTTTGCATTGCACTTTTTCTTATTGCTGATGCATAAAGCTTGTTACCTCGTAATACTGTGAAATCTGTCCCCTAATGTGCATTGAGTCTGATGGAATAATAACCTGTCTAAATATATTCACCATCTCATCCAGGTGTATTTTTGCTTTTACTGTGTATCAGATCTAGCTATGTGGCGTAAAAGTTACATCCATTAAGTCCATCTTTGCAATCATAGGTGAACTGTACTGGTGCCCAGTATTATTGCATGTTTCCAAAAAGTCGGATACTGTATGTTTGCCACTGTGCTCCTGTCCAGAGAAAAAGGAGATCATCTATGTATCTAAAAAAACAAACCCATTGCCATTTCATATCATCACAGCAGAAGAAGGTTCCCGGATGATGACCAGGGCTTCCCCACTGCTTTTGAAAGGTGATGCAAAATTTGTTGCTACTAGCTAGTGTGTTAAATCATAAGTGTTAAGTGGATACTTTTGCCTTTGGAGAGGTGGAAAAATAAAAGGTGTCTACAAAGTTGCTCCTGATAATAGCAAGTGTTTGTGGAAGAATGTGCAGTCAGCTGAACGGTTAATAGAGGAATAGAGTGTTTGCATTTGCTTCAAAGTTGGAAAAGAAAAGCTACCTTTGCAAAGTCAAAGACACAGTTACTGTATAAATGCTGGTATTTGTTGTCCCATGACTGCTGTGTTAAGTAAAGTGTTTTGCTGTGTTGAGAATACATTTGAAAACAAAAAACTGTTCCTGTGTGCAGATAAATGCTCCCAGAAGGGACCTGTTGTCTACAAAGTTTCATGCTGCAGAGTTGCAAATCTAGGACTGGAGTCTACAGTTTGGAAATAAAAGAAAGTTGTCACAAGATGATTTAAAGTTTTTTGAACTCCCTTGTGATATGATGAAGGACTCATCTCTTCAGGTTGCTGTGTTGCAAAGTGATTGATTTAACCATCATACTGTGCCAATTAATGTGGTTGTACCTAGTAATGTTAATAATGTGCCTGATAATGTTGATTGGTCCACCAATGCTAACGTGCTTGCTAAGGCTGATTTAAAAAAAGGCACAAGGGGAAAACCCTGCTCTAAAAGGGGTCTTTGAAAATGTACTACATATTGCCATATATAATTGAAGCAATATATCTCTGTTTTGTGTTGTGCAGAGAGAGATTGTATTGCCTGAGCAAACACAAACAATGGTGGAGGTGAATTACATACAAATTAGCACTATATGTGTGTAGAGTGCTTTATTTTACAGGTAAAGGACTGCTGGTGATTTTATAAAACATAACAATAATAATGACCTATAAACAAAGCAATGGACTGTGGGGATCATTCCGACCCGATCGCTCGCTGCAGTTTGTCGCAGTGCAGCGATCGGGTCGGAACTGCGCATGAGCCGGAGTGCAGTGCGCCGGCGCATGGCAGTCATCGTTTCCTAGCGATCGCCTCTGAGACAGAGGCGGTCGCTGGGCGGGAGGGGGCTGGATGGCGGCGTTAAGCTGCCGTTTAGGGGGCGCAGTCCTGCCAACGCAGGCGTGGCCAAACCTTTTGGGGGGGGGGGGGCGCGGCGGGTGTGTGCCAGCAGCAGTGACGAACAAATCCCGGCCAGCCGCAGGAGCTGCGCTGGCCGGGAGTTACTCCAGAAATACAAAAGCATCGCGGCTGTGCGATGCTTTTGTATTTGTGCGGGGCGGGCTAGCCCTGTGCTGGACGTCCCCCCGCATGTCAGGGAAGATGATCGTAGCTGTGCTAAATTTACACTCTTCAAGTCTTAGTACATCTGCTATTTAGAATGGTAAGCTTATCTAAATTGATATTGAATTTCATTTCATAGGCTGTAACTAGACTTACCACACTATCCTTTTAAATCGGGATTGCACAGGTTCTATGGCTGATTAAAATCAGGTTAAATGCAGGCTTGAATTAACCCAGCCACAGGACCTGTGTAACACATGTACTTACAGATGATTTTTAATATTAATTTTGACATTTTAGTACATATGTGTGTTTTTTTCCCAAAAGCACAACATCGGTTTTAGATTGATAAAAATTGACCTTTAGTAAATATAGCCCTTAGGGGTAAATTTACTAAAGCTTCTAAAATAGAGAATTGGTGATGTTGCCCATAGCAACCAATCAGATGCTGTCTATTATTTTTCAGCATCTGATTGGTTGCTAATGGCAATATCACCAAATCTCATTTTCAGAAGCTTTAATAAATCTTCCCCTTAGAATCATCCTTTAACAGGGGAGGAATGTGGCAAAGTGGATCTCTCCCACATTTGAGGAAAGGGTTAACCTGGTGTGGCTCAGGTAAGAACCACACCCTTTCCTCAATTACATTTTCTTGTGTGAGCAGTCAGAGGGAGGGAGTGCACCTTTAGCACGTTCCCTCTGGTACGTCAATCAATTGTTTCAGTTACACTGATAGTATATATTTCTCCAGTATGTCATTTCTAACATTTACCATTACATTTATTCTCATGTATGTGATTTTAGTACAGTATTAGTTAATTCAGGCATCCAACATATTCAGGTGTTGAAGTAGAATGTCACATTGGGCGCTAACCTCAGGTTATGTGCAGGTGCTTCTCCTCATTGCTATTATTTCACTGTTAGTGGTTTGCTGCTATTATTTAAGGCAGTGTTTACCAACCTCGGTCCTCAAGGTACACTTAACAGTCCAGTTTTTGAGGTTATCCATGCTTGAGCGGGTGTGGTATGGAAGGCAGATAGTAACTACATACCTCCCAACATGACCCTCTACAGGAGGGACACAATGCTCTGCTTCTGGACTTTTCTCTTAATTTATAAATGCCGGCACCTGTGTTGAACAGGTAATGGATAAGAAAGGTGTTTCAGCACAGATGATGGCAATCATAAGTTAAGAGGAAAGTCCAGAAGCAGAGCATTCTGTCCCTCCTGGAGAGGGTCATGTTGGGAGGTATGGTAACTAGGTTGACAGTGTCTAGGTCCAGGGGCATACCTACCCATTGGCCAGGATGGCACTCGCCAGGGGTGCCACCCGACGGTGCCCTCCGTGGCTAGTCTCACATTTTAGAGGCAGACCAGTCCTCCCTTCCCCATGCAGTTCCTTACTTGCAGTGACTACTGACAACAACTACACCAGGCAGTAGTGGCAGCCAGTGTTATTTGCCCTGGTGTCCGGCGGCACCGCACAGCACTACAATAAAGACACTGCAAAAACTACAGTTCCTACAGTGAGCAAGAGCTGCCGGGAGCTGTAATTTATGAAGCGTTTCATTACTGTAGTGCTGTGGGCTGCGCTCGGCACAGGTTACTGTTCCCAATTGTAGTCCATGTGGATCATTAAGTATGAAAAGGTTAAAAAAAGAAAGAAAATTGTGAAAAACTCATGTCGACCTAGAGACCCTGTTGACCTAGAGATCCTGTCGACCTAGTTACTGTCGACCAATAGTGGTCGACTTAATTACTGTCAACCTAGATACCGGATCCCGCTTGAGCACAGATGGTTCAGTCAGAATAATCTAGGAAAAAGAGAATAGGGAGCGCAAACAAGGAGTAGCTGGAGCCATTACCACCTTGCTCCCCATCCTCCTTAAACCGTGAGAGGATCATTGTTTCACGAATTTAACACCAAACAAAGGTGGCAGCGATTTGAACTTACTACGGTCTAAAGGGCAAGTATACTTGTTGCTATCACTAATAACTACAGAAACAAAAATACAAATGTTATCTGGAGATTTATACTGTATATTCATTGAAGTATCACCGTTTAACCATTTTCTGAGGAAGGAGACATTTATACGAATTGTGTCTTTTTTTGCATAATTAACAACCTTGAGGATTTTATTTACTTTTACTAGCAACAAATTGCAACTGTGTATCTGTATATTGCTAATGGTTGATGTGTATATACAAGTGTATTAACAATCCAGTCTGTACAAATCATCAAAGGGTATAATTCCTTTTTAAATATAAATAAATTTTTATATATATATATACACATATATATATATTACTCTTTCTGTTTGTGCTCCCTATTCTCTTTTTCCTTTCGGTATCTACAGGGTTGCTAATACCCTGGTATATGGGAGCAGCAAACAGTACATCAGCAGAGGTTTCTGGGTATCACATGCACCTTGTTTTTTCTTGGTTAGTATAATCTAGGTACTGTTAAGTCATCTGTGCTCAAGTCTGGCTATCCTTAAAACCTGGACTATAAGGGTGCATTGAGGGCCGAGCTTGGGAAACAGTGATTTCAGGTCTCTGACTTTCTTGAACATTTTCTCTGCATATGTCCTTCCATGGAACACTACTGTCAGGGGCGTTTTATCAGAGTAGGGGTCCCATGTGCACATCCGGGTGGGTCCCCTCCTCTGTACAGGTCTCCGGAAACATGGCGCTCACCATGCTCTGGAGACCAATTTGACTACTGTGCATGCCCGGTGACCATTTTGGCTGCTATTTTTGACGTCACTGCAGTGCCCGATGCAGGACACTGGAAAGGTAAGTATTAAAATAATTAGAGATGAGCGGGTTCGGTTCTCGAGATCCGAACCCCCCCGAACTTCACCTATTTTACACGGTTCCGAGGCAGCCTCGGATCTTCCCGCCTTGCTCGGTTAACACGAACACGCCCGAACGTCATCATCCCGCTGTCGTATTCTCGCGAGATTCATATTGCATATAAAGAGCCGTGTGTCGCCACCATTTTGCCAATTTATATTATGCTGTACAGAAGTCTCCTTTTTTCAAATTATGCCACACAGTAGTGCCACCTACACACATTACACCAGGTAGAGCCCCTTTTACACATAATGCCAGGTAGAGCCACTGTCACACATTATGCCAGGTAGAGCCTCATTTTACACATTACTCCAGGTAGAGCCCCTATCACACATTATGCCAGATAAAGTCCCCTTTTACACAGTATGGCAGGCAGAGTCCTCTTTTACACATTTCGCCAGGTAGAGGCTACTTTCACACAGTATGACAGGCAGAACTGTATTTGACACATTATGGCAGGCAAAGTCCCCTTTTACACATTACGGCAGGTAGAGATCCCTTTTACACATTATGACAGGCATAGCTCCCTTTTACAGATTAAGGCAGCAGGGTCCCCTTTTACACAGTATGGCAGGTAGAGTCCCCTTTTACACAGTACAGCAAGTAGAGTCACATTTTACACACTACGGCAGGTAGAGTCCTGTTTTACACATTAGGGAGGTAGAGTCCCCTTTTACACATTACGGCAAGTAGAGTCCCCTTTTTACACATTACGGCAGGCTGAGTCCTCTTTTTACTAGCGATGAGCGGGTTCAGTTCCTCAAGATCTGAACCCCCCCAAACTTCACACATTTTACACGGTTCCGAGGCAGCCTCGGATAATCCAGCCTTGCTCAGTTAACACAAACGCACCCGAACGTCATCATCCCGCTGTCGTATTCTCGCGAGATTCGTATTGCATATAAAGAGCCGCGCGTCGCCGCCATTTTCACTCGTGCATTGGAGATGATAGCGAGAGGACGTGGCTGCGTTCTCTCAGTTTCTGTGTTCAGTGTGCTGCAAATATCTGTGCTCAGTGTGCTGCAAATATCTATGTTCTCTGCCTGAAAACGCTCCATATCTGTGCTGCATTGTAGTTGTGCGCAGTATATAGTAGGAGGACAGTGCAGAATTTTGCTGACCACCAGTATATATATATAGCAGTACGGTACAGTAGTCCATTGCTCTACCTCTGTGTCATCAAGTATACTATCCATATCTGTGCTGCATTGTAATTGTGCGCAGTGTATAGTAGGAGGACAGTGCAGAATTTTGCTGACCACCAGTATATATATAGCAGTACGGTACAGTAGTCCATTGCTCTACCTCTGTGTCTTCAAGTATACTATCCATATCTGTGCTGCATTGTAGTTGTGCGCAGTATATAGTAGGAGTACAGTGCAGAATTTTGCTGACCACCAGTATATATATATATATATATATATATATATAGCAGTACGGTACAGTAGTCCATTGCTCTACCTCTGTGTCGTCAAGTATACTATCCATATCTGTGCTGCATTGTAGTTGTGCGCAGTATATAGTAGGAGTACAGTGCAGAATTTTGCTGACCACCAGTATATATATATATATATATATATATATATAGCAGTACGGTACATTAGTCCATTGCTCTACCTCTGTGTCATCAAGTATACTATCCATATCTGTGCTGCATTGTAGTTGTGCGCAGTATATAGTAGGAGGACAGTGCAGAATTTTGCTGACCACCAGTATATATATATATATATATATATATATATATATATATACAGTAGAAGGTCCGGCTCTCCCTTCAATAGTGTCTGTGCACCGGGTGCCTGAACGAGGAAGTGATAACAACAGAAGATAGATGGTACGGCACTCCAAGCGTCTTGAATAATTCAATCTTACACCAGCATAAAGATAGACAACGTTTCAGGGCTTTTATTGTAGCCCTTTCGTCAGGTCAGCATGAGGACAAGTAAACCAAACATACCTTTATAGCAGCCATAAATCCCCCAGTGACTGGCGTCTTCCGGAGAGCGGATCACCCGCCCTCCCCGGCCGGCGCTCTAACGATGACGAGCACCTAGGCTTCGTCATCATTGTGCTCCCCATCACCACGGAAACGCGATACAATCTATTGAAACATAATCAGAAGCTAAGCAAGAATTGTAACATATCATCCAAGATCTAAGTTAATTTAACAATGGCTAATAACCATCCAATATATAAAGATGAATAAGATTATGTGCCATAAATGCGTATACCAATTAACATGCAGAAGATATGTACATCATTATATACAACTAACAAACCCTGCTAGCGCCTAACAATTCAACATGAAATTTCCCAATTATATGCAGGTATTAAACAATAGATATACTACCAATACTACTAAAGCATCATGAGTACCAGGAAAATGATGACACTAAAAAAAGGCACTAAAAAAAGACACTAAAAAAAGTACTAAAAAAAGCAACTAAGGCCAATATGATCATTCAGGCCTCTCGGGTGCACCGTATCTAATCTATGAATCCATTGGGATTCCAATTGCAGCAATCGCCTGCCGCGATCCCCTCCCCTAGGCAGAGGTTGAACCTGATCAATCATTCTATAGCGCAATGACGCCAGGGGGTGGCGCGCCTGGCAAAAATGCCTGGCCACCGGTTGCTCACTATCCCCCTTATTAATCGCGGCCTTAATTGCTGACCTGTGGGCTGCCATACGTTCCTTGAACATACGTTCGGTCTTACCAACGTATGACAGCCCACAGGGGCATATAAGTTGGTACACCACAAACTTCGATGAGCAGGTGAATTGATATTTAATGTAAAATGTGCGGCCAGAGTGTGGATGCTGGAAAGTCTCTCCCGCAATCAAAAACGGACATGTAATACAGGTGCATCTGAAGCAGCCCTTCTTTAAGCCCTGTCTTGCTTCAGATCTGGGCGTTATATCAGTACGAACCAAGATGATATGTTACAATTCTTGCTTAGCTTCTGATTATGTTTCAATAGATTGTATCGCGTTTCCATGGTGATGGGGAGCACAATGATGACGGAGCCTAGGTGCTCGTCATCGTTAGAGCGCCGGCCGGGGCGGGCGGGTGATCCGCTCTCCGGAAGACGCCAGTCACTGGGGGATTTATGGCTGCTATAAAGGTATGTTTGGTTTACTAGTCCTCATGCTGACCTGACGAAAGGGCTACAATAAAAGCCCTGAAACGTTGTCTATCTTTATGCTGGTGTAATATTGAATTATTCAAGACGCTTGGAGTGCCGTACCATCTATCTTCTGTTATATATATATATGTATATATATATATATATATATATATATATATATATATATATATATAGCAGTACGGTACATTAGTCCATTGCTCTACCTCTGTTGCGTCAAGTATACTATCCATATATGTGCTGCATTGTATTTGTGCGCAGTATATAGTAGAAGGACAGTGCAGAATTTTGCTGACCACCAGTATATATATAAAAAATGGAGAACAAAAATGTGGAGGGTAAAATAGGGAAAGATCAAGATCCACTTCCACCTCGTGCTGAAGCTGCTGCCACTAGTCATGGCTGAGACGATGAAATGCCATCAACATCGTCTGCCAAGGCCGATGCCCAATGTCATAGTAGAGAGCATGTAAAATCCAAAAAACGAAAGTTCAGTAAAATGACCCAAAAATCAAAATTAAAAGCGTCTGATGAGAAGCGTAAACTTGCCAATATGCCATTTACGACACGGAGTGGCAAGGAACGGCTGAGGCCCTGGCCTATGTTCATGGCTAGTGGTTCAGCTTCACATGAGGATGGAAGCACTCATGCTCCCGCTAGAAAAATGAGAAGACTTAAGCTGGCAAAGACTTAAGCACAGCAAAGAACTGTACGTTCTTCTAAATCACAAATCCCCAAGGAGAGTCCAATTGTGTCGGTTGCGATGCCTGACCTTCCCAACACTGGACAGGAAGAGGTGGCGCCTTCCACCATTTGCACGCCCCCTGCAAATGCTGGAAGGAGCACCCGCAGTCCAGTTCCTGATAGTCAAATTGAAGATGTCACTGTTGAAGAACACCAGGATGAGGAAATGGGTGTTGCTGGCGCTGAGGAGGAAATTGACAAGGAGGATTCTGATGGTGAGGTGGTTTGTTTAAGTCAGGCACCCGGCGAGACACCTGTTGTCCATGGGATGAATATGGCCATTGACATGCCTGGTCAAATTACAAAAAAAAAAATCACCTCTTTGGTGTGGAATTATTTTAACAGAAATGCGGACAACAGGTGTCAAGCCGTGTGTTGCCTTTGTCAAGCTGTTATAAGTAGGGGTAAGGACGTTAACCACCTAGGAACATTCTTCCTTATACGTCACCTGGAGCGCATTCATCAGAAGTCATTGACAAGTTCAAAAACTTTGGGTGACAGCGGAAGCAGTCCACTGACCACTAAATCCCTTCCTCTTGTAACCAAGGTCCTGCAAACCACACCACCAACTCCCTCAGTGTCAATTTCCTCCTTAGACAGGAAAGCCAATAGTCCTGCAGGCCATGTCACTGGCAAGTCTGACGAGTCCTCTCCAGCCTGGGATTCTTCCGATGCATCCTTGAGTGTAACGCCTACTGCTGCTGGCGCTGCTGTTGTTGCTGCTGGGAGTCGATCGTCATCCCAGAGGGGAAGTCGGAAGACCACTTGTACTACTTCCAGTAAGCAATTGACTGTCCAACAGTCCTTTGCGAGGAAGATGAAATATCACAGCAGTCATCCTGCTGCAAAGCGGATAACTCAGGTCTTGGCAGCTGCGGTGGTGTTAAACGTGTGTCCGGTATCCACCGTTAATTCGCAGAGAATTAGAGAATTGATTGAGGTACTGTGTCCCCGGTACCAAATACCATCTAGGTTCCATTTCTCTAGGCAGGCGATACCGAGAATGTTCACAGACGTCAGAAAAAGAGTCACCAGTGTCCTAAAAAATGCAGTTGTACCCAATGTCCACTTAACCACGGACATGTGGACAAGTGGAGCAGGGCAGACTCAGGACTATATGACTGTGACAGCCCACTGGGTAGATTAGGCTTTTTCAACCAGTGTGCCGTGGCACACTAGTGTGCCGCGACCAGTTGCAAGGTGTGCCGCGGAGCCAGAGCAGCTTCCTGCACCTTCAGAGTGAACTATTGGCCCTGGCTCTTCTTAGAGGATCATTCATGCTTCGGCTGTGACCTGTGCCTTGATGACGCGATGGTGTGATATCATAGGTCCCGGCCGCCAGTTTTACCACCCAGCCAGCCCACTTGTCTGCATACACATCTTCCAGTTCCCGCCTGCATCCATAGCTTTCCTTGCTGACCGCCCGCTGCTCAGTATTCACAGCACTCCACTATGAACAATCCCCACCACTGAGGAACAGGGAGTAGTACAGCTGACCAGTAGGGGCTAATATTTGTTATGTTATTTCTCCTGTGGGGAGCAAAAGGATTTATGGATTTATGGGGGGAACAATGTGAATAATTCATGTGGGGAGCAATAGGCTTTATGTGGTGAGAAATGTGATTGATTTATGTGTGAGCAACATGATTTACAGTATGTGGGGAGCAATGTGATTGATTTATGAGGGGAGCAATAGGATTTATGTGGGGAGCAACATGATTTATGTGGGGAGCAATGTGATTGTTTTTTCTGTGTAGGCCACTGTATGTGTGGACTTTTTTTTACTGTAAGGCCTAATGTGTGTTTTTTGGGGGGTTTTCTGTGGGGAACGGATGGTGTGCCTTGGCAATTTTAAAATATTGTTTGGTGTGCCGCGAGTAAAAAAAGGTTGAAAATCACTGGGGTAGATGTATTGCCTCCCGCAGCAAGAACAGCAGCGGCGGCACCAGTAGCAGCATCTCGCAAACGCCAACTCGTTCCTAGACAGGCTACGCTTTGTATCACCGCTTTCCATAAGAGGCACAAAGCTGACAACCTCTTACGGAAACTGAGGAACATCATCACAGAAAGGCTTACCCCAATTGGACTCTCCTGGGGATTTGTGACATCAGACAACGCCACCAATATTGTGCGTGCATTACATATGGGCAAATTCCAGCACGTCCCATGTTTTGCACATACATTGAATTTGGTGGTGCAGAATTTTTAAAAAACGACAGGGGCGTGCAAGATATGCTGTCGGTGGCCCGAAGAATTGCGGGCCACTTTTGGCATTCAGCCACCGCGTGCCAAAGACTGGAGCACCAGCAAACACTCCTGAACCTGCCCTGCCATCATCTGAAGCAAGAGGTGTAACGAGGTGGAATTCAACCCTCTATATGCTTCAGAGGATGGAGGAGCAGCAAAAGGCCATTCAAGCCTATACATCTGCCTACGATAAAGGCAAAGGAGGTGGAATGCACCTGACTCAAGCGCAGTGGAGAATGATTTCAATGTTGTGCAAGGTTCTGCAACCCTTTGAACTTGCCACACGTGGTCAGTTCAGACACTGCCAGCCTGAGTCAGGTCATTCCCCTCATCAGGCTTTTGCAGAAGAAGCTGGAGAGATTGAAGGAGGAGCTAAAACAGAGCAATTCCGCTAGGCATGTGGGACTTGTGGATGGAGCCCTTAATTCGCTTAACCAGGATTCACGGGTGGTCAATCTGTTGAAATCAGAGCACTACATTTTGGCCACCGTGCTCGATCCTAGGTTTAAAGCCTACGTTGTATCTCTCTTTCCGGCAGACACAAGTCTGCAGAGGTGCAAAGACCTGCTGGTGAGACACTTGTCAAGTCAAGCGGAACGTGACCCGTCAACAGCTCCTCCTTCACATTATCCCGCAACTGGGGCTGCGAGGAAAAGGCTAAGAATTCCGAGCCCACCCGCTGGCAGTGATGCAGGGCAGTCTGGAGCGAGTGCTGGCATCTGGTTCGGACTGAAGGACCTGCCAACGATTACTGACATGTCGTCTACTGTCACTGCATATGATTCTGTCACCATTGAAAGAATTGTGGAGGATTATATGAGTGACCACATCCAAGTAGGCACGTCAGACAGTCCGTACGTATACTGGCAGGAAAAAGAGGCAATTTGGAGGCCCTTGCACAAACTGGCTTTATTTTACCTAAGTTGCCCCCCTCCAGTGTGTACTCCGAAAGAGTGTTTAGTGCAGCCGCTCACCTTGTCAGCAATCGGCGTACGAGGTTACTTCCAGAAAATGTGGAGAAGATGATGTTCATCAAAATGAATTATAATCAATTCCTCCGTGGAGACATTCACCAGCAATTGCCTCCAGAAAGTACACAGGGACCTGAGATGGTGGATTCCAGTGAGGACGAATGAATAATCTGTGAGGAGGGGGATGTACACAGTGAAAGGAGTGAGGAATCGGACGATGAGGAGGAGGTGGACATCTTACCTCTGCAGAGCCAGTTTGTGCAAGGAGAGATTGATTGCTTCTTTTTTGGTGGGGGCCCAAACCAACCAGTCATTTCAGTCACAGTCGTGTGGCAGATCCTGTCGCTGAAATGATGGGTTTGTTAAAGTGTGCATGTCCTGTTTATACAACATAAGGGTGGGTGGGAGGGCCCAAGGACAATTCCATCTTGCACCTCTTTTTTCTTTAATTTATCTTTGCATTATGTGATGTTTGGGGCCAATTTTTTTTAAGTGCCATCCTGTCTGACACTGCAGTGCCACTCCTAGATGGGCCAGGTGTTTGTGCCGGCCACTTCGGTCGCTTAGCTTAGTCATACAGCGACCTCGGTGCAAATTTTAGGACTAAAAATAATATTGTGAGGTGTGAGGTGTTCAGAATAAAGTGGAAATGAGTGGAAATTATGGTTATTGAGGTTAATAATACTATGGGATCAAAATGACCCCCAAATACTATGATTTAAGCTGTTTTTGAGGGTTTTTTGAAAAAAAAACCCACCCAAATCCAAAACACACCTGAATCCAACAAAACATTTTCAGGGAGGTTTTGCCAAAATGCGTCCGAATCCAAAATACGGCCGCGGAACCAAATCCAAAACCAGAACACAAAACCCGAAAAATGTCCGGTGCACATCTCTAAAAATAATGTGTGTGGTGTGGGCCCCTCTAGACAATGCACACATTTAACCCATTATAGAAACGCTAATGGCTAATATTTTACAGCTGACATACTGTATATCTATAATCACTTACAACACTATACTTCTACCATAGATTACAGATACTTCTGATTAAACCAAAGTGATTTTACAATAGTAAATTATACCTATATTAGTAGCACTTTCACTGCACATGGAGTACAGTACATTTTATTACCCACCCATTACACTTGGAATGTATTCTTCATGTGTGCAACATTATGCTCCATATTTTCCAATTCTATGAAAATCTGAGACACTTAACACAAGGGGTAGCTTCGCCCCTAAAGAGTAAGCAAGTATCCTGTAGAGTAGGGAACATAACATACAGTACATGTCATCCTCACACTCCTGCCACCAAGTGAAATGGATGAGGTTGATTAACCCATTAATTGAGTTCTGTGGAGGTCCTAGGGGGATATCCGGACTCCAGGTCGACACCAATTTGCCCGAAGCGAGGGGACACGGTGCACTAATTGGGGTTCCCGGTCACATTACGAAGAAAACAACACCAAAAATATATATAAAACTCATGTCGACCTTTTGTCTGTGTTGACCTATTTCTGGTCTTGACCTAAGGTGTGTCGACCAATTGGTGTTGACCTTGAGTCCCAGACCCCTAGGGGAGTGCTGGTAAAAGATGGGTTAAGCCTAAAAATAAGAAAAACCCTTTAAGCTTCCATTTTTTTAAAACAACATTTCTGTACTGAACATACTGTCTGTGACCTTCGAGAAAACAATTACACTGCTTATTCCAAATCTCTATAATGGCCTGAAAACAATGCATTTTACAATCATCACACAGATAAAAGTAGACAGATTATCTTTACAGCAGAATACAGAACACGTCACAAGCATATATTTATTTTGTTCTAGCTGAAAGTATCACAACAGATCCTGCAACATTTCTGTGCAAATCAATCATTTGCCATATGGCGGAAACACCTTTTGAAGTGATAGAATAATTAGCTAGCTGTAAAATGAGGCAAATTATTTCTTTTAATCCTAAAGAATCAATTTATTCATGCCACCCTCTGCTGAGCAAAGCTTTCTTTTCTTTTTTCTTACGTAGATGCTGAGGTATAACTATTTAAAAAGTTTTGAGTCCCTTGGCAAGATGATAAGAAGTTTAGAAAAGCAAATAGGAAGAGTGTGTTCCGCATTTACTATAAAAGTTGAGTGGCAGGAAGAGAGGAGCCAATTATTAGTGCCTCTGACTGTAGCATATCCAGATTCAGGGGCGGATTTAGGGGTCAGGCCGCCCCTAGGCACACAATTGGTCGCACCCCTCCCCCCTTTCCATCATACCACTGCCCCCTTCATGACAAGGCCTGTCCTTTTGCTGTCAGACCGCCAAATAGCACAAACCTCACCTTTCAACCACCTCCCGCACCACAATTTGCAGCCCATTGTCTTACTACAACAGTTACAAAATAAAAGAATAAAACATAAGTCATACCTCCCAACAAGACCCTCTGCAGGAGGGACTTCCCTCTTAATTTATGATTTCCATCACCTGTGCTGAAACACCTTTCTTATCTTTTAACCTGTTCAACACAGGTGCCGGCAATCATAAATTAAGAGAAAGGTCCAGAAGCAGAGCATTGTGTCCCTCTTGGAGAGGGTCATGTTGGGAGGTATGTATAAGTTGTAATAACAAAAATTAGAATCACCTGGCCTCATCATCCTGCTGTGACACCCCTACGCATGTGGCTCTTGTGTCTAGTGGGAAATTCACCACTGTCCAGATTGCTTAATAACAGGATTTACCACAGATATGGTTTGGCTGATGGCTACGGGGTACATAAAGTACTGTAAAGTATGTACTTTCTTCTTTCCCATTGGTGCAAATCACCATTAGATAATTGCTTTCTTTACTGTCTGGCCGGTCAATAGAAGGACTTGAGGGAAGATTGTGTTAGGGTCTCCTGCTCTGTGCTGCCACGTCGTCATGGCAACCGGGAGACAAGTGCTAGCGGAGTAACCTGAGCGTAGCTGATACTCCGGTTCGGGTCTTTTGCTGTGCAGTGGTTACAGGCTCTGTGCACGGCAGGAGATCCGGTGCTGGTTTTTGTGCTCACAGTCTGTGACGTCTGAGTGGGGCGTGGACAGCACCTGCTATATAAACCCTCTTCTCAGGTTAGGCAGATGCTGCTGAATCTTTGTTGGTTAGTCAGTTCCTGAAAGCTAGCTAGTACTGTGTAAACTTTGTATTTGTTTGTTGCTTACTGCAAATAGGCCTTGGGATTTGGTATTACACTCTGCCAATCCAGACCTAGCAGTAAGACTGGAGTCAGTCGTTTAACCTGCTGGGGTTCTTTTGCTACTCTGTGAACCTAGCAAGTTTGCGGCTGTATTCTCAGACTTACCTGCCAAAATCCTTTCTCACTGTGCAAGGTGTTCAGGTGTCAGTTTAGTGGCAGTAAGCTGAACCAGTGCACTGCAAGTGAGGACTAGGATTGTGGAGACTCTCCTTGTGTCTATTATTCCATCTCTGACCAAAGAGTTTACTGCCACACCTGTTGGTAACCCTTTAGGGTTTTGCTGTTGCCCTTAGCAACAGCATTTCGGGTTCTCTACGTATTAAATCACTACATCTCGCTTCTTTCCATCTGAGCATTCCTAATACTAGGGAGACACCCAGTTTCTTAGCCTTTGGGCTTCTCTGTTCACTTTGTGTTTATTTTGTTACCCTATCACCTTCTGTGTATGTAATGTCATATTCCCCAGTCTGTCTGTGAGTTCATTTGTTTTGCATCTCTCACCGTTCAGACACCAGTACATTCCTGCTGGCACTGGTGTGCATAACATATTGTTAGAGGACTAGCCATCTCACATCATGCAAATAGATATTTTCTTATACTGTATGTTATTGGTTAACCCCTTCATAGCCAGAGGTTTTTCATCATTCCATGACAAAAATCAATTTGAAGGTAGTGGTTACCTGTCAATATCACTGAGAATGCAACTTTATCCTCTGTTTTTAGAGATTAAGTAAATGGCCCTCATCCGGTCCTCCCCCCACACCACTTCCCCACTAGACCCTATCCCCTCCCTCCTCCTCCCCTACCTCTCTCCTTCTGCCTATGCCCATCTTGCCCACCTCCTCAATCTTTCCCTGTTATCAGGCACTGCCCCCCAGAGCCGGCCCTAACCAATATGATGCTCTAGGCAAGA
Organism: Pseudophryne corroboree; assembly: GCF_028390025.1. Lineage (NCBI taxonomy): Eukaryota > Metazoa > Chordata > Amphibia > Anura > Myobatrachidae > Pseudophryne > Pseudophryne corroboree. The sequence continues at coordinate 496,910,622 of NC_086446.1, read as the reverse complement.
TTTTGGCTGGTGCCCCCTAGCACCACAGCTGGTTCTGCCTCTGACCTTGCACCTCTTTCCCAGCACCATCACCCCTCACCCATAGCAGTCCTTGTACCCCCAATATTTTAAATAGGAACAGTTCGCACATTTGACGCACAGCCCAAAAAGGGGCATCTTCTTGCTGGGAAGGGGAATGGCCACACAATAGTAACCCCAATTCCAATTACACCACACAGTACTGCAACTTTATTCACATTTGATCATGCGATAGTGTCCATAATTCATATTACATCCCACAGTAGTATCACTTTACCTTATAAACGTTACTCCTCACAGTAGAACCCCTTATTCACATTACATCACACTGAATTGCTCCTTATTCACATTACACCACACCTTATTGCTCTTTATTCACATTAGACGACACAGTAGTGCCCTTTCTATATGCAACGCCACATAGTAAAGCACCTTATACACATAATGCCACACATTAGTAATGCATTTATACACAATTCCACACAGTAATGCCCCTTACACATATGAGACACATTAATGTCCTTATAAACATAATGCACCTTACACATTATGACAACCTTTATTAATGCCCTTTTACACATAATGTCCCTTACACATATGCCGCACATTATTAATGACCTTATACACATAATGACACACATAGTGCCCCCTACATATTTGCTGCACATTATTAGTGCCCCTATACACCTAATGACACACCTACGGTAGTACCCTGTTACACATATGCCGCACATTATTAATGCCCTTATACACATAATGACACACATAGTGGCCCTTTACACACATATTGCACATTATTAATGCATTTTTACATGACACACATAATGCTCCTTACACATATTCCAAACACTACTGCACAACCAACCCACTCACATGCACACAGCACTCACACTGCCACTAACACTGTGACCTCTGCCTCTGCTTGGATACAGATGTGTCCTCACAAATCTTGCATCGATGCTAACGTCGGGCACCTTTTTTTTAATGAAAATGCATCTTATTTGCATTGCTATGTGGCTAGGATGCACAAGCAGCATGCCTATATACTGTGTGAGACTGTGGCTGTATCTGCATATGCAATGCTACACACAGAATATAGGCATGCCACACATCATTTTAATCAGCAGAAGCTGCTGATGCCTTTAGGCATATCAAATGCCCTAGGCAATTGCCTAGTTTACCTATGTCTATGGCCGGCTCTGCCCGTGTCACTTCCTGCACCTGCATCTCTTAGCCAAACCATCATCTCTCCCTGCGTCTCACAGCCAAAACATCTTCCCCTTGCATTGCTCATCCACACCATCTCCCACTTGCATCTCTCAGCCACACCATCTCCTCCTTGCATCTCTCAGTCACATCATCTGCCCCTTGCATCTCCCAGCTACACCAAATGACTCTTGCATTCCTCAACCGCACCATCTCCCCTTGCATCTCTCAGCCACGCCATATCCCCCTTACATCTCTTAGCCACACCATCTCACTCTGCGTTTCTCAGCCAAAACATCTGCCCCTTGCATCTCTCAGGCATGCCATCTCCCCTGCGTCTCTCAGCCAAAACATCTGCTCCTTGCATCTCTCAGCCACATGATCTCCCCCTTCCATCCCTCAACCATCTTCCCCTTGTATATCTCAGCAAGACCATCTACCCCTTGCATCTCTCAGCTGCTCCATCTCCCCCTGCATCTCTCAGCCACACCATTCCCCTTTCTGTCTCTCAGCCACACCATCATCTCCTCCCTGCGTTGACTTGCAGCCATACCATCTAACCCTTGCATCTCTCAGCCATACAATAATCTCCCCCTGCCTCTCTCAGCAACACCATCATCTCCCCTGTGCATCTCTCAGTCACACCATCTCCCCCCTGCATCTCTTAGCCACACCATCATCTACCTCCTGTGTCTCTTAGCCAAACCATCATCTTCCCCTGCGTCACTCAGCCACACAATACCCCCTTGCATCTCTCAGCCACACCATCTCCCTCTTGCATCTCTCAGCCTCACCACCTTCTGCTTGCGTCTTTCAGCCACACTATCATGTCCTCCCTGCATTGCCTCTCAGCCACACCATCTCCCTACTGCATGTCTCAGCCACACCGTCATCTACCCCCTGCATCTCTTATCCGCTCAACATCTCCCCCTGAATCTCTCAGCCATACCATCTTCCCTTTGCATCTCTCAGCAACACCATCATCTCTTTGCTGCATTGCCTCTCAGCCATACCATCTCTCACCTGCATCTCTCAGCCACACCATCTCCCCCCTGCATTATGCTCCTTGCTGCAGACCTTGCACGGCAGTGCAATTGTGGGTTCGGTGCAATGGTGTCGGGTGGTGCTGGTATGATGCTCTAGTCAGTGGCACCCTCCTCTGCTGGGCCCACCATGGTGTCTAAGGCACATGCCTTGCTCACCCCACCCTAATTATGCCACTGCCCACTAACACTTCTGAAGACCCAGTAGACCCCATAAATTCATGAGTAGGAAAGTGTGGTCTAATGATTACATAAAGAGGCAACTTTAAAAGATGCCAACCCAGAATCATTGACTCCCTGTCATCAACCAAATATTGATGTCTGTGTTGTATCAATAGAACCTGATGGCCAATATAATTTAGTATGAATCACTTCATTTAAATTATTGTTGAGCAAAATGGTAAATGCATCGGAAGATGACTCACATAAGCCTATATGTGTGGTGCTTCTTCCAAGCACACTAACAAACCCCAGTGAAATTTTAAGTGACACTCTGGCCAAACTGCTAGTTCTTTTCCAACTTTGATTACTGCATGAGTATGAAAATAAACCCAGGTAAGGTCATGTTAAATATATTTTCAACACCTAAAGCTCTGACAAGGTATGGAAACTTTTACACTGGTAACACATGTGACATAAGTACAAGCAACAGGCGGAGTTTCACCACACAGATGACTAACTGTAGTTGATCGAACTGGCCATTCAGAAGCTGCATCTCATGTGGTCCAGCGAGTACAGTCAGAAGATCACCATGTAAACAGCCAGACTACATTATATTTTCAGGCATACCCCAACATAGTCACTTCCCAAACGAAACTGTAATTGTCAGACATTACAATTGCTTATTGGCAAAACATGATGATATTGAACGATTAGCCAAAAATGACAAGCGTTTGTGTTGCCAACTTTGTAATTATGTTTGTGAATGTTATTATCTACTTAATTTAATATAACCTTCTTTTATTGCTTCTTCAAAAAATATGTTGAACTTCACTTTCACTTATCATATTCATGCCAATTTTTGTCTGGACTAAAGTAGATCAATTGCTGCCTCTGTTGCCCATTTTTTTTATTTTCCAGGAACAAAATAGGTAAACTGCCTCCTCCTCTGAACCACTTTTACACTCATAGTTCTAGGCCCATGAAGAGGTTCTGAGGTCTCGTTCAAGTGTTAATGAATTTTGCATAAAGTGAAAATGTGCAATTAAAATTCAAATCACTTATATAATGTATACACTTGACATTCCTCTAGTTTTTTTTTATTTCATGCATGGCTATTTATAATGACATATTACTTTTCCAGACAAGAGGGTCCTTGAAACGGGAATTATAATAGCATTCTTCCCTATACCATGCTCTAAGTACTGTAAGTCTCAGTCATAGCCACTTAGTACTCTGTAGCTAATTCCCAGTGCTATCATTGTGCTTTTCAGCAGCACCCATGGGGGGAGTAGGTAATAATATGAAAATAAGCACAATAAAGTTATAATTTTAAAACTTTGCGCTCTTTATTTGTCATTGTTTTGTAGTGTGTCTGCGATAAATGGCTAAAAACACATGGGCCCTCATTCCGAGTTGTTCGCTCGCAAGCTGCTTTTAGCAGCTTTGCACACGCTAAGCCGCCGCCTACTGGGAGTGAATCTTAGCTTATCAAAATTGCGAACGAAAGATTCGCAATATTGTGAAAAGACTTCTCTGTGCAGTTTCTGAGTAGCTCGAGACTTACTCTTCCAGTGCGATCAGTTCAGTGCTTGTCGTTCCTGGTTTGACGTCACAAACACACCCAGCGTTCGCCCAGACACTCCTCCATTTCTCCAAGCACTCCCGCGTTTTCCCCAGAAACTGTAGCGTTTTTTCAAACACTCCCATAAAACGGCCTGTTTCCGCCCAGAAACACCCACTTCCTGTCAATCACATTACGATCACCAGAACGAAGAAAAAACCTCGTAATGCCGTGAGTAAAATTCCTAACTGCATAGCAAATTTACTTGGCGCAAGTCGCAGTGCGAACATTGCGCATGCGCAGTTAGCGGAAAATCGTTGCAATGCGAAGAAAATTACCGAGCGAACAACTCGGAATGACCACCATGGTTTCTTTAGTTGATGGTGTGATCATTGGGAAGGCTGTAGCTACAGATGAGCAAACTTTTCAAGATTGTTTGGCAGAATATTGGCTTTGGCCACACTGATTCTCCAGCAGAATTTAGTAAATCCATATTGTCATACAGTACATGTTCTCTGTCCTTCACCAAACATGGCACACAGCAGGATTATTTGACTGTCTTTGCTCCAGCTCTTGGAAAACTGTGAGGATCTCTCTATATTGTTTTGGCTACTTCCACTAATTCCATTATGGGCACTTCAGAGACCGCAACCTTCAAAAGAAGCACAATTATCCTTAAAGTTAATAATAAATTAAAACAATTAAATTTAATCAAAACAGAGGTACTCGTTTATAACAATATACTAGCAGGCATTTTTCTGAAGGGCAAATAAGTGTTACAAGCTGTTCTGATAATTATTTATGAGTACTGGGTAATCACATTTTCTACCAACCTGTCAAAGTTATGTGTAAATTTAAAATAGGTGAAATGAAATTATGCAGAGAGGTTTCCATATATCAGCAGTGGCGAAGAGAAGGGGGGAGAGCGGGTACTAATTATTCTGGCCCAGGCTTGCAGGAGGGGCCCGGATTAGCTGCTAAGGGAGACATTTTATTCGGCCAGCTACGCTACTTTGAAGTGTTAGGGAAGCTGTTCCTTTCTTATTTAAAGGAGGATTGGTCACTGTCACACGCCATAGGCGGCGTTCACCGCGCTTACCCCTGCGTGCCTGCTGGTCTGTGTTGTGGCCTCCGCCTTCGGTGGTCCACAGGCTCCGGCGTCTGGCTGGCGCGGCTCCCGGCGGTTCCCCGGGGCAGGGGCGCCGCCATGATACCCGGCGTCACGTGGGCGGGGAGCAGGTGACGTCATCAGACTGTTCCGCCAATCCAGCGGAGGCGGGAGATTCAAAGGCAGACGCCGGGCAGAGCCTCGGCGCCTGAGTATCGTCTTTTCCCCTGAAGTGGATGCCAGTGCTCTTGTTCCCGGTGAATCTCTCTGCAGTCGTACCCCAGTGTCTCCGGCACTTCCAGGTGCAAGTTGCTGCACAGTTCCAGCGTATACAGCGGCTGGTGTGTTTCTCTGCAATCCAGTCACCAGTGCTTCTTAGAGTCAGAGTGGGCTGCGGGCTAAACGCCGCTCTCAAGTTCTACAAGTCATCAGTGTCTTTAAACACCGCTCTCAAGTTCTACAAGTCATCAGTGTCTTTAAACACCGTTCTCATATTCTACAAGTCATCAGCGTCTTCAACCACCGCTCCCAAGTTTTGCAAGTTACCAATGTCTTTAACCACCGCTCCCAAGTTCTACAGTGTCTTTAATCATCGCTCTCAAGTCATACAAATCATCAGTGTCTTTAACCACCGTTCTCAAGTTCTACAGTGTCTTTAATCACCGCTCTCAAGTCATACAAATCATCAGTGTCTTTAACCACCGCTCTCAAGTTCTATAAATCATCAGCATCTTTAGTCACCGCTCTCAAGTCATACAAATCATCAGTGTCTTTAACCACCATTCACAAGTGTTTCAAATCATCAGAGTCTTTAACCACCGTTCACCAGTTCTTCAAATCATCAGTATCTTTTAAAACATCACTCACAAGTTCTTCAGTCACTATTATCTTGTACCAACACTCACAAGTACTTCTTTTCCTGGAATCTTTAAACATTGCTTACAAGTTCTCCTATAGGCCTGGACATTTCCCCCATACGTTCCTTCTCTGCTATGTGACATTGTGTTGCTCCCTTCCTGCAATAAAGTTCTTTAATATTTTCACTAAGCTTTACTGTCAGAGTCCTGTATGAGGAAGACCTATATCAAGCCATCCCTGTTCCGACCCAACTGTGGTTCCTCTCCCCTACCATCGGGAGAACCCCCGAGTTCACAACACCCCCAACCTAGGTCAGTGACAGTATACTCAGGCCTCATGGACCCGGGGGATCGGAGCCCAGAGGCACGTACCATCCAGGACTTGATTTCTCGAGTACAAAGTCAGGAAGCAGCACAGGGCCAGGTGATGCATTATCTCCAGGAATTATCTGGCCGGCTGGATCAAATTCAGACTTCTCTAGCTTCAGTAGTACCGGCCCCAGCTCCAGTACCCGCTCCAGTGGTTGTCTCTAGTAATGTTCCATCCTCCTCTGGAACCAGGTCACGCCTTCAGCTCCCTACTCCCTTTCGCTATAATGGGAATCCAAAGAATTGCCGTGGTTTTCTCAATCAGTGCGAGGTACATTTTGAACTTCTTTCACATAACTTCCCTACTGATCGGTCCAAGGTGGCATACATTATTTCTTTGCTCAAGGGGTTCAGCGTTGGATTGGGTGTCTCCGTTATGGGAGCGATCTGATCCATTGGTTTCTAGTTACACCAATTTCATTACGTCATTCCGGAGGATCTTTGATGAGCCCGGCAGGATGACCGCTGCCTCTGCAGACTTGCTTCGTGTCCGACAAGGCTCTCGTTCAGTGGGACAGTATGTGATTAACTTTCAGACCATTGCCTCAGAACTGCCCTGGAATAATGATGCCCTTCGGGCTGCCTTTTGGAACGGGCTCTCCGATCATCTAAAGGACGAGTTGGTCACTAGAGATTTGCCGGATTCTTTAGAACAGTTGATCTCGCTCTGTGTAGAGGTGGATCTTCGCATGCAGGAACGAGGTGGCGAACGTAGTCGGTCAGATCGATCAAGGGTCCGATCTCTTCCGTCTAAGCAAACGGTTATTCCAAGTCCTGATGAACCCATGCAGATTAATCGATCTCGGCTGTCCCCAGAAGAACGTCAGCGTCGTTGTGAGGGTAGACTCTGCCTCTACTGTGAAGCCGCGGATCACTTTCTCAAGTTTTGCAAGTCTCGTCCGGGAAACGGGCAGTCCTAGCTTGTTCCGGAGGAGTCGAGCTAGGGGTTTCTTCTAAACCTTCTCCGCCAGTGGACTGTTTACTCTCCGTGTCTCTGTTCTCCGAGTCAATAGCCAAACCCGTTAAGGCTCTGCTGGACTCTGGGGCTGCAGGAAATTTTATTTCCCTTTCCTGTGCCCAGGATCTGGGTTTTCAGCTACGGTCGGTCGAACGACCTATTACATTGACTGCTATCAATGGTACCCAAATTTCTAACGGTCTGATTTCAAGTTGTACAGTACCAATCAAACTGCAAGTGGGAGCTCTGCATCAAGAACACCTGGAGTTCCTAGTGATTCGGGAGATGCCTCATGATCTGGTTCTTGGCCTTCCTTGGCTTAAACTTCACAACCTCACATCGACTGGAGTTCGACACAAATAATATCTTGGAGTTCTTTTTGTCATTCGAATTGTCTCACCCCAGTCTATCCGCTCCGTGTATCTTCCAAGTCAGATGAAGGGCTTATTCCGGAGGCCTATCTGGAGTATTCTGACGTGTTCTCGGAGCAAGCGGCCGATCAGCTACCACCGCATAGACCCTGGGACTGCCCCATTGAGCTCATTCCGGGGAAAATGCCACCTCGGGGTCGCACTTATCCCTTATCATTGCCCGACACCCAAGCTATGTCGGACTATATCAAGTCTAATCTGCAGAAAGGATTCATCCGCCCCTCTACCTCCCCGGCGGGAGCGGGTTTCTTTTTTGTGAAGAAGGACGGAGGGCTGAGACCATGTATTGACTATCGTGGTCTAAATGATGTCACCATTAAGAATAAGTATCCTTTGCCGCTCATTACGGAGCTTTTTGATAGAGTTCGCGGAGCCCGAGTTTTCACCAAGCTTGATTTAAGGGGAGCTTATAATTTGATACGTATCCGACAGGGGGACGAATGGAAGACGGCCTTCAATACCAGGGACAGCCATTACGAGTATCTGGTAATGCCGTTTGGCCTCAGCAACGCCCCTGCCGTCTTCCAGGGATTCATTAACGAAGTCTTTCGGGATATGTTATACCTAAGTGTAGTGGTATATTTGGATGACATTCTGATATTTTCTAAAAATCTCACAGAGCACAGAATACAGGTCAAAGAGGTACTTCTTCGATTGCGAGAGAATCATCTTTATGGCAAGATTTCCAAATGTACTTTTGAGGTTCCTTCTATTCCATTTCTTGGTTACATCATTTCGGGCACGGAGCTTCGTATGGATCCAGAGAAACTCACTGCCATCCGGGACTGTACTCAGCCTCTTTCCTTGAAAGCGGTACAACGATTTCTGGGTTTTGCAAATTACTACCGGAAATTCATAAAGGGATTCTCTACCATCGTGGCACCTATTACTGCCCTAACCAAGAAGGGTTCTGACCCAAGTCATTGGTCCTCCGAAGCAGTAGCAGCATTCGCTCAGTTAAAGGCAGCCTTTATGTCCGCTCCAGTACTTCAACAACCAAATTTTTCAAAACCATTCTTTTTGGAGGTTGATGCTTCCACGGTAGGCATAGGTGCCGTGCTTTCGCAGTACGCTCCAGATGGGAAGTTACATCCATGTGGTTTCCATTCTCGCAAATTCTCTCCTGCGGAACAGAATTACACCATTGGAGACAAAGAGCTTTTGGCAATAAAATCTGCCTTGGAGGAATGGAGATATCTTTTGGAAGGTGCTAAACACCTAATTACAATTTTCACTGATCATAAGAATTTGCTGTACCTCAAGACGGCCCAGTGCTTGAATCCCCGTCAAGCTAGATGGGCGCTCTTCTTTACTCGGTTTTAGTTTGTTATTAAGTACCGGGCTGGGACTTTTAACACCAAGGCTGATGCTTTGTCCCGTTCCTTAACAGCTTCGGATGAGGAGAATTCCGTTGAGAGAGCTTTGATTCTCAGTCCAGTTTCTATGTCAGCGGCTCCCACCGCTCTGGGTCCTCCTCCTGGGAGAATGTCTGTGCCAGCTAAATTTCGACCAAGGTTGTTGCAGTGGGCTCATATTTCCAAGTTTTCCGGTCATCCTGGTGTTTAAAAGATGTGGGAGTTTCTACGAAGATCTTACTGGTGGGACACTATGAAGAAGGATATTCAAGATTATGTCAACTCATGTCCTCGGTGTGCTCAGCACAAAATTCTTCGTTTGCCTCCTGCGGGGTTGTTGCATCCCCTGTCCATTCCTCAGAGGCCTTGGACCCATATCGCTATGGACTTTGTCACCGAATTGCCCCTCTCCAAGGGTCACAATACTGTCTGGGTAATTATCGACCGTTTCTCTAAGATGGCACATTTTGTACCTTTGACCGGGTTACCATCAGCTCCCAAGTTGGCTTTGTTATTTATCCGAGAACATTTCTGCCTGCACGGCTTACCTCAGGAAATCGTCTCTGACCGGGGGTACAATTCACTGCAAGATTCTGGAGAGCTCTCTGTACGGCCTTACAAATAAAACTCAAGTTTTCATCCGCTTACCATCCACAAACCAATGGGCAAACGCGTCAATCAAGATTTAGAGACTTTTCTCCGTGTGTCAGAGTCGGTTTAGTTTGTGTCCCCGGAGGGGGCGCTAGTGGGTCAGTGGAGGTAGGTGGAATGAAGTGAGGAGGCAGTATTGGGTTTCTGCGCATGTGCACAATGTAGATTTATTAATAACAGAAAGTCCAGATAATAATGCAGCAGAAAGTAAAACAAACGAATGCAATGGAAATGACAATGGTAACGGCAATGGTAATGGCAATGATATAATATGGTTTGAAACTTGAAAGTCTATGGCAGAGTTTGTAATGCAGAAATGGAACCAGAGTAATTAAAACGTGGAGCCAGCAGAGGTGGAATAATGGTAGCAAACCTGGTAGCAATGCAGGAGACTGGATGGTAATGTTCACTGTGCTGTTGGA